>NC_139243.1:64976146-65416146 GCF_977018435.1 Lepisma saccharinum | reverse complement strand
TGGAAATGAAAAAGCATGAGGAAGGTAAAGGATCAAATAAGCATGAGGTAACTAATGAAAATGTTCATGCAAGTTCTAAAAGTAAAATAATAAACAACATGACTTCTCGGAAAGATGATGCTTGGGACAAGAAGATGTGAGTGCTGATGGCATTTCCATTTCACAGAAAAGCCATAAAAAGAATGAAGACAAATCACTAATGAACCATTAATCAAGCATATGCTTTTTGAAGCTCATTTAGAAAGTAACAGTTAGTGAAGAAATATAAGAAAATGGAAACTCAAATTTGGTCCACACTATGAGGGTGAAATCTCATCACAGTGTGACTATGATAATCCGGTATATGACACACATGGCGAGCATGCATAAGAGAAAAAAACATAAATTGTATAATTAGGATGACTGCCAAGGAATTTATGCAAAAAGTACATTCACCAGAAGGAAGAGGAAGAGGGGAACAAATTTAGGGTAGATGATAATTTCCAGCCAGTTTGTACAAACAAAAATTTGTGACAGCTACAGCAAACAGAAGAAGAAACTGTACTCTCATGAATGCAGATGACACTACTGGTATTGAAATTAGTGCTTCAGCTAATTTTGTGAATGCTGCACATTCTGTAAACATATTTCAATAAGAGGATCGATCACCTCATTCTGTAAGAAATTGTGTTGGTTCGGATACAGAGGAAAATCTAAAGAACTGAGTCTAGTGTTGTTCCAACAGATTACAGATGATATAGCAGACATTATGAAGCTTCTAGATGGTCATATCTGCAAACTTCAGGTGAGATATACTTTGATGAGTGGAAGTAATATTGCAATCCAAAGTAACGTGCATGAGAATATTGCTATTCTAGTGAAAGGTTTGTATAACCAGTATTGCAATACATAATAATGCTACATATTTTATTTGGGTAGTGATTTTTATTGCTTTACGGTAGCATATGACTTCAGTTTCTTAGGAGTTTCTAACACCAAAAGTGCGCAGAGCCTTACATTGCTAGGTACTATACATTATTATTGTTGCAATGAGGAGCAAGAACCAATATCAAAATAATAATTACAATATGATTTCAGAATTTAGATCAAAAGTATCGGTTGAAAGGCTCTACATTGCCTTCTGTGTAGGTCTTTGGATCTTGGTATAGATGCAGGGTGGCTACTCACCCATAGTTCCTAATTCCGGGAATGATTCGCGAATTCTGTGTAAATTTGTTTCCACAGACATGAAAATTTGCAACTTTTATTAATCCAAATCCAATTGAATCTACACAACCTCAGGCATTTTGTCACTAAGTTTTTACTTTTATCGAGGAAGATTTAATTTCTAATTAATTACTAATGAACAAGAAGATTTCATATATTAGTCTTACATTCGTGTCTTATTTTGTATGTTGCAATATGGCCTGTACCTAACTTTTTTTTAAGGTGCTAGATCAAAGAACAGACATCTGAAATGCTTTGAGGTTGATTGAATTATGCAATTTTGTGTTGCTCTTTTCCAAGTTTTTCTGATCACTTTGATGACATGATGTAATGGAGGATCACACTCGTAGAAAACACCTATGCCTAGATGGATTCAAACCCAGATGCCTTGGCATCATAGCGTGCAGTGCCACGATGGTCAGAAATGCTCTGGGAGTATTAGATGTGACCACCAATGTGATAATACTGTGTGCCCATTTCCTTGCGAGGCTGAGAGATCTGGATAAGTGTGGCTGGTGGCGCAAGTGGAGATGCAGACATTTTCGACCAGTAACATCCCGCTTATTTTTATGGACATATCTTTAGCATCCAGATATGCATATTAATATTGCAAAACGAGCTGTTCAAAGTGATGTCCACCTACATTCACACATTTCCTGGGATCGTTTGATGAAATTTTGATTCACATGCAAAAGTCAGCAGCTTTTGCTTAGGGGTTCTAAAATTTAATGATTAAGTTTCTTGTAATTTATAGACAAAATGTCTTAAGTCTCTCTACCTGGAGGTGAAATGTCAGGCAATTTGTCAAATTGCCTACACACATCTCTGTTTTCACCTAAATGTCATACATAAAAGTTTTCTTGTAATGTGAATATTGCGACTGGCATTTCAATCACCACACTTACACACAACACACACACACACTGCAATTACACAAAGAGCAAATAACCAAAAAACACTCCCACAGTATGAAGTCAACACACTCATGGTTCAAGGTCTG
Source organism: Lepisma saccharinum (assembly GCF_977018435.1). Taxonomy (NCBI): domain Eukaryota; kingdom Metazoa; phylum Arthropoda; class Insecta; order Zygentoma; family Lepismatidae; genus Lepisma; species Lepisma saccharinum. Next base: position 65,413,940 of record NC_139243.1, on the reverse strand, counting down.
TTCCTCACTCCATTTGCAGCTCTGTCCAGGGCACCTGTAGTTGAGAAGGAAAGAACAAATCAAGCTCTGAGATTTCATAATGCCAGCAATGCTCACGAAAACCATAGACTTTTAACAGTTTAGTCTGCAATTTAATCTTGATACAGTGTTACACATTAACCTCAAACGATTCCGAGCGAAGCAAATGGTTTTTGAGAGTAAACTTAAGTTTGACGTTACTGGTCGAAAATGTCTGCATCGCTGCTAGTGCCCCCTGCCACACTTCTCCCGGTCTCTCGGCCTCGCAAGGAAATGGATGCTCAGTATTACAGCTACAGATAAACATACAATTGTAGAGTTGCAATATTTATGGTGCAAAGTAACAGGAAAAAATTCAACTCAACGATGACACTCCACCCAAGACACAGCAATGAGCAACACAGTCTCTTACAAACAAATGCGTTGCACGTGATGTAATCTTATTGATTACATTCAATTATGAGGTATTCGAATTGTTCTGCGTTGCACAAATTAACAAGGTTTTAAATTTTATTTTACGGGTACAATTGAACATTCATAATAATTCTATGTTTGGAAATATTATATGTTTATAAATTAAATGATGCATATTAGTTATTATAATAAAGAAACTAAAACCTTTAAATGCAAACATGTAACTAATATAAATTCAAGAGCAGATTTTCTTAATGTGTATCAGAAACTCTATTTAGCTGACTTAGATCAGCTAAAAGAATGCAAAATTTAGATATTGCTGTTGATAAATTCTATGAAATAATTAAGCTGTCTTTAATGAATGCATTCCATGCACATGCTCTCATGTAAAAAAAAAAATCTTACCTGTGTTGGTTCTTGCGGGAAATTATTAGAAACCTGAATACACACAAAACACCACAAAAAAGTGGAATAAAAGAGTGGAGAATGTAATACATCATAAAATTAAGTACAAAACTTTAAGAACTTAATTAAAATGGGATATCAGTAAACCTTCGAAAACTACCTTGAAATTTCCAAAATTAATCTTGCTCACGACACTAATCAGTTGTGGTCTTTCATTAAAAATGAAAGAAAATCTACCTTTTCATCCAAGTTAGTATAATGATAAAACCATTGACGACAATGAAAGTATCATTGATCTCAAAGTATTTAGAATCCGTATATTCCAAGAACAATCTTCCTACAAAGATCCACATCTGAATGTAAACATGACTCACTTCCTAGTATCTTAAATATATCTGAAATATCACTAAATGAAATTAAGCAAGCCATTAAGAAACTTGTACCTAAAATATCTGCTGGCCCTGACTCAATATCCCCCCATGTAATTAAGGATATTCGGAAATTCTTAAGTATCCTCTTCACTCCTATTTCAACTTTGCTATTAGAACTTGGAGATTTCCAGCAATGTGGAAAACTGAGCTGAAATCTGTCAGATTCCCAAAGCTGTTGCTGATAAGGCCTACATATGTAACTACAGGCCTATTGCAAAATTGTCAGTACCAGCAAAGTCTTCAAGCAGATAATATACAACCATACATATTCCCATACTAAACCCATTTTATCCCCTAATCAGCATCGATTTGTTCAATAGCACTCAACCGTAACTAAATCTTGTCAGGCAAGCTATATTGCTTCCAGTATAGATAATAAAGGGCAAGTTGACGTTTTATATACAGACTGTTAAAAGGCATTAGACACTGTTCATCACCATATATTAATACAGAAATTAGCCAACAACAGCCTATCTCCTCCACTTATAACCCTTCTCTCTTCGTACCTGCAGTACCATCGGCAATGTCATGTATCATGGCTGCAGACAAACTTAATACATGTTCAGTTCAGGAGCCGCACAGGGGTCGAAATTTGTTCCCTTGCTATATTTAATTTTTATAAATAATTTGTCAGAGCTACTCACAAAATCTGAAACATTAATCTTTGCTGACAGTGTTAAAATATATAATAATATTGTAAATTATCTTGATTGTACGATGTTTCAAAAAAAGCTGCATAACTTGCTTCAGTGGTGTGAAATCAATAAAGTCAGCCTGAACTTAAAGAAATATAAACATGTATCATTCACCCACAACAAACACCCTACTAAATATCCATATGCTATTTCTAATGTGTTAGTACAAAGTGAGAGTATTGTTAGTGACTAAGGGGTCACTTTCGACCAAAAGTTCCTACCACACTTTGCCTGCATTCTAAGTGAAGCTCACATAAATTTGGGATTTATGAGAATGGGTAATCAATTTAGATGAAAGGAAACATTATATTTTTGTATTTATAAGCTTGGCAGATCTATTTAGATGAAAGGAAACATTATATTTCTGTATTTATAAGCTTGTCAGATCTAAACTCGAATATTCCTCTTGTTTGGAACCCACAATTCAAAGATATCGAAAAATCACTTGTAGAAAGAAGGCAAATAAGTCAATTTTATTTTCCAAACTTATTAATGGTAAAATATATTCTTCTCATCTGCTGTATGTTAAGGACCAGAACTGACCTCTTCCAAATCCCCCTTGGAAGAACCAAAATGACCGAAGCTGAACCGTTGAGAAAGTTATTTAACTCATTTTTTAAGAATAACCCAAGCATAGACTTATTTAAATGTAATTTTAACTTTAGATCTAAATTATAACTTTAAGCTATAAAGAGAGGTTCTTGTTATTACATAAAATGTATTATATTAAATTAAATTAGAATTAGAAATTATCTCACGAAAATTTCCCCCCAAATGTATTTTTATATATTTTGTTCTATTCAGACAATTTGTTTTCAATTAGCTTGTAAGGTTTTATCAGACAATTTAGTTTCATTATTATTGCATTACCTGTGTTTTTTGTCTATAATCTTATAATAAAATTCTTTGCACAATTATTATTTAATGCAAATTGTATATTACATCATTCATATGGAGAACTCTCTATTGTGATATTTGTAATGTAATGGTGGCATCCAATATTGAACTCTGTAATTGGGCATGCACCTGATGTGTTTCAATTAAATAAATAAATAAAATACTAAATATGGCAGACTGCAGATTTCTGGAACCTACCTCTTTACACAACAAACACATTTATTAAATTTGTTGATGTTATTTTCGTAGCTCTTTGTAGGTTCATATTATATTGGTAATGTAATGGTAACATCCAATATTTAACACTAATAGGGCATGTGCCTGATGTGTTTCAATTAAAAAAAACTACTAAATATGGCAGACTGCAGATTTCTGGAGCCTACCTCTACACAACAAACACATTTATTAAATTTGAAAATTCGTTGATGTTATTTTCGTAGCTCTTTATAGGTTCACATGTAAATATTCCATAGTTCGATGGGCCTGACCTCCATTGCCCCTCCCCTGGGTAATGGCCTATTAGCTATCAAAAGAATTGTACTCTTTTTATCAAACTTTCCTCTCATAAGAAAATGTATTTTATGCAAAACACTTTCTCCAACTGGATTTTTTTCAAATAAAATTATCCACAGTACTTGAACCTGGAAATTTTGAAATTAGTTGCTAGTGATCTACCTGGCCAGGATGCAGTTAACAGTTCAATGTCAATAAAATACAGAGATTTAACAGCACATTGTAAACACTTTAATTTTGTTCTTTTTGCAAAAATTAAAAAATATATTGCTACTGTTTCAGTAACTTAAGGGTGGGCTGGAGTTTGGCATGAAAGTAGTTTCCTGGCCCAATGCGATACAGACACACCTAGCGACATATCAGGGAACTAGGAATTCTCGGCTATCGGTAGACTGCAAAGGAAGCCACGCGAGATCAGGTAATGGTGCTCGACTATAAACAACTGTTTCTCATTTTGAATGCTGTTGAAAGTCAAGTGGACGGATACTGATGGTTGAAATCAACTACCTTGTTTCCCAGTTCGCTGCCAGTGTGTCTACCGCAATGTAGTGTAGGTAGTGCAATTTCAAGAATTTTTAAACTATTTACACTTGACAGAAGCAAAGTATGAAGTGAATTCGGCTGGTGACTATTTAAAAACGTATTCGTGATAAATATTTAATTATGATCTTCCCAAATTTTGAGATTGCTCTCAGAATGTTTGTATTTTACAATGAAATGCCAGTGGAGAGCGGTCGTTGAATAGCAGACTTTCTAGTTTGTCATCCTTCACCACGAATGCTTATGTCCTGCAAGAAATTGACTTTGAGTCTCTCGTTCATCAGTTTGCTTTCATAAAAGCCAGAAGGAAACAGTTTAAGGTGAGTGTTCTCTTGTTATATCAAAATGTATTGTTTTATCAAAGTTTAATGGATAATTTTTAATCAGATGTGTCTACACTTTAAAGTTTACAAGTATTATTAATATAGAGCATGAAATTAGTAGAAGTGAAGTACCATAACAAAACTTATAATAATAGTAATAATAAATGTCGGCTGGGCCCAAAACAAAGCATAGCCTAGGTGCCCAAATTTGATAAATCCAGCGGTAACGAGGCAGAAGCATGCACGTCGCTAATTTTTTGGAAGGGGCCGTATTTTATACAAAATCGATATATAATAATAATAATAAGGCAAAAGTTAGTAACAATTATTATTTCAACTATTAACGAATAGAGTCCCGATAATAATTAGAGATGGACCGGAGAGAGAGACTACCTGGAATTTAAAAAAAGGAAATGTGGATATGCGTAATGACATATGGAAAAACTGAAAAGGAGAAAGACGGACAAAACAATGTAACAAAATGTACAGTAGTAGCAATGATGTCAGGAAACAATAGTTTCATATTGAAGTTACACTCTGATGAAGTAGTTTTTCTTTGTTATGATCTGTCCCTTTGCACAGTTCTCATCGATGGAGTTCACAGAAGTTTTAATTGGCCAAGGTTGATTGATTTTATTTATTTTACTTTGCCTTTCTGCCACTCTTGGCTAATGATGATATGATTAACTTGATGAAGAGACGCTCACAGAGGACACGTATGCCCAAACCGGGATTCGAACCTGTGACCACTGGTGTCATAGCGAAATGAGATAACCACTGCTACGGAGGCCGGCTAATTGACCAAGGCTGGAGACAAACTCTCAGGGGTGACGTGTATCCCGTGTTGAAACATATGACCTGTTGCACTAAACAAGTTCCTCCATCACATTATTTGTTCTCTCCCAATGTTGATTGGTTGATTACAAAGTGAAATTTCAGTCCAACTAATGATAGTATGATCTTCAAGATCAGCACTATACGTTACAAAGTACTCTTAAAAAATCCCCAGTGAATTGGTGAAAATAAATTGACAGAATTTCGAGGAGAGACCGAGCCGCTGTGGGCCCATACCTGGCTGCGCCAATATACGTAAGTAAACCCGTGGCGCAACAGCCCTTGAAGGCCAGGGCCTACCTACCGACTGCCAGTCTCACTCACTCTCCAACCAGTTATGGGGTGACGTGTGGTCAGCACGATGAACTCCCAGTCTTTGTTGAAGGTTTCCGTAACCAGGTTACGCTAGTCATTCATAGTGCCCCAATTTCCTCAGCCGATCCTATAGACTGGCTGAAATATGAAATATCAGGAGACAAATTGTTACACTTCTCCCAGGAGACTCCAACAGGTGCGCGTCCCGTAGCTGGAGACAAAAGCATTTTGCCCGCACGGTCACGTTGCAGGACAGCAGGCCCGTAGGCAGAATTTTTCTTCAGAGGGGCGGGGGGGGGGGGATACTCATCCCTTCAGCAGTTGCCAACTAAGGCGAAAAAGTGAGAAACCCTGAAGATGAGTTTTTGTTACCTAATATTGATTTTGAACCGCCAACCCTGTGCCGGTCGTTTGAGTATCTTGAGTTTGGGTTTGTTATAAATCTACTTTGACAGATAGGCAAATCATGACTGGACCTACATTTATAGTGGGATTGAACTATTGGGCGTCCACCAGGTACCAGACAAGGGACCTTTTGACATTACAAGGATCACCTTTACCATTACGCTATAGGGGAGGCAAAATATATCTGGAACTAAGAGGAAATTTTGAATGGATGTAGAACGTAAGAGGCAGGGTTCACGCGGAAGAGGAAAAAGACCACCCCTGTCATAACCTGTAGCTACTTTAATTCTCAACCAAGCCAAGAATTTCGTCCTTCTATATTTCATATCACTTTCGTTATTGTTATTGAAGAATTCGAAATAATAATTTGTCTTTAAATCTCAAGTTAGCAAGTTAGCCAAAATTTTGTTTTTATACTAAATTTTATATTAATTGAAGATTTGCAAAGGCACAGTAAACCTTTTCATGATCGTTCCACTCGAAAAAAAAATGTTTTTGTAAGTCATATTATTTTTATGCTTGGAAGTTGTGATGTTTTATGAACCACACACACGTAAGCAACACCAATAGTATTGTAATTTGGAGAGGATGTGATTTGCGAGCGGTACAAGCATGGGAATTTAACGAACTTTATTTGCGAATCCTACTTGCGCTATTGACTCGCAAAGTACACCGTGTATCAAAAAGAATCATCCGATTTAAAAGTTCTATATTTAGGAAACCAATGGACATAGAACCTTGCAGTAAGTTGTAAAATACATGTTGGAATATGAAGTTTCATTTACAATACGTTTTAAGTTGTTGCAGGTAGGTACGTTCCGAAAATCTTAACGAAACGAATTTAGCGAAGGTAACTGGGCTCATCAACCTAGTGAAACGAGTTATTTTCCAGACTTATGGGACGCTCTGGACGAAGGCAAAGGCGCAGCGTCCTCGTGACGTCGACCGGAAGGCATGTCCTTATGGCAGAAATAAACTCTACCGTGGGCATTGTTACTCATTTTAAACACATTGTAAGAACAGTTGAGGCACACTCGTCTTACGCATGTTGCTCACCGAACAAACCAGTCTCCTGGCCCGTGCGTTTTGGTGAATCTCGTTCTTGCACGAGAAGCACGGAAAGCGACTTTTGGGGACAGCATAACGAAACGCACGAGAGCACTTATAGGACGGCCATTTACCATAACTCGTTTAACGCGTTGAACTCGTGCGACTTTCGGAACGAGCGCCTGGTGCTGCTCACTCTTTAGTCCGCTTCAAGATGGCATCCCAACAACCGAAAGCTTTCTAAGTTCTCCACTTCAACAAATGTGGTCCGTTACAGTTGTGCAGCATGAGTTTCGTCGTAAATACGGTGCTTCACCACCTACTGCTCACAGTATTTGACGTTGCACGCAGAATGCTGCCTGTTGCTGGGTTGCCATCCTGACGTGGACTAAAGAGTGAGCTGCACCAGTGGCACCTACCTGCAACAAAGTAAACCTTATTGCAAGCAAAATTTTATATTCCAGCATGTATTCTACAACTTACTGCAAGGTTCTATGTCCATTGGTTTCCTAAATATAGCATTTTTAAATCGGATGATTCTTTTTGATACACCCTGTATAACATGTGAGGTAAAACTGTTGAAATGTAAAAAGAGGAAGCGCTGCCCCCCTCTCCGCCTTTTCTAAATTTTATTCAAATCGAACGCGGTAGGCAGGCACGTATCTAGAAATATATTTTGGAGGACTCTTAACCTAATATCTCAAAATTACAATAATAATAATAATAATTGTTTATTTTAAGTGTTGAGCACAGTATGAAACCTAATACAGCACTAAGTCAAATACAAAAGTACAAAGTTACACAAATAAAATATGTAAGCTGTAGAATAACATAACATAACAAGTTAGCATATTTACACTTCAAGTTACAGTTTTCAACGAGATCTATTATATCTCTGATACTAATAATTGTTTATTGTTATATAATATTGTGCAATTAACTGAGTATTGTTCTAATAATAATAATAATAATATTTTTTGAAGTGATGATAATGATTAAACAACCAGGTATATCACTATGTCAAAATTTGTTATACAAAATTAAAAAATTGAATACATAATTATAAAATAAAACAGTGGATCCTACAATCTTATACATCAACATAAATTCAAATTGTAGGTTTCAAGAAGATCAGCTATTAAACCTCTGGCCTTGTTTAGGCATGTGAGAATTGAGATATACCTATGGGAATATCTGGGAATTTTATAAGCTATATTATTCAAAAATATTCAATGTCAACTTGGAAATTTAATATCTTCTCTACAAAATTTATTTTTTTCATTTTTCTTCTTTCTTCTAAGGAAATCATATTCAACTGTGATAACCATTCAGAGTAATGTTGGTCATAGTATTTTTTCTAAACTTTGTGCATAATAACCTGATAAAAAGTTTTTGAACTGATTCAACTTTTTGAACGTTGCAGTCAGAAACCATAATTCATTTGCATATTCAAGAATAGGACGAACTATCGTTTTATACAGGAATATTAAGGTATCTTTCTTTTTAAAAACTTTCCATGAGAAAAATATATAAGCAAGCATTCTCTTTGTTCTTTTGCAAATTTCTGAAATGTGCTCATCAAATACGAGAGAGGAGTCTATTAATATTCCTAAGTCTTTATGACTGTCGCACACTTGGATTTTATTTTCATAAATAAAATAGTTGGAGACTATATAATTAACTTTCTTAGTACATCTTAAAACTTTACACTTTTTCAAGTTAATTTCCATTTCATTAATCTTGCACCAATATGGCATTCTATCGAGATCAGCCTGAAGTTGAGCGACATCATTATTTGTTAAAATACTCTTAAACATATGCTAGATTTAAAACATAATGTAACATCATTGATAAAAGCAGCGAACAGAATTGGGCCAAGTAGCGACCCTTGAGGTACTCCAGAAAGTATTTCTTTTTTAGAAGAAGTTGTTTCACCAATCTTAACAGAGAAACTTCTATTTACTAAAAAGTTGGAAAACCATTTCAGAAATCGTGGTGATAATCCCATTTGGTCGAGTTTGTAAATTAATAGCTGATGGCTGACACTATCAAAGGCATTAGCCAAGTCAATAAATAAAATATCGGTCTGGAATTGCTTCCTAATGTTAGATTTAAGAGAGTCTATTAAAACCAATAAATTTGTAATAGTAGACCTTTTTCTAAAAAATCCATGCTGATTTCCATCAATATATTGTTTAAAAGAAAAAGACAAATAGTCAGCAATTATGTGTTCAAAAACCTTTGCCATGGAATTTAATATAGTAATTGGTCTATAATTATTAAGATCATTGGCTTTTCCATCTTTGTTTTTAGTTACAGGTACAATAAACACGTTTTTCCAGATATCTGGAAATATTCCAGAAGTAAGTGACATGTTGTAAATTTTAGTTAACAATGATACAAACACATCTTTGTTTGCTTTCAAAATAAAATTAGGTATGCCATGAGGACCTATTGAAGACCTGCCTTTTAGTTTGTTAATTGTATCACTTACATCCTTTCCAAGATAACGGGTACATCAATTAAGTTGGTGTATGAGTGAAGATTAATATTTTTAAAATTTACATGACTTCTTTTTGAGAAAGATTTGTGAAAAAGCATTAGCAATATCATATTCATTGAACAGTACATCATTATCATAAATAATTTCAGTGATAGTAGTTTCTCTCTTCTTTCTATTAAAGTGAAACCAAAAAGCATTCTTGTCACCATTAACATTGTTTTCTAAGGAGGAGTAGTAATGCTACTTTACATTAGAATATTCCTCTTTAACATCTTTCCTTAATTGGGAATAAGTTCTGTAATATTCACACTTATTTGTAAGTTTAAATTTATCATGATACCTTCTCTTTTTATTGATCATTCTCTTTAGTTTCCTTGTCATCCAAGGCAGTTGATTGTTTGTTCTTTTAACTTATGAAGGAATATTGTTTTTTAATATTGCATACACATTTCTAGTCAGTTCCATAACAGATTGTTGTACATCATTAGATATTTCAACCATATATGGTAAATGCAACAATTCATTATAAACATTCACATAATCACCTCTGGCGAAATTAAGACATCTATAAATATTATTTTCCCTTGTATCTATATTGTCTTTTTTTAGACCTATCCAATTCAAAATAAAATGAGAACGGTGGATGAAACTTATCAATTTTAGATAAAGGATGTTCATTAAAAAGTGGCCGCGGTGGCTCAGTCGGTAACGTGTCTGACTACCATGCTAAAGGTCCCGGGTTCGATCCCCGGCCGGTTCAAATCCGGGAACTTTTCTAACGATGGAAGCGGCCCCGGCGCCCACCCAGCATCGAATAACATGGGTACCTGGGGGAAACCCTGGGGGGTAAAGGCGGTCAGGAGCATGATGCTGATCACATCACCCCCACTCACGACCGGATCAAGAAAGTGTGGGGCGTTACCCCCACACCCCCTATACGCCTTCATGGCATGGTGCTATGCACAGGGGAGCACTTTACTTTTTTTTACATTAAAACTAATGTTACAAGTGGAAATGTTAGTGAGAAGAAGATCTAAAACATTAAAAGGCAGTGAAGGGTCATACGATACATTGTTCTGAATTAGATTTGAAAGTGTTGTGATTTCAACAATTTTTTCAGCCTTTCTTTTAACATAATAATTAGAGCAATACAAATATCCAGTAGCCCAGTCAATTCCACCAGCATTAAAATCTCCAACTAAAATTATTTTATTGTGTTCCATTAACATCTCTTGAACTACCCAATCAAAGTAGTTTGCAAACAAGTCACAGTTTAAATCAGGTGGCAAGTAATGCAATCCTATTATGGTTGGATCAGAATTATTAGACAGTAATTTTACCCAAATTACATCCAATTCTGTAAAAGGTGATTCCAAGATCATAAATTGAACCTTGTTTTTAATAAATAAAAGACAATTACCACCACCAGATTTCTGTTTGTTTAAATCCAGATTTCTATCTTTTCTTAGCACCCTGTACATTGGATCTAAATCTATAAAATAATCTCTATCTTGTTTACACCAACTTTCTGTAAGAAAAATTATATCATAATTTTCAATATTTATATTGTTTACTAATGTTTCATATTTGGTGTTAATTCCTCTAACATTCTAATAAAAACATTTAATAATATTATTACTAAGGAAAGAACCACTTAGTTTTTTGAAGTTGAGTTTTCTCCAGACTTACTGTTACTCTCTGTATCAGATACACTTTTGTCTTTGTTGGCAACTATATTGTCATTTTTCAATTCGCCATAAAACCTTGTTACTAATACCCCTTTAGGCCAGATATTTTCATCGAATAGTACATCATAGTCATCCTGGGAAACAGCTACATGAAAGGAAGAGTAAGAATCATATTTAGTTTTCAGCCTTGTACACACCATTTTCTTTACGGAAGAAGTGTCGGCAATATATTGCTGAAGGTCAGTATTTGAAACTTCAGGATGAAGTCGAGTCACAAATAGAGCTCTCTGAGGAAAAGCATAGCGTTGAACTGCTAACCTAGTAGATGGATTCTGACCTTGCACTGATTTCTTCACGTCGCTCACCTGTTTGTTTACATTTTGCAAGGTCGAAGCTTGACAAGTATTTTTGGAACCAGATGTATTTAAAACCTGGTTGTTTTCTATCGACTGCACTGATTGACCCAGAAACTTATCGGATCCCTTATATGTGTGAGTTTTGTGAGCTACTGTAGAATCTGTGTGAGTTTTGTGAGCTACTGTAGATAAAGGTAAACAAGGAGTACTGTAGGGCATTTCGATTGTGTTTTGTTTTTCTTCAGAAGATGCGTTTGAATTACGTGTGCATAAGTGTTTTGTAGAATCCTTTTTTCTTCTGTTTTCATTAGTACTTCATTCTGTTCTTTCAATACAATCACTTCGGCTTTAAGAGATTGAATTTGATCACTTAAATTCTGCACTGTCGAGATCAATGTTGACATAATGTCTTTAACATGGCAGCAACTGAAACAGTTTACATTACCTGGCTTTTGGCCTCCAAGTTGATGTTCTTGATCAATATCATCTTCATCACTATTATCACTATGTATTGCAATTTCTTCATTATTTTCTCTATTTATGTCCATGTTTTCATTGGCACTATCGCGAGCAGCTACACGATTCACCAGAACGGGTCGTGGCATCACAGGAGTTTCATCGCTACGCTGTTGTAAACATTTCGTACATTTATAGGTAGATGTGTCGTTCACCATAAAAAATTCAACTTCATATTTAGAAAGTTTCAAACATGGTTTAACGTGAAACTTTGTATTACACAGACAGCATGCCAATACCTGTTGCTTTCCATAAATTCCTTTGGAGCAAATTCCACAGTGATCATAGGCAGGCGCCATGTTGAATATTAAAATAATAATATTAATAATGTTAAATTAAAATAAGTATTATATTAAATTAATTAAAATACTCAAATTAATTAATATATTTTTATTACATAAATAGGTAAAAAGGCGGTATAACGACAGTGATATAACATCATGTATTGGTTAGGTAGCTTACGAGTAGTTAAGGTCGACAAAATTTGTAAAAAAAAATAAATAGAAACTGCCCTGGCAAGGAAATTAATGTCAAATAGATAAAGAACATAATATTTAATGAGTATCAGAAAAGGATGTTAGATCCAGTTGACGAAAGTAAAATTCCTGGTAATATTGTATTCATGTTATGCAAGTAAATGCTTGCATAAATCTTCTTTGGTACAAGTACTATCATTCAAAGCCATATGACCCCAATATAATCCTTGCTTTCCAATAAGTTTGCAGAAATAAATAACCCTTGATTAAACAACAACCATATTTTCATTATTTATTTGAGTTAATTTATGTTCTCATTATTTTCATTATTTAATTTTTGTACTTGGTAAGTCTTTCAGGGGGGAGGTCTGGACTCCTGGACGTATGTCCTTGGCGATAGATGTCGAGATAAAAGTTACTGTGTCACTGGTTCCAATTTATAGTAAATATGCTCTGCTTCTCTATACTCAAACACACAGACAGATGGTTTTCCTGCTTTCTCGGTTTCTTTCCTGGGAAAGAGGCAATAATTCAAGCAGTGACAGACAACTACGGGAGCTTCTGACTAGGGGACAGAACCCAGCTGTGCAGAGGATTCAGACACCGGCACGTACTAGCCCTCCCCTGAGGCAATTTTCCAACAGAGGCATCTAGTGGCCAAGTGGCAAACTATGCTCGCTTCCGCGGCCATATCTTTTGCCATTGATAATACATGACATTTTAAACAATAATTTTGGGCTGTGCAGGTGACTTTTGAAATAAAAGCCCTCCCTAGCTTAGTCATAAAAGGATTGAGCATTACGTTAGTATGCATCATAATGGCCATTTTCGTTGGTGCTATCCACAAATCGTATAACCATTCTGTGCTTATTTACGTATTTCCTTATGGGAAATTGAAAAAAAATAATGGAATTTGTGCACATTTATCGAACTGAAATTGCATAAATATGTCATGTACTCAAAGTTTCATAAAGTAAGTTCACATCTACTGCATGTTTTCCGGCAAATTTTTGTCCTAAAACCTTATATTCAACAAAATGCAAAAAAGTCCATGTTAAATTTAAGCGTTTTCCATGGCGACCTTCGCCAAACTCCACCGCCCTCTTAATGTACTTTCTTTAATATTTTCAGAAGGTAGATGTTTCCATTGATATTACTTGGAAGTGTGCAGGGGAGAGACAGTTTTGGATAACCATGTCAAGAGTATCTGAAGAGGCTTTTTCAGACAAAGATGAAGTGATTATGAGGAACTGCAGGAAGTTTTGTGAAGTAAGTGCCATGAACAGACTACATACTCATGAAGACAAGGTATTACAGGAAAAAGCCATATTTTGAGAACTGTGTTTGTAACTTACAAAATGTAAAAATTTAATTTCTTGTTTGATGCCATGTCTATAACATGAATCAGTATCAGTTGATCACTTTTCCTTGGCTTTAGTTAGGGCTCTAGGTTTTTTTATTTTCCAGCTTCAGGTATACGTGATTGTTGCTGATGTTGTAAAGAAGTAAGTGCTATCAACTGTATTGTCATTTCTAACAAACCAGCAGTATTGGAGCAGACACATTATGTAAATATCTCCTAAAAAAAATAAAACTCTAATTATGCAACTTAGAAACAAAACTAAATATGTTCAAGAATTTGTTCTGATTTAAAATTTTGAATTAGCTATAAATCAAAAAATTACCCTTAACTAGAAGCCCAAGATATGTTATAATGGTGGGGCAGTTAATTTTGGCAGTCATTTTGATTATACAATTTTGTTTCTTTCTCTTGTGCATGCTTGCAATGTCATGTCATGTATCGGATTATCAGTCTCACTGCGATGAAATTTCATTCTCGTAGGGTGGACCCAATTTGAGGTTTTTTCTTTTTCTTCACTAAGTGTTTCTTTGTAAATGAGCTTCAAGAAGCGTATCCTTGGTTAATGGCTCATTTAGTGATTTGTCATCATTCTTTTTATGGCTTTTCTCCGAAATGGAAATGCCATCAGCACTCACATCTTCTTGTCCCAAGCATCATGTTTCCGATATGTCATGTTATTTATTCTTTTATTTTTAGATCTTGCATGAACATTTTCATTTGTTGCCTCATGCTTATTTGATCCTTTACCTTCCTCATGCTTTTTCACTTCCACAAGCACCCTCGGTGCTTTTTGAAGTCTGGCATTTTCGCAAAATTCCTCTCCAATTTTCAATAAGGGACTCTCTCTTTCTCTGCCTCTTTATTTCTTATCCAGAGCAAACATCTTGTTCATCTCCATTGCACTATGTTTCTGTTCTCAATAAACAAATAATTTCTTTACATCATGACATCAGATTTATCTTGCCATATCAATGGACAGTTTGTGAAAACATCTGAAAAGAAAAATACAGGATATTAGAATCAATATACTAACACTCGGATGTACATTATACAGTACAAATTATGTTGGTTCATTGATTTTCTTTATTTTACTTCGCTTTTTGTGCCACTTTTGGCTACTTTGCGAAGATGAGGATGAGTGATGATATGATGAAATTATTGGACACCCACAAATATTCATGCCCAGGCCGGGTTTTGAACCTGGCCCCCCTGGTGTCGTAGCATGATGTGCTCACCACACTGCCATGGGGGCTGGCAGTACAAATGTTGTACCACTCTTATTTTTACTTCTAAATAATACTACATAAATAGATAAACTGAATCAACACAGTTCTACAACATTGTATTTCTTATTTTTCCTTAAACGTTAATTGTTCTGTGTAATTTGACCAAATGTAGATGGTCTGGGATTTGCAATCAAGGAGAATTATGAGAAACAGGGAAATTTGTTTCTGAAGTCTCTTCTAATGTTTTTCAGTTTTTGTATTGCTTGTAATAGTAATTAATCATGTTGCATTGATCTAATTTTATCAGATCTGATTTGCATGCACACTAATGAGCTTGTAACGTGTTATGTAAACCATGTTTGTAAAATGTACATTGTGGGCAAAAAACACTTTCTGTTTATTTTAAATAAATAAAAATGAGATATTACGCACAATATTATTTACTTCCTCATTGACGGTGAAAATTTACATTGTACAGTATTCCTATGTGATAAAAAAAGATGAGATTTAAGAAATTTTTTATATCTGGAATGATCATATACTTAAGGTGGTGAGAAAGTTACTGATGGATGCACATCTGGAAATAAAGGACCCTTATTGCCATAATGTGACACATTGCACTACCTTTGTGTGTACGAGTTGTAGGAGGAGCAATTATGGGAAACTTCGTGTGTACACACACATATAAGGTCACGTGGGGCTCAATTTTTTTATTGCACATGCCCTTTCACACTGGACCAATCATGACTATGAGGATGAATGATTGCTAAACAGTGGTCTGATTCATGAAAATCAGTACCCAGTATTCTAAAATATTGGAACCTTGATTAATTACCGATAAGGCTAGTTATAAGCTTGAGATGGAAATTTCATGTTTAATCGATTGATTGAGTTTGTGTTTTAAATCCACTTTATGCACAGTAAGGCTAATTGGGACTGGACAGTTCAAAGTGGGATCCAAACCACTGTGTGATTTCTCTTCTTTTTGGATAGATGCAAGACAGATATGGAGTCACTTGCAATAATGTTTAATGTGTGTCGATGGTCTCAAAAGGTATTTATCAAATTGATAAAGAACAATAAATTTTTATGCATTCTTATGTAAAAAAAAAAGGTAAAGTTCCCCATGCAAAGGGCACCATGCCACGAAGGCACATTAGTGGACAGAGTAATTCTATGCATTACAAATTATTTATGGGTTTAATATTTACATAGTGGTGAGGAAATAAAGGGGGAACCACCAAAGGAAGCCTGCCTACTTTCAGGGGCAGGTGCTTATGTCCTGGTGCCTTTAAAATAAATGAAGATGTCATTTTCCATGAAAGACTTTTCCCCTGTATATTTTATTTTTGTAACTTTGTTTCAAAATAATTTAATTACAATAGTAATACAATAATAGTAGAACACAATTTTTGACCAAGTTTGTTGTAGTTTCCAGGACAGGTTTGGTTTACATAGTAATTTGTATATTTTTATTATTAATTGGGTGGTACAAGAATAATATGAAAAAGAAAAGATAAATAGATTGGTGAGGAAGCATTAATTACAATGAAATTAATTTGAATTTGGAAGCTGAATCTGTTTAGCCAGATTTAATTATGCTGTGACTATTTGTCTACAAATTTCATGATAAGATGAGTAATTTGGATACTCTGCATTTATTGTTATCATTATGTTCGAGGTTCAAGATGGAATGTTTGATGTAGTGTGAGAGAAGGAATAAATGAAAAAAAAAATGATGCAATATATTAAAAGCATATAAATATTTATATAATTAGGAGATAAGTAAGTAAATGTTAAAGCAAACTATACTAAATGGTAAATATTATATTTGATTTGTCTCTTACACTATGTTGAAGAAAGTCATTGGATACCCTGGTTTCAACTCTGAAACTAACTCATCATGGAAAAGAGAGTACAGACTGGTATATATACGGCAGCAGGAGGCTTCTCAGATCATTCGATGATAAAATGATGCACAGGAAAGAGCTCAGCATGGTTGAAAGAGGGATCATAGTAGGCTGCTCCATAAGAGGCATGAGTATACATAGCATAGCCGATGCCAGACAGGTTCCTAAATCAAATGTAGCCTTTGTCATGAAGAAGTGGAAGGAAAAGTGACACTGCAGCAATGCATCACGCAGTGGAAGACCCAAGAGATTTGACGACTGGGACAGGAGAGTGCTGAAGAGGGAGATTCGGTAAAACAGGACCTGTCTGATGCATTAGATTGCAGAAGAGTTTCAAAGTGAGACCAATTTGACTGTTTCGACCAAGACACTTCGCAAGGAGGCCTATGTGCTCAGTTATCATGGTCGAGCCGCTGCCCACAAACCCCAGATAACAAAAAACAATAAACTGCAGACTACACTGGTGTAAAGAGTAGAAACAGGATGGTGGGGAGCAATTAATCACGCTTCACACTGTTTCGATCAGAGGAGAGTGTGGGTATGGCGATTACCTGGAGAACGTCTGTTACCAGATTGTGTAGTGCCCACAGTGATATATGGTGGTGGCGGCATCATGTTCTGGGGTTGTTTCAGCTGGCATGGCATGGGTCCACTGGTACCGGTGTATGACCAAATGATGTCTGCGTCCCACTGAGAGATTCTCGACAACTCCATGCTCCCAATGTTGTGGCGTTTCTATGGAAACTAAGAATGTGTGTTCCAGGACGATAATGAGACTTATGTTTCCAGGGCTACCATGGAGTGATATGCAGAAAATGTCGCCAGACTGGATTGGCCTGCTCAGAGCCCTGACCTCAACCCTATCGAACATCTATGGGATGAACTGGAGCGCAGATTGAGGTCTCACCCTTCTAAACTTCCAGGGTTGGTGACTGTACTGCAGGAGGAATGGCAGAATATCTTGCTCGGTGTACTACACGACCTTGTGGCCAGTTTACCAGGATGAGAAGCTGCTGTTATCACTGCCAAAGATGGACCGACCTCATATTGATTGCAAGAAAACTGATGGTATCTGCTGAAACGTGGTGTCAAATTACTTTGTTCCACATGGTGTATAATGAGAATATATTTTAAGTAGAAGAAAAGAAGAAAACAAATGAAAAGTTATATTATTGTAATCATTGATGGAGTCTTTGTTAATTTCCATCTTATTTTCTGTTTAAAATATTTTAGTAGGAGGAGAGTTTGTGAAGGAAGTTCAGTTGAGGGGTCATGGTAGAGAGTGTTTGCTGGAACACTCGGCATGAAGAGTATTCTACCAGAATGATCTTTGGTAGAAGTTCTTTCCAGGGATGCCTGAGGAGGTTTGATAACACCCCCTGGTAACATCAGGAAGGAAAAGGGAAGTTAGATATGATAAAGGTTTAAGGATAGGTTTTCCTGTTGCTCTGTGTGCTGCCTCACTCTCTCCAATAACTTGTGCTGCACTCCTGTTGTCACCCTGATATTATTCGTAGTCTTGCTGTGGTCTCTTCATGTCCCTCCGAAGCGATGTAGTTTTTTCTTTCTGAACACTCTTTTTGGAGTCTCCCAAGTGTTCCGGTCTACGAGTGGTTGTAATCATTTTCTCTGGCAGCAATGCGCGTAATCTTCTCAATCTTCTTGGTTCTTGCATGGCTTCAGGTTGTGGCGGTCTGTGCTTCTGGTAGTTGTTGGGCAGGTTCCTCGCTGATTATTTTCAGATCAACTCTTGATTCTTCATCTGCTAGTGTTTTCAGTGTTTCCCAGTGTTTAGATTTTATTTGGTAGGTGGTATTGTAATTTTTTCCCCTTTTAATTTGATTTGAGGTGGTTTTTTTTTCATTCAATGTGCTCTTTAGGATTACGATGTCTTATTTGCTGTGATTTGTAATTTTGCAGACTCGCACCACTCAGCGAAAGAGTTTAAAGTGGTCGTTGCTTTTTCTTCAATTTGCCTTCTAGAATTTGCTACAACCAATATAATTACATCGTCTACGTATGAAACTGTTTTTTTCACTTCTGCCCGACGCCGCATTGTAATCAAGGGATCCCAGGTTCGATATCCTATGGAGGCACATAGTGGTTTGGATCCCACTTTAAACTGTAATTCCAGTCCCGATTAGCCTTCCTCTGCATAAACTGGACTTAAAACACCAACTCTATCAACTTCTGGGATGATTGTCATTTTCCACGGCTGATTCTAGATTTGTTCCAAAGTTCTGGCACTAACAATCAACCCTGTGTGCACCCTGTAGTTACAATTAAGTTGTTACTCCTTAAGTTTACTTTCCTATTTATGCAGTATTAGTTTGAGGCTTGTTCGTAATTTCGTCCCCAGTCATGTTCCTAAATTTGTTTTGAGTTTGCCACGTTCAACTAATTATGTTCACTTGTGCAATGACATTTTGTAAGTAACATGAATATCTTGGCAAATCATTATTACTATGTTTTCCCGAACTTGTTTTGGGGACTAAATTAGGCACGCTTTCTTTGGTTTTGCAATATGTGAGGACTTTTGAAATTTTTTGTTGGTACTAACAATTGATTATACAGGCGCTTTGATTTTGTTTCAAGGTAAAGAGATAGTTGACGAAGGTAAAATTTTGGAGCTCTTACGTAATTTAATATGGTCTCCAGGTAAGCAAAAGTGACTAGGGGACGATATTTGGGTTCCCTACTTTACTAATCATTTATTTTTCCAATATCCTGAATTCAAGCAACAGCAATCACTACTATACAATGTGCTAAGAAAGTGCCATGTCCAATTCCCAACTTCTATCATCACATTATTATCACAACTGCCATTAGATATAATGTGAATACTATTTGGATATGCAAGGAGATGCAAAATTCTCATTTAAATATATGCTTTTAAAAATACGTAAAGCAATCAAACCACAGTTGGGGAAAACCATGTGGAGTGTGACATAAAAAGTGAAAACAATCTAGTGATTCAGTACATGTGACCAGTGTTGACATAACTCGATGGGTCAAGAAGAGAAGGAGGTTAATTTTGCAGCAAGTTTTCACATATATAGACCCTAACGTGCACACAGAATGTAGTTGAGCTGCAAGACTGGCATGGGAGATGCTGAGCACCGTTCTAGACTGGATTAATACATAAAACCTGCTCCAAACCTAACCTGTGATGGGGCTTAGGACAGATCGAAAATTCCCTCCACTGATCACATATTCTGATAAACAGGTATCCTACATGACAGTTAGACATCCTACTGAGTGGACCATCATGGTTCTTTTCTCTTACCATGATGTAGAAAAACTACAATTAAGGCCGTCATGCTGTTCGTCCAAGCGTGGCAGTTTCTCCTTTTTTTTCCCCGAAGAGAAGTTTCCCCCATTTACTTACATTGAAGAGAAGAACAGTTTTATATTTTCCCCTGAACTTCAAATTTTTAAGGGACATTACTGAAAGGCATATTTCATGGTCTGTAAATTCAGTGTTTGTGTATCGCATATGGGTTGATACTTTGTTTTATTTACATTAAGTTTGACTACATTGTTTCAAAATGTCTTTAGCAAGCACAGTCAACCTCGTCCCTTTACATGGGAGGGCTCTTCCCTGGTGGTTGGCGCATGTACTATCCTTTCTTGACCATTTCGGCAGGGTTGGAGAGGGGAGGGGAGGGGGTGCGAAAGACCCAACCGCTTCTGGCATTTCATAGAATCATTGGACAAGAATATACCGTATTTACGCGTGTGTAATGCACACTTTTTTTCAAAATTTTTGCCCCCCAAAACTGTGGTGCGTATTATGCACGGAATAATTCGTTCAGCCATAATGTAATCATGCATCTTTTTTCACTATGTCACTGCGTATAGCATGTATATATCTACAAATTGTTTTTCTTTAGCAATAATAATTCTAAAAAATAGTTTTCAAAGGTGAAATGGCAGTTTTCCATGAGTTTTCACTTAGTATTGAAACGTTTTGTGAGATCGGGAAAAGCAGCACCGTTCTGGCGGCATTCAAACACGCGCCTCCCGTCACATGGGAGGCGTATCAAGCGGTATTTTTCGCGGGAGAAATAACTTCCACAAAAATTGATTTCGCCTTAGAAACTGTCATGAACAGAGATCGGGCGATAAATAAGTCTTTTCCACTCATTTTATTCGCACTCACTCCCTTCATATGCACACCACCGCTCGTTAGTGGGCCTGATCTAAAAATAAACACCAGACCACGCTTCAGTGATATCCAATAACACTTGACCTCTGCCCTCCCATCCCCCAAGTGCACCAATGTTACCCCGCAGTCGACTGCCGCTACCAAACATGCCAGGCTTGTTTTGCCATTGTGATTTCGTTTGCTGTTGGATACGCGAAAGGAGATCAAATATGCTTGGATGTTATTTTAAATCGACCTTGTAGCGGACAAGTTCCGGTAACCGCTTTCATTCAAAACATGTTCTTTGTTCCCCGTAACACTTTCATAAAGAAGCGAAACTATTAGATAATCACAGCCACATAGGTCCATCCAGGTTTCCGCAAAATTTTAACTTGATCTTACGTGCATCATAACTCCCGTTTACCACTTCATACATTTTCATAACTGTGCTAATGTCCTAATATTTGCCAAAAGTGTTCCGTTGGCCGAGTGACTTCTCCCTCTTTTCTTCTCAGAAAACGTTTAGGGGGGGAGGGTTATGCAGATTGTTTCCTTGCTCGTGTGTGCACACAGGATGATTACAGGTGAGAGTAGAAGTGGACCGCTCTTCCTTTCCTTTGACTTCTAAAATGGGCAGCCAGTTCTGGATGCATTCTTGAAATCTAATAAAAACCATAGGATAAATAAAAAAAAGTGCACCTCCCTATTTACGATGTATTTTACACAGCCGAACCAGAACGAAATTTACAGCCCTACTTTTTTTTGTGCCTAGAAAGGAGAGATCTTATCTTACCAGTTCATCTTGTAACAGAAATGTCCTAACTTCCATCCATCTTGTTCGATATTCCTGTTACTTGAAAACTTTTGATCACCATTTCCAGGGAGATGAAGTTCCATGCCTCACAAACCCATTCACAATCGGCAGCGACGCACGTTTCACCCTCCCGCTTGATGCGAATTCATGCTGCATTGATGTCATCCATCTATTGTAAGCATCATGAACTGCGATCTTGAACGGGCGGGTGATAACTTTGTTCCCTCTCCTATGAAAAGCCTAACATCTGGAAGTTCAAGGTCGCGTGGTGAATGCAATAGCTGCGAAAGCAAGGAAAAGGTAGTTTTTATGATCTACTGATTAATTTTAAATGAAATACGTAAATGTTAGTCCGACACTAAGAAAGCAATTTCTGGGACCTGAATTGTACTGTGCATTATATACGAGATAATTTCTTTTGTTGCTTTTCCCCATCAAAAACGAGGGTGCGTATTATACACGCACGCATATTATGAGACGAATTCACCAGTGGAGGGGTCTTCCCTACATTCCACCGTGTGACAAGAACCACCAACTAATATTTCAACCTTGCCCGAAACTCCCAACTAAATTCCTAAACCATTCAATCTGTTCTCGTTCGTCTCGCCAGTAGCGCTAGAAGCTATGACTGGAGGGCCACAAGTGAAACTTATGTTCATATAATGTAATTCCAAATAAATTTAATAAACTTCCTAGGGAAACCACCTTTCGTTGTCGAATAAAAGCTCGCTATAGGTAATGTGGAGCCTAACTTCCAGAATAATTCACAAAGTCTTTCATTTATTTATTAACAAACTATACCTTTCCTTTCGATACACCCTGTACGTTAACCTTTAGATACAGCCTGTACGTTAAGTTAAGCCAAATCTGATTGTCTTCAAGTTGTTAGTTAACAAATTTCATAACACTATCTGACTTTCTAATTTAACTAAAATGTACCCCTTCTTTAGGCACACCCTATATGCTGAATTAGACCAAACTCAAATAATCCCTCTGATTATTCATACGGAATCTCATGCTTTTGAAATTTCATTTCTCAAAGTGACCGGTTATACTAAACTGGTATGCCACCTGGGATCAAAACACAGACAATTCACGTAAGAGATGAAACTAGAACTTTACTTAAGGCCTATGCCACCATACTAGATTCCCTTGAAATTACCATGGGACTGATCATTCCGGAGATTGTAAATATAAATTCAAGCTAAAACTGGTTAACTTCTTAACAGTAATGTATGCCCCTAGATATCATCATAATCCCAATATTACCAACCATTCTCAGGATGAAAAGTGGGAGGTGGGCGTCCCCCCCCTCTGGAATGAAACTGGTATTAGTACACAAAATGCTAATATATTCTACACACTGAGGTACCCTTTGGGTTAAATTGCAACACCGCGAGTTAACAATAGGAACTTTATTAATTAATTAACATGAAAAAGAATTCGTAAATTAAGGTTCACAATTATTAATCAACGCTGAACAAAGGCCATATGTTAAATATCAACTACCTACATCTTACTCATGTCTGTATGAAACAATTATATTGACACTGCCCAAAACTTTCTAGAAGTACACCGATCTGTGACAGACAACACTTTAATGGCACTCACAGGATGGCGGTGTACCTTTGATTCAATCTTTCCCAACTCTATGCATCTCTTACAGATATGGATGCCTAATAAAAAATAATAAACATCAGCCGGAATTCAAAATGAACATATCATAAGACTTTTGTTTTTAAACGAGACATTGGTTACATAAACAACGACTTTTGCTGAGATCTCAACATCTACTTTGATAAGAGCTAAATCATATGTTAACCTGCGTCACGTGACCTTGACTTAATTACGCCCTTGCGCTGTATACAAGCCAATGAATGAGAAATCAATACACTTTTACAGACAATATGAATAGATCGCCTATGTTGTTCATAAATGTTTATTATGACTAGTCAACGATATACTTTTCACGTAGCTACTCTGAGAATCTTTTGTTACCGACCACGTTTTGCGGTATTGCGTTAACGCGAATATGTTATGGCCATAACCCGTTGCACACGAATGCTAGCATAATACAGAATGCGATGATTGGTGGTTTTCTCAATTATCCTTACATCAGCATCTGGTAGTCACTTAAATATAAAGAATTTTACGTACTTACATAGTCACTACGCATATCAATCATCAATTCCTGTAAGCCGAAAAGAAATTCACTTATCCTTCCTAAAAGCGTCCATCGGCTTCATATTCTCATCAAATCATCAAACATCAACTTTCGTGCTCAAATCGTGCTATTCAGTTTAACTTGTACATTCATGATTGAGCGGATATCCATCGATTTCACTCATCTTGTCCAATTTACTCGTTCATTCGTTCTCCTTCTTCCCTCCAGAATCCTTTTTCATTCCGACTCTTTTTTCGGGTTTTCCAAACAATCCGATTCTGCCGTACTCTCAACCTCAGATGTTATGCACATTCACTCTTACCAAGATAAATACATAAATTCCAGATAATATCGTATTAATAGTACAATTTGCTTTATTTGCATAATGTTATTACTTAATTCAATTATAATTTACAGGAGTATTTTTATAACCAAGCGACTAAAAAAAAAAGAAAGAAGACTATTTCTTTACAAAGTGTCAACCGAGGACATCTATTGAGTACAATTGGTATTACAAAAAAAAAACTTCAAAATGTATTACCGCCTACTGCTGCCATCTCACGTGCAAACAATAAATTAGATAACTCGTTACCCTAAATAAGCAATTTGAGGTTGGCAGTCCTGAATCAAATATCTTACAAATACTCACTTGAGTATAAAGCAAATTAATTCTCACCAGCATGAGTCTTATGACAAAATTTGTCATAACATTATACACGTGTAAATATGGTAGTCATCAGTCTGCCTTCCCATTGTATACCACGGCACGGCACGTTTGAATTTCTGAATTCAAACGACACTGAGATTAGCTATTTAAAAATGCTTTGTTGGTAAGAACAGAGAGCCGGAAAAATTCCAACCACTTCCAGGGATCGAACCCGGATCTCCCACGTTGTTGTCAGACACCCTCCTACCAGACCACTGCAGCTTCTTGGATGAGTTCCACACTATGATTATTTAAATATATTGTCTTGTTTTTATGGATTTTCTTCACACTTAGGAAGCACCTTGTTGACTAGACAATTATTTCGGGCAAGAATTTACAATACCGGACCCCTCTTCGATTTTTGTAATATTTCACATACTCACTAATTGAGGCCTCCTAATCACGAATTTGAAGTTAAAAGTTGGGGGTCACGTGTAGAAATTGCAAAATAAGCTAAATTGAGAGGAAATTTTGCCGTTACAGTGCTACGAAACTAACATTTTTTATCGGTCCGTGATCGCAATTGGCCCACGAACCATTCTCGGTAAGGCTAGGCTACGCAAACATAGTTAAAATTTGGGGTCGTAGAACCATGTACGGGTAGCCCCAGAAACCATTCACAGTAAGGCTAGGTTAGGGAAGCATAGTTAAAATTTGGGGTCATAGTAATATCAGGAATATATAAATTTCGTTCTAAAACTTAAAATATTGCAATAACCATTGTTTTCGTGGAGAAATACAAGGTTTCTGTTCCGGTCACGGACCACTCAATTTAGCTTATATTGCAATTTCTACACGTGACCCCCAAATTTTAAATTCAAATTCGTGATTAGGAGGCCTCAATTAGTGAGGATGCGAAATATTACAAAAATCGGGGAGGGGTCTGGTATTGTAAATTCGCTCCTTATCTTGTAACAAAAGAACAAAAATAATCTCCCGTTAAGAATTATGAGTACTATTATTTAATTGTAATATAATTAAGCCTTGTTTCCATATTATAAACACTATTTTGTTAACCAAGGCAGTTTATTAAGATAAAAAACACTTAACAGGTAACGTTTCAACCCTGTATCAGGGTCTTCCTCAGACGAAGAACTCCTCTTTGTCTGAGGAAGACCCTGATACAGGGTTGAAACGTTACCTGTTAAGTGATTTTTATCTTAATAAACTGCCTTGGTCAGCAAATTAGTGTTTTTATTATTTAATTAAAGTATAATAAAACAATGGTAATGTGAATTTGGAGAAAGTTTTACAAATAACCCCCCCCCCCATTCATGAAATTCTG
Source organism: Lepisma saccharinum (assembly GCF_977018435.1). Taxonomy (NCBI): domain Eukaryota; kingdom Metazoa; phylum Arthropoda; class Insecta; order Zygentoma; family Lepismatidae; genus Lepisma; species Lepisma saccharinum. The sequence goes on along the minus strand of NC_139243.1, from coordinate 65,387,949 downwards.
CGTATGCTACTGCCACATAATAAAGTATTAAAATTAATCTTAAACGTTCGACATCATTTTCTTGTGAAAGCACACAAATATTAATGAATTAATCGTGGCGAGTCTGGCTTGATATACATAAAATTGTCTCGCACACAAAAAAAAAATAAAAAAAATTGAGCAACAAAAATGTACTATCTTTTAGGCATTTGTTAGCACATGATTTATTTTAACATTAGGGGGGGGGGTTGAGGGAGTGCTGTCAGGCGCACCATCACTATCTTTTCTATTTTTCAACTGAATTTTTATGAAAAATTGTAAATAAATTACATTGTTCCCTACGGCATTCTCAATATTTCTGTATTTCCTTCGTTCATAAAAACCTAAATGTAATGCAAGGAGGACGCAAAATGCATTAGGTGAGCCTATTGGGCGTCATCTTTGAATGCGTGTTATTAGACACACTCATGACAGTGACAGTGTAGAATAGGTTGGCAATGATAGTAATTTTTGTAATGATTATCATTAATAAACAATTTCCCATCTATAAACAAAAACAGCATTAATAAAAAATAAGTTTTTAGTGAGTTTTAGCGAATGGTAAAATATGTGTGAGACACTCGTGCAATTCTATTGGTTATTTTTTATTAATGATTGTATTTTTTGTAATTATAATTAGTTAATAAATAACTGCACATATTGTTGATATAACAAAACTGTTTTGGACTTTAGTAATAAAAAAATGTCGACCTGGGAGCCCCCTTCTGGTAAGCAAGTTCCTCTTACGGCACCAGTAAGCTAGGGTTAATTATAATTAGCACAATAATAGTAATGAAGATATTAATAGATTAAGCATGGTGATTCTGACTTGTATCAAGTTAAAATCGCCACAAAAAAAATGAGGAACAGAAATGTACTATCTTTTAGGCATTCGTTAGCGCACGATTTATTTTGATGAGAACCCAAGTTGAAATGAAGATATAATGAATTACTCTTGCTGATTCTGGGTTGAAATCAACATCGTCCACAGGTTTTTTCCTCGGGGGAGATAAGATTTCATGTCTTGCCCTTCAGTCTTAGCTTCATTATTATTATTATTATTGCTCTACAAATCATAAAATTCAAATTGAATTGAAAATTTGGCATGTATACAAGTTCAGGTTCGAGCCTACTATTTAAATAGAAACTTGATTCGCCTTGCTTCCTTTTCATAAACACCAATCACTTTGTTGATGAACAGTCTTTTTTAAAACTTTTTTTACAATGCACAGATATCAAATAGTAGTGGTGTGCAGGATCCTGAAACGTCGGGACCAAGATCGGAAAAAAAAAATTCCCGTCCCGATCCCAACTTTGGGAAATGATTTCCCGACTTTTCGGGATCCTGAGCAGTTGGGAAATACCGAATGGTCATTTTAAAGGTAGTTAATTATCGACGTTTTCTGCATTGCAAGTGTCTGGAACTTATCGGAAATTGTTTGCTTTTATTCCAGAAGAGCAAAAACAATCACTTAAGTTTAAAATGATGTGTAGAATTAGAGATTTACACAGCTTCGGGTAATGGACATTTCCACTCAAATTTTTTTACAACAATTTTAAAAACTACACCCTGGAAAAATGACCCCTGCAAGTTCTCGCGTTTCTCTGCGTCCAGTTTAAGGCAGAAACGAGACTTCCAAAGTTGTGAGGCTAGCGTTGCGCTGAAAACACGCCGTCGCCATGTTTCTACGTCACTCCTTAGGGAAAGCTCGTTTGTCGTCTGCTTCGAGCGTCCAGTTCCGGATGGGTACCCCACGGTGAGCGAACACGTGCAGCAGTTTTACAATCTGTACCGATTTAAATACTGGAAGAAGGAGCGATAGGAGAAAGGAAAGCTATGCTTCGTAATGATCATTCTTCTATGAAATATCCGTCCTGCTCACGTGCAAGGTAAATGGAAGGGTTCAGTTGCGTGTGTGTTCTCAGGCCATGTGAAAAATATTGCTTATAAAATTGGTTGCTGACCAGACACTCAAAAATATTTTTTAAACTTATATTTATCGATATTTACCGTAACCTATGTAGTGCAAAATAGGAATTTTCACATTCTTCACTTTATTTAAAAGCCTATTTAACTTTCTTTTCCATAAAGCAATTTCAGTTTGTGTTCCATTTCTGTTGCGCAAATTATGATAAAATATTTTTGTGCAGATAAGAGAAAATACACTGAGAAGATTACATTAGTTGCACAGTACATATCTATACTTAGTTTATGCGTAATTATTACAAGGAAATAATGTGTATAACCATGGGCGTATTTAAGGGGGATTCAACGGGTCCAACCCCTCTTTTTTTTTGGTTCACTAAAATTACCAGTTTCCTTGTTCTATCCGCTTGTTCATAAAAAATTCCTTAAATTAGAGACGTATAGGACGGGATACGGATGGGAAGGAAATTTCGTAATTCCACACACCAGATGGGACTGCAGACCAATATCTGCAATTTCCTGATAGTTTCGAAATTTCTGCAATAAGAAACTGCATTGAGGCTGTCAAATCAGTTATTTTTCCCTCCTCGAATCATATTAAAGAAATTTGGTTCTTAAAAACGTAGTGACATAAGATGAACAGAAAAGTATCAATATTAATAAGTAGTGTGACTACATACACACAACTTTGTCGGGTCCAGCACCCCTTCCCCCCCTGCTCCCCAACAAGCTTCCGGCCAGCAGTGTCCTGGATTTTCACTTACGAAATAAAGCAACCCTAATCATACCAAAAGTTGATCCATCCCTCCCCCCGTGAACTATATATACGCCCATGTGTATAACAATATCCCATACTGAAATGGTACGATATAATTATTTTGAATTTTGTACTGCGAAAAAAGGCCGCCTCATCTCGTTACCTCTAACGCATTAATTGGTTGGTTCACAACTTCACCACTAAGGATCCTATCGAGACGAGACATGGCAGCCTTGGTCTCGTTCTCGTTGAGAGTTGTAAATGTCTGTCTCGTGTTTATTTGTAAATGTCTCATTGACAGTCTCGTCTCAATTTATAAACATCCGTCTCGGTTTTGGAGGGCAATTCTCGTTCTCGTCTCAAGTCTAGAAAAATATAGAATTAACAATGTATGCAAAGGCTTATCATTATAAATACAAAAAAAAACCTTTCATATATATATATATATATATATATATATATATATATATAATTTTTTGACTCCTCGATTCGACGGTACAGCCCTCGAAAACTAAATATTATCCTACTCATATATTCAAACCAAACTGCAGATTCAGAATTACCAGGAATGAACTGGCGTTGTAATTATTATACACAAAATTCATGCCTATCTGAGGAAGTCACATGTTCCAGGTTTGACTCGACCTGGGCATGACTGTTTCCTTGTGAGTGACATTTCATTGAACTGGAAATTGTTACATGGGAGGATGTTTGCTCGAGACTTTGGGGACAGCTAGGGGGATGCTTCTATTGTTAATATTAGTGTTGATCACCAGACGAGGCATGTTCCGTCTCGTCTCATAAAAGGAGATGGGACAAGTGAATGATTTCAAAATGAGATGGGACAGAAGAAAAAGTTCGTCTCTTATCATGGCAGGTTGGGTGATACTTAGATTGTGCAGTTGGTGGTAGTGTGTGTTTGTGTGGGGTGGTGTACTCTTGCACCCCGACTTCGAATACTGCTTGTAGTTAGTTATTCATCTTCATTGTAGCGATTAGCCAAAAGTGGGAAGAAATGTGATGTTAGAGATGATACATAATAAATTAACCATGCGTTCTCATCGTTGCGGTTAAACAAAGTGAATGGAAAAGCGACGTAAAAGTAGGCTAAATACAAAAATTTGAAATATATATTAACTGAAGAAAACTGTCATTTACTGGAGGAAATTTAAAAACTCACCGTACCTTTTTATACCGTATCACCTCTTATATTGCAGAAATTGGCGTGTAAACCAGTGTGTTCTAAAAGTATTATCTTAAAATTTGTGAAGAAATTATTATGACGAAAATAATTGTAATTCTAGAAAAGGCATTCCTATAACATTAAGTTCTTGCCAGGCAGAACTAACCTATGTATTCGCAATGAACAAGGCTGTTCACGTGTTCAGCCATTGACTGTTACAAGGTTTGCTTTGTCAGCCTAATGGGAAAACCCTCTACCGAGTGGCTGAATTATAGTAAATACTACTATACTGCTAGGGCATAATTCATCTCCAAGAAATGGAGCACAGATTTTTGCACTGGAAGTTGTAAGATACTTGTTTTACACAGTAACAAGTGAATTTTCTGTCGCTTCCGCGGCTGAAGCTAAGTTGACGGGAAGAGCAGAAGCCCCGCCTCCACACATTTCTAAGTGATGACGTCAGAGGACCTCCTGTCTGTGGAGAGAACGTTTTCAAATCTGTGACGTAGTAGGTGAATTTCAGCGGTGTTTGAAGGCGTGTTTCTCGAGAACCGAAACAAATATCGCCGAGATATTTTGCACATCTCATGTTTGTGTCATTATCTGTAAAATGAATGGATTTAAAACGTTTTTCATGTCAAAGTGGAAATGTCCATTTCAAACATTCCCACCTTTGTAGGGAAATGGCGAATTTTTCCCGTCCTTAATGTCGGAATTAAAAAAAAAATCTGTCCCGCACACCCCTAACAAATAGATCAGTTAATCTCATTTACTTCATGGTATCTATGATCTATGTTTTTACGTGAAAAAAAGTAGAGGAAAGTACGTGAATATTTAATAGGTTTGAGGACTAAAAGTGGTAAACGTAAGTGCCAAAAATGAAAGTGTTGGGAAACTGCATCGTTCCGCACATCAGTCCATAAAAACGTCCACACTAGTGACCTCTTTACACGCCCATTTTACTACTTAGAGAACTACCAGCCACTTTTCACGTTTACCACATTATAAAGCATGGCACGTTGCACAGTTTGACGTGGAAAACGGTGTTTGAATTATTGTGGCACTTACAGCGTTTACCAATTTTAGTCTTCAGTTCATTAAATTTAGTTGCATCAAACCAGGTACTACCACAGGAAGTGGTATTGCAGATGATGGGAAGAGAACCAATTTTTTCAAGAGAGTTGGAAAAACAATTTGCGTAATATCTCATTATGCATATAAAAAGTTTTGTTGGAGTGCTACCTCCCGCTCCTGTTCCATCTACCTCTGATGTTTTGTACTATAACCTCTGCTCACAATGATATCGCTTCCACGTCACCTACACCTAGCACATCTGGTGATGAAAGTAAATCCATGCTGTATTTTTCCAGTGCCAATTGTATAATTGAGGTGGTTCCGAAAATGTTGGGTCTACAACACCCCCCCTCCTTTCCCATAAATCCTGTAGATAGTCTTTTAGATTTTCAGAAACAGGATACTTCATAATTACTTTTCTTGTATTTATCTAAAAAGTTATGGATTAATATTCTGTGTTATAAGCCCTTCTTTGTTCATTTCCTGTGGTATCTGAAGCACTTTTACTGATAGATTTTTTTCTTCTTACAATTTCACTTCTTTTCTTTCGTTGTTTCTTTGGTTCCTGTTCTTAAGGTAACTGAATGGTGGATACTCTCAGAAACATATGAAAGTGTAACATATATTTTTGCAGTACTAAAATACGCCACAGTCAGTCACGTATCCACAAATATGTTTCGGAGGGGGATGGGGTCCGAACCAAGTGTCTCAGGAATAATAATAATAATAATGTTTAAATTAAAATACTTTCTTGAAATAAGTGTTTATTGTAGAAGTGCAAAAACAATCACTAGAAGGGGAAATCATGTGTACAATTCGAGATTTTCACTGCATCTGGAAATATCAGAAATTTCCATTTTCGGAAATTCCCCAATGTGAAGAATTTTTTCAGGCGCGAACGCCAGGATTATTAATATTTTCTTAACAATCCCTTCCCGCACACCCCTAATTACGACACTCAACATGATTGTAATCTTTATTGTGAAAAAGTTCTCTTATTACTTTGTTGAACATGGCAATTAATTACTTACCTGCTGTAACAGACAGCCTGTAAATCGCAGAAAATAGTATTCTGTGTAATAAAATATCGCTATAAATTCACCATTCGAATTACATAAAACATTTTCCAGATATCTTGGAAGTGCAAGTGCCCCCTCTTCCTCCTCATGCGGATGCCCTTGCGTGGTGCAATATATTTTCAATGTGCACACTAACACACTATAACGCATTCATTATAACTAGTAACAAAAAGGTAATAAAATTTATCACATGATAGTAATAAGACTTCAACCCCCTTTGCTCATCCATCGCTACGGGCTCGCTGTAGATTCAGTCCAAATTAGACTATCTGTGCATAAAGTGGACTTAAAAGAAGAAACAAATGAATCAATGGACAATGTGCCTTTACCGGGGATTGAACCTGGGACCTCTCGATTACAGGGGGACACTGAGCTATTGGGAAGGATCTTTGTAATGTCCTTCCAAACCACAAAGGCAAATGAGAGACCTGCAACCTCGACCCCTTCAGTTCTATTTATCTCAGTCACTAACTAAACTTGATAGAAATTCCTAGCTCCAGGATTTTTTAAATCACTTTTAGTTGAATTCTACGACGAAGTGCTTTCTGTTGTACTACTACGAAATCTGTGAAGAGACAAGAACATTACTGCGCTGTGAGGTAAGTTTTATCTTTTAAAATCATATTTATAAATGTTTATTTCATGTGTACATATAATGTTTGGGGAACCGCTTATGTTCTTTTTGAAATTTTGAAATCTTTAATACTTTAACACAAACAACAGTATGTAATCCAACCCCACCCCAGGCCCAGTCAGTACTTTAGTGTCTCAAAAAAGAGGGTGTGCAGATCTAGGCATGATGTCGTTTACATTGAGTGCTGTTAAAAGGGTCGCACAATGATTCATTTTGAGTCGCTTTTCTACCACTGCCACTTTGGCTAATCGCGACGATGAGAATGAGTTATGAAATATGAAACTGATGAAGAGACACTCACGAATGACACTCGTGCACAGGCAGGGATTAGAAACTGGGATTGTTGGCGCTGCAGCACATTTTTGCTAACCACTACGCCACGAAAGTCTGAGAGTTACATATTGAATACCAACTCCAAGATGAAAAGTGCAATGTCCATCAATAGTATTGATGTTGTGGTCTACATTCTCCAAAATTAACTGAATGTACTACGTTTTAACTAACGATGGTTACGAATGTATTGTAGCAGATATCTAGTATGTAATAGCCTGTTTCACTGTATGATTCAGTGAGACGATACAGAATATCAATAAGTTGTTTTGATTCATATCGTGTATGAAGGTCGGTGCAGAGATCAATTACAGAACACTGGTGAATACAAAAACAATATTCCTGGGACTAGTTTTTTTCAAGGAGCTGATCTAAGTATGCATCCCAAAGTTATTTAGTTTGAATTCTGGGTAAGCCATACATGTGTGTTGTTCCATAATCTATTCCATCACTTCATCTGTCATCCTCATCATCGCCCCTGACCAAAGAAGTAGAAAACCGACGTAAAATAATAAAAATACAGTCAGTTCATGTGAATGATAGGATTATGCCTTCAATGAAAACCACACGTGCTTTCTTTTTTCAATGTACTTTGCCTTGTATTTATTTCATCGAAGTTAGCCTAACTGTGACGTAAATATGTATATCGTCCGATTAATGAAGACTTGAAAGGGCACGTTTATCCCTGTACTTGACCCCAATATGAAAATTAGTTTTTGTGCCTCGGCCCACTAGACTTGCAGTAGGGTAACCAGACGTCCTGATTTTCGCAGGACAGTCCTTTATTTGAGGGTTATGTCCTCCGGTCTGCAATATGTCCTATTTTTCAACAGTATCCTGCGAAATGTACTGCCAAATGTCCAGAGGAATTGTATACCTCTGTGAAACTGTTAGCACCCTTTAAATGAATAGTACTGTATGGTTGGTGGACTACAATGTGATCCTCCCGGCTAGATCCAAGGGATCCGCTGACCAACGACAGGTGCGGTCCTCCATTCATATTGGGGGTTAGGCGTAGAGCTGATAACTCTGCACTGTAAAAAGACATGTCAAAAAACAGCAATATGAGGCCATGGATGTTCCCAAAGGTAAAATATTCCGGAGGTATATTCTTCTGATGAAATAATTAAGAAAGACCAAATTAAACTGTCAAATAGATTCGATGTTTTGCAGGATTTAAATGATGATGAAAATATAAATGAAACAGACGTAAATAAGAATTGGGAGTACATACGTAATGCAATAGAATCAGCAGCTAAAGAAAGTATAGGATACCATAAACCAAGAAAAAAGTAAGCCATGGTTTGATAATGAATGTCATAATCTAATAGAAATAAGAAATCAGGCCAGACTTAGGTGATTAAATAACTCTGATGTTGAAACAAATCTAAGCAATTATAATAGGATAAAGCGAGAAGTTAACTGCAAATTTAGAAGTAAAGACATAGATTACTTGAAAAGCAAAATTTACGAAATTGAAACAAACAGCAAAGACAAAAATATCAGAGATTTATATAAAGGTGTAAATGAATTTAGAAAGGGGTGGCAAAATAAAGTAAACTTGATAAAAGATAGACTGTGATAGAAGTACTTTTTAAATGTTCATGTAGGAGATAAATCAGAAGTAAATGAAGTACACACAGCAGAACCTTTAGTTCCAGAACTTAATTTGACTAAAGTTGTGACGTGTCCTTTTGGTTTTGGGGTTATTGACGCCCGCGAGGAATCGATATGTTGGAAGCAATGCCGGTGGTGGTAATTGTCAATAACCACGATTATTTTAAACCTAGGCAAAACGCCGCAAAATAGATTTCTGCAACGCAGTTGCTTGGTCCACACGCGCGTAGCGGCGAGCAAAGCCCTGTTATAACGGGTCGAACGGATCACGCGCGCAGTACGTCCGTTAGGTACCAATTTTACCAACAAAAGATATAATTACTTAATATTTCTCCCCTGCCAAAGGTATTGCGCACATCTCTTAGAACCTTCGAAATCTTTGTGCTACCCACGTTATCATATGCCTTTTCTATATCTAGGACTGCTATAATCAAATCATTTGCATACTCATAGTGCCCTTCCTGTAATTGCCTTATGGTGAATATCAGATCTATTGTTGATCTGCCTCTTCTAAATCCATACTGTTCCTCTCTCATGCTCAGCTCTGTTACTTCCCTTATCTTTCCTCTAATATTTTCTCATACACCTTTGCAGAGTGGCTGATTAATGTCATTTCTATGAAGTTTTGACATTCCTTTCTGTCAACCATCTTGAATATGGGAGCTATTAGTCCCTTTGTCCAATCACTTGGCACTTCTCTCTGTTGCCACACTGTTTTCAACACTTTGTACAACTACTGCACACCAATCACTCCTGCTCCCTAGTAACATTTCCACTGGCACTTCTACTTCAGGTGCTCTACCTTTCTTCATTCTCTTCAGAGTTTTCTTCACTTCTTTCCATGTGAGATTCACTTTTTCCACCAATCACTTGTCCCATTCTGTTTACCTCCTCATCTATACAGTAAGGTAAAAAGTAATCATCTCATATGGGACTCACACCTTCACAATATAGGCAGATGAAAACTACTATTCATTAATACGAGGATTGCTGCTATTTATGTATCCGGAATGGGCAACACTAATGTTGCTAGGTAACATCTAATATATCCATCGTAAAGTTGGACATTTCTATGGTATATGTACCCAGAACGTTGTGCTTATGGTTGCTATTATTGTTTGTTCCAGTGACTTGAAAATTTCATTGGAGGCCAACAATGGAATTAACTCGAACATTTTTGAGCAATGATTTTATACGACTTTCGACATGGAATATCTCAACAACAACAGTGCATCGATCAACTCACTTTGACTTTTGGCGATGAAGCACCACTCAAAAGCACTGTATATCACTGGTTTAGTGAATTCAATCGTGGGCGTTGTTTGCTCACGGACGAATCTAAAGAAGGCCGTCCAAAAGAGGTTGCTGTGCGAGAACTGAGAATGCAAGATGGTCATGTGACATATCGTGAGATTGAGGCATCCCTGGGCATTAGTATGACTAGCATACATAAGATATTGCATAACATTTAGCCGTGAAGCAGATTTGTTTGTGTTGGATCCCGCATAATTTGACAATCTCTCAAACAAAAGTTTGTGTCGATTGGTGCAAACAAATACTCACAAAATACAATCATGGTGCTTCAAAAGCTGTGTATAACATCTACACAGGTGACGAATCTTGGATCTATGCTTGATTGATTGATTTAGTTTATTTTACTTCGCGTTTTGTGCCTCTTGGCTAATTTGCGAAGATGGGAATGAGTGATGAAATGATGAAAATTGATGAATGGACATTCACAAACAACCAAGCCCGACCGGGATTCGAACCTGGAACCCTTGACATCGCAGCGCGATGTGCTAACCACTCGGCCACAGGGTCGGGCTGGATCTATGCATACGAGCCTGTAAGCAAACAGCAGTCGATGGTGTGGGTGCTCCAAGATGAGCCAAACCCAACAAAAGTTGTTCCTGCAAAAAGCACTTCGAAGCAAATGGTCGCCTGATTTTTTTATATTTTTTTTTGGAAAAATGGACATGTGGCTACAGTGCCACTAGAGAATCGTAGAACTGTCGATTCTGAATGGTACACAACCATTTGTTTGCAAGAAGTCTTTGGGGAAATCAGAAAAACAACCAGCGACGCAGGATCATTCTTCACCATGACAATGCAAGTTCTCACACATCGGTCCAAACGACTCAGTATTTGACCGGTGAAAACATTGAATTGATGGGTCATCTGCCGTATAGCCCTGATTTAGCACCCAATGATTTATTTTTGTTCCCGTCCGTGAAGAATAAGCTACGTGGTCAATGATTTTCGATGCCAGAAGAAGCGATTGATGCGTTCAAAATGCATGTTTTCGAGATACATCAATCGGAATGGACAAAGTGCTATGAGAATTGGTTCAAACATATGCAAAAGTGCATCGATCATCATGGAGAATATTTTGAAAAAATAAAATAAAACCATTTTCAATTATACATATTTTTTTTTTTGTTTCTTATTCCCGATACATAAATAGCAACCCCCATACTAATGATACACTTCAAAGCTCATGTAGTGATAAGAACATTTATTTCTGAACAATATCTACGTAAAAGAAAATTCCAAAAGGTACAGTGCAGCTGCGTATTGGAAAAAAAAATCTGCTGGTGCAGAACTTGGTTCAAAACTCATAAAAAGGAACTCTACTAGATCAATATACAGAGTGACCACTCTAGGATCATGATAAAATTCAAGTATAATTCCCAGTTTTCAAGGCAAACTTTTCATAAATTCAAGGGTACAAGCAGATGGTTTCTCTATTTCAGAATTACACCTTTCACCATCCACACACAAAAACACACATATATATTAACAAAATAATGGGTCTGTGTGATTCCATTGAATCAAAAAATTCTAATTTAATTCAACGAAACAGTATGGTGTATATATACTATTTAATATATTCAATTTAAGATGTGGAGTTTACATTTGTCATTTCACATACTCAGGCTTCAAATACATGTACAAACAGAAGTCATACATGTTATGGAATATACTATTCTATGAAATTTTTTTAATTGTAAAATAATTTCCAAGTCAAATTTACACAATCAACTTCATCATATCTTGCAATAATCTCTGTCAGATTGTTATGCAAAGGGCACTAATGAAGTACACGTATTGAGAGAAAAGTCTGTTATATTTTCGATGCAGCTTTCCTTTCTTTTCTTTCCTGATAAAAATAAAATCTGAACTGTGAAAAACTTATGTCTGGGCATTTCTAAATGTATGAATTCATTTGGATTTACAGAAGTTGCAATCTTTACATAGAATTCATGCATAATTAGCCACCCTGATTTAGTATAGTTGTTGCAGAAAACACATATTTTTCAGTATGTATAAATGTTTTCAGAACGTGAATAATTGTTACAGTGTTGTGCCATCACGATCAAAGGGGGAAGGGGACAACAAGATTATTGGAAGTTGTCTCAACTCTGTCCTAATTATATTCAATAAATCTGAGGCTCAAGTAAAGTATTCATTCATCTTGTTGAAATATCTATACAGAAACTACACATGAATGCAATGGGAATATAAAATTGATAATTTTGGTATCATGCAGCCTTTTCTTTTTGTGTGCAGGTCAAATATTTTTCCATTTGAATTTCCTTTGCTACGAAGTCTCACATGTACGTATATATCTTCATGGGTAAAATCTATGTTCAAAATTAAACAATTAAAAGTATTCTCTTTTTGATGTGAAACCTAATTTGCACATAATATATGGAACTTTAATGTTGGGATTAAAAAGGTTCTTCATTGTGATGAATATTGAAACTTTGTTTCAACATCAATCTTTTGAAGTATTCACATCAAAGAAATTACACAGTCATATATAGTGTTGTATTACAAAAAGACAGGATATTACATACAGAGTGCAAAAAATATAAAACAAAACATAATTTTAAGGTTCTGACAGTTCACATGAACCAGTGAAATTATATATTGATTTCTCAAGAATGGAATTTTTTTAAATATATTACATGTTATAACTTACAGAATTCTTCAGCATGCATAAAACAATATATTCAATCTGATTCACTCAGAGTAACTCTAAAACAAACCCAAACTTGATCACAAAGTCTGTGTGATTTAAAAGTGTGCAACCACCAATAGAATTTCTTCACATATCAATGTACATGAAAGAAACCATACGAAGTAACTGGAAGACCACTTGCATCATCCCAATCCAACATCTTGAATTTAAATTAACTTCTTCAGATGGGAATAGGGGGCAAGTGAAGCATCAAAATCGTGTGAAATTTTCTGGCAAAGAGAATGGTGAAATCCATTTTACAATGCCTTTAATCATTTCAATTTACTCAATGATTAGAATAAAGACTGCCATTGTTACATGCATGCTATTCATCAATGTTTGTTCCTTGTTATGCAGTGAATCAAGATCCACTGAACCAAGATTCCACTGATCAAAGAGCACATTGACACTAGCTTACATTGTGGTGGACAGAGTGCAAGGAAAGTTGCAGATCTCTTCAACTGCAGACACACTGCCAGGTGGCCAGCCAATTGTTTGTAGCACAATGGTGAAACTCGTCCACAAATTGATGCAAAGGGAAAGATTGTGTGGTGATCACTATGAAGCTGCAGCCATGGTTTTGGCATTGCTTATGAAATCAGTTCTGTAGGAATGCTGATATTGTTGATATTGAGAAGCACATCTAGGAGAAAAGTCAAATAACAAAAATTAAATTGATCAATTTTAAGTTCACATTAAATGTTACAATATTAATTTTTCTTAGTGCATCAGCTGAAGGTGAGAGAAAGATCTTCTTACGAGCTACATCAGTGGTTTGTAAATTTCATTTTAACATGTTGTATTATGTTATCTGTTGAAATATGATCATGCGTACATAGGTGACAATGTGTACATATCAGGTCAATAAAATCCCTATCCATAATGCTCACAATGTACAGGTGAAAGTGCCTGCTGTGACTGCTTCCTTCTCTGTTTTGTATCTTGGATAAGGAATAGCCATAAGATAAAATTCAAACATCAGTATTATATTTCAACTACTGGTGGCATGTTTGAAAGCATGGATGAGATGCTTGCAGGATATAGAGACATTCTTCCTGATGTGCAGACAATTGATTCTGATAATGTAGATGTCAAAATCCTAAAGCATGTAAGATGTGCACAGTCAATAGAGTGCTATTTACAAATCCATTTAGAAACAGTGATGGTATGATTTCTGAACATTCAATACAGATCACTCTTTGCAATACTTCCTTAATGATTTCTGTTTGGTGTGTAATCTCCTTACCTGCATAATAACTTTATGTTTGCAGACAAAATATATTATTCAAATTAAACAATTAATAGATTTTGTTTCATGTGTGTGTCACCATATGTACTCTGAAGTTATCTTTACAGGAAATGTCACAAATTCAGTTTCACTTTGAGATGACACATCCTCATATGTCTATTAAACCTATCTTTCCTGCCAAGACATTTGTTACAAATTGAACAATTGAAAGGCTTCTCTATAGTGTGAACAGCCATATGTACACTAAGTTCTCCTTTACGGAGAAATTTTTTATTGCAAATTGAACAATTGAAATGCTTCTCTCCACTGTGACCCCTCTTATGCTTATTAAGATAAACTTTACAGGCAAAATCTTTGTTGCAAATTGAACAATTGAAAGGATTCTCTATTAAGTGAACATTCATATGTACACTAAGATCTCCTTTATGGGCAAAATATTTATTGCAAATTGAACAATTGAAAGACTTCTCTTTACTGTGAACAGTCATATGTACACTAAGTTCTCCTTTACGGACAAAATTTTTATTGCAAATTGAACACTTGAAAGGCTTATCTCCAGTGTGACGTCACACATGTTCATTAAAATAAAATTTACGGGTAAAGCCTTTGTTGCAAATTGAACAATTGAATGGTTTATCTTCAGTGTGACATCTCACATGCTCATTAAGATGACATTTACGACCAAAATCCTTGTTGCAAATTGAACAACTGAATGGCTTATCTTCAGTGTGACATCTCGCATGTTCATTAAAATGACTTTTACGGGCAAAATCCTTGTTGCAAATTGAACAGTTGAAAGGTTACTCCTTAGTGTGGACTCTCACATGCTCATTAAGTTTACCTTAACGGGAAAAATATTTATTGCAAATTCAACAATTAAGAGGGTTCCCTTTTGAGTGAACATTCATATGTTTCTGAAGATCTCCTTTACGGGCAAAATATTTATTGCAAATTGAACAATTGAAAGGCTTCTCTTTTGTGTGAACTCTCACATGCACACTAAGATTAACTTTATAGGTAAAATTTTTGTTGCAAATTGAACAATTGAAAGGCTTCTCTCCAGTGTGAACCCTCACATGCTCAGTAATAAGACACTTATATGCAAAATCTTTGTTGCAAATTGAACAATTGAAAGGCTTCTCTCCAGTGTGAACCCTCATATGCGCATGAAGATAAACTTTACGGGCAAAATCTTTGTTGCAAATTGAACAATTGAAAGGCTTCTCTCCAGTGTGACCCCTCACATGGAGATTAAGATTAAATTTAGAGGCAAAACCTTTGTTGCAAATTGAACAAATGAAAGGATTCTCTTTAGTGTGAACAGTCATATGTACACTAAGATCTCCTTTACGGGCAAAATATTTATTGCAAATTGAACAATTGAAAGGCTTCTCTTTACTGTGAACAGTCATATGTACAGTAAGTTCTCCTTTACGGACAAAATTTTTATTGCAAATTGAACACTTGAAAGGCTTATCTCCAGTATGACGTCTCGCATGTTCATTAAGATGACATTTACGTCCAAAATCCTTGTTGCAAATTGTACAACTGAATGGCTTATCTTCAGTGTGACATCTCACATGCTCATTAAAATGACCTTTACAGGCAAAATCCTTGTTGCAAATTGAACAATTGAAAGATTTCTCTTTAGTGTGACATCTCACATGCTCATTAAAATGACCTTTACGGGCAAACTCCTTGTTGCAAATTGAACAATTGAAAGGTTTCTCTTTAGTGTGGATTCTCACATGCTCATTAAGGTTATCTTCACAAGAAAAATATTTATTGCAAATTGAACAATTAAGAGGGTTCTCTTTTAAGTGAACTTTCATATGTTTCCGAAGATCTCCTTTACGGGCAAAATATTTATTGCAAATTGAACAATTGAAAGGCTTTTCTTTTGTGTGAACTCTCACATGCTCATTAAGATAAATTTTATGGGCAAAATTTTTGTTGCAAATTGAACAATTGAAAGGCTTCTCTCCAGTGTGAACCCTCACATGCTCAGTAAGAAGACACTTATATGCAAAATCTTTGTTGCAAATTGAACAATTGAAAGGTTTCTCTCCAGTGTGAACCTTCACATGCGCATAAAGATAAACTTTACGGGCAAAATCTTTGTTGCAAATTGAACAATTGAAAGGCTTCTCTCCAGTGTGACCCCTCACATGCAGATTTAGATTAACTTTAGAGGCAAAACCTTTGTTGCAAATTGAACAATTGAAAGGCTTCTCTTTTGTGTGAACTCTCACATGCTCATTAAGATAAATTTTATGGGCAAAATCCTTGTTGCAAATTGAACAAGTAAAATGTCTCCCTTGTGTGGGAACACTCATAAATGTATTACGCTCAGCTTCTTGGACAAAAGTTTTCTTGGAAACTGGACAATTAAAAAACATCTGGGGTTCATGGGGTATCAAATCTCCTTTGTCAGGGAAAGTGTTGTTGGAAATGGGGGCTATACATTGCTTTCTCCTGTTATTAGGCTTAGAACCATCAACATGTGCCTTGTTTGCAAGGGTTTTTGTTGCAGGTTCAGCCTCGAATTTTTCTTCTCTAGTGACACATTCTGTAATTTCTTTTGGCTGCTCTTGTTCTCTTAAGTTTCCCTCAGACACTGGTAAATGTGGAACTGACCTTGGAACATCTTGTACCTGTTCTTCCACATAGTTCTCGATCAGGTACCTGAAAAAAATATGATAGAAATGTAGTTTCAGTTTCTGAGTAAATAATGAGAATGACTTACATGTACAAATCAATGAAAAGAAAGTAGAGTAGAATAGACTGTTGATGGGGACGTACTCATGAAAAGGTAAATAAATGTATATTATTATGTAGAACTTTGAGCAAAAAATGCAGCCTCGACCAGGACCCGAAGCCAGGTCTCTGGCGTTCCATGCTATTGCTCTACCACTGAGCTGGCCTGACTTCGCCTGATTTTTTACTTCCACTGTTTTATCTGTGTGGAATCCTGTCGAGTCTGAATTTTTCGCTTAATGTTCTGCGTAGTACATCTCCTGTGTGTGCCTAATTTAATGTATATTATTCCTGCAGGAATGAATACATAATATTCTTTTACCATTTAGTTAAAAAATATTCATATTTTTGCTGTAATTTTCATTTGGTTGGCCATAAAGCTTGGTGCATATCAATAGTGTGACAATATGTTGTCATTTCCTCGCACATTAAAATTCATTCAATCTTACTTTTCTTCTTCTTTCTGTTACAGGGTAAAAAAGAGTTACTACAGCCATATCTACTTGTGACCAGATATGTCCGTTTGACTTAGGGCTGCCACTGCACACTGTCAAAGCTCAAGGTCAAACTCCATGATCACATGCCCTCAGCCTCTGAACTCCCATCTTGGTCTCATTCCTCTCTTAGTGCTCAAGGTAGACCCCTGGTCTAACATGAACTCACACTTGTAAGTCTCTTGCAGGCTGGGGACCAATCTCTGGAAACTGAACATTTGCAAGAGTAATTCATTCACAGTAGTCGGAATTGGGGGATGCCTGAAGTAATTCAGAAAGTAATTTAGGTGTTGTATTCACCTGACATTTTCAGCCACACTATGTCCACTCCAATAAAATTTTTTAGGCACAAGTACGTGTTACCGTTCACCCTTCTCTTTCCTTTGATTTGGTGTTTTAAGTCAACTTTATGCACAGTAAGGCTAAATGGAACTGGACCAACAGTTTAAAGTGGGATCTGAACCACTATGTGCCTTCACCGGACCCCTTGATTACAATACAGCGAAGCTACCACTGCGCCATCAGGGAAGCCTACAATGCTTTCAATTGTACAATTGTAATTCCTTGTACAGATAAATGCCATAGAAATTACCAATTGCTTCTATAAATATTCTCTACATATTTACAGGTACAAGTTTCCTGGGTAACTGTAACAATTTTTCTCATGAGATTTCGGCCAGTGCATGAGACCATGGCCACCTTCCATCATGAGAAATTTGGGGAGCTATGAATGAGTACTATAACACAGTCATGGAGACCTACAACAACAACTGGGGGTTTGTTGTGCTGACCACACAACATATCATAGCTGGTTGGATGATCGCCCACCTCTGCTGAGGCATGTGGGAGTGAGCCAGGCAGTCATTAAGTAGGTCCTCAACTTTATGGGCTGTTACACCACAAGTTGAGAAAAAAAGCAACTGCAATCAATGCATTTTTTTGTATAAAAAGGCCAAAATTTAATCATTTTTGAAGATATTATCAATGTACATTAATATTTCGATTTGGTGTCTGTTGCCATTGAGAGTCATATGTTAATAATAACGAAACCTATTATTTTGTAAGTACAAGTGCTAAGCAATTATTTTGAATATCCACATGGTTGGTTTATTTCTTAAGCAGAAGTAGTAAATCATCCATCACATAGAAGAAAGTGTATTTTTGGTAAACGTAGATGTAGCAGTAGCAAAGCTATATTTTTGGAAGATTAGCTGTAGCTGTAGAGAAGCTACTTTTAAAGTATAGCCTTCTGATTACTGCTAATATATTTGCTCAATACTGATGCATTACCAAAGCACAAATAGTGACACGAAAAATGAAATGCTGTCTACTCTAACTTTTATATTAATGAGATACAATTAAATTAAGTATACAAAAATTCATAAAAAAGAAAAGTGTGCTGTATTTCATGAAAGGATGAACCTAGATTTATAGCCCTGTGCAGGTGCGAAAACATAGAGCTTTTGCTATACCATTCAAAATTGGACAGGCCAGGTTCCAGACATATTACTGAATGTAAATGCTGAAACTAAAAAGCCATGGAATCTTTCAACCTTTTGGTATGGTGATTTGGGCTAGGAAGAAATAAAGGAGTCACTTGGTGGAGTTTATTGCCTCTGTGATCTGTAAACATTGTTCTTAATATGCTGAACAGTGACATATATTGTATTATGTAATCTGCTGAAATATTATCATGTGTACATAGGTGACAATGTGCATAGCTCATGAGAATACAATGGTCACAATGTAAAGGTGAAAGTTCCTGCTATGGCAGGTTCCTTCTCTGTTTTGTATCTGTCGTGTATGTATGGAGAGGTTAATTCATGCACACACGTAGGTCCTTCATGATATAAAGATTAACACGAGGATACAAAATAACAACGATTTAATAATAAACTTACAAGACCATTTGAATTGAAGTGAATTGAATTGACTTTATTGCTGGGCGAAGTTCAGCTGTTGAAGGTCTACCACCTAACACCAAAAAGTGCAGATTAAAATAAAATTAAAATAAAAGTAAAGATTACAAAGAAATTGAACAACAAAGTACAATAAAATACAAATGGAATAAAATTCCATACAATAGAGCAGATTAAAATAAAAATTAATATAAAGTTCAAGATTACAAAGAAATGGAACAAGGAAGTACAATAAAATACAACAGGAATAAAATCATATACAATGCAACAATATTAGCAGTGAATTAGATAATGAAGTAATTGAAGTGGACAAAGTTGATAGTAAGATAAAAATAAATTCTGGCAACTCACAGTATTTTTCATTATTCATATGTTGATTTACCCTGCTTCTGATCGTTGATCAGTGATTCATGGAACATATCATGAAAATGTCTGAAGTTTTGCTCTTTGGTGAGATTTCGTAGTGCATTCAAGGCCATGGGTGCTGCATAGCTGAAAGATGCCTGATAAGCTGAAGTTCTGCAATGAGGTAAGCTGAAACTGGCAGCGTTTCTGGTTGAATGCGAATGAATTTTGCTTCAAAAGTTTAATTTCGAAAAGAGGTAGTTTGGGCTTTTGATATTAATTATGTTGCTCAGTGTACAAAACAAGTGCAGTTTTCTCCTTCGTGCCATGGAGAGGATTCCATGCTCATTAAGCACAGGAAGAATGCGTTCACACTTTCTTGTTCTATATACATATCTAATGCATGCGTTTTGAACTTTCTGTGTTTTTATTGCAAGCTTTGTGTTATTCTTAGCCCGTAAATGACATCACAATAGTCAAATAGGAGGAAATAAGAGACTGCACAAGGTTTAATTTTATCTCAGTATATTTTAAGCATATATTTACAATTATTACATTTTTTAAGAGAAATAGATATATTGATAGTGATTTTGAGTTATTTTACAATGCTGTACAGCACTGTGTACAGAATATAAGGCCGATTCTGGAACATTATTTTGTATTTATTTATTTTATCCCGATTTTAGCTAATTTTCAAACAGGAAAATATCCAAAAAAATCGAGTTTTTATTACTTTTATAGTGTAAAAAAAATATTTTTTAAAAAAATTAAAAGCTCAATTTCATATTTCACACATTTCTATAGGGCAAAATTTACTTTTTGAGCCAAAATCGATATATTTCTAGCAAACATTTATAATCACATATTTCTTACATTTCTATAGGGCAAAAAAAATTGCTTTTTGAAGCAAAATCACCATATTTCAAGCAAACATTTACAATTATCATATTTTTAAAAAGAAACTAGATGTGTACAGTACTTGCTGTACAGTACAGCATAGTGCGGTGAATGTGTGGATATATATACAACCTCTGACAATAAAGTTCGGTGAATGATCCTGAATATCGAAAGTAGACGAATTCTTAATGAAACCTATGTTACTGTCCTTCGAAGTAGTCTCTTCCCATGGCTATGCACCATTGAGAACGGCTGTACATGTCCTGGAAACTTTTAGAAAAGTCTTCTTTCGGGATGGTGTTCAAGACCCTCGTCACGTTCCGTTGGATGTCCGGAATATCCTCAAATCTCTGACCTTTGAAAGCGATTTTTGAGGCGTGGGAAGGGAAAGAAATCTGGAGGATTCAGATCCAAATTTCTTGCAATGCATTGCTAAAGAGGATGAAAGCTGGTGTGTGAGGTACGACCCTGAAACGAAACGCCAAAGCATGGAATGGCGTTCTTATGCATCACCCCGTCGGAAGAAGGTCAAGGCGTAAAAATCACGCATCAAGACGATGCTTATCACTTTCTTTGACAGTGATGGCATGATCCACAAGGAATTCCTGCCGGAGGGAATAACAATTTTTCCGCCTTACATATATGTATGTACTGAATAATAGCCAAATTGGAAAAGCAATCAAAAGTGTCAGTGCCAGTAATGTACAAGGGTCGTTCAAGGTTGACCGGGACTTTTATTTCTGCAGAGGAAATAGGTAGCAGAAGAAACAACAAACTATGTCAGTTTTTCAAAGTATTCTCCGTGCGCGCCGAGGCACCATTGCCATCGTTCTGGCAGCTCCCGAATTCCTTTGGCATAGAAAGAACTTGGTTGTTGTCGTAGCCACTCGAGAACATCGCTCCGCAGTGCTTCATCTGTCGTGAATTTCTTCCCTCCCAGATGGTCTTTAAGGGGTGCAAACAAATGATATCACTGGGGGCTAAATCCGGACTGTAGGGTGGATGGGGCAGAACTTCCCAAAGCATGTCGGCCAGAGTTGTTGTTGTCACATTGGCCGTGTGAGGGCGGGCATTGTCATGGAGAAGAATGACATTTCCAGACAACATCCCAGGTCTTTTCTTACGAATGGACTTTCGTACAGCACCACTCAACAATGTGGAGTAATACTGGGCATTAATCGTGCTCCCTTTGTCCAGAAAATCCACATGGATAACGCCCTTCATGTCCCAGAAGACACTTGCCATGTTCTTTCCAGCGGACGGCTGCGTTTTGCTTTTCTTGGGGGGCGGGGAACCTTTATGCCGCGCCACTCCATGATGCGTCTTTTGGTCTCTGGGGTTGAATTGTGCAACCATGTTTCATCACACGTGATGATGGATTGCAACAATTCATCACCTTCTGCTCGAAACCGATTCAGAAGTTGTTCACAGACCATCCTGCTTGTCCACTTCTGATCGAATGTCAGCTGGCGGGGAACCCACCTTGCACAGATTTTGCAGAAGCGTAAGTGGTCGTGAATGATTGTCTCAACACTCCCGACACTGATATTCACCTCGGCAGCAATATCCCGCACTGTTACTCGCCGGTTCTCAAGAATCATTTGCTCAACACGTGTGATATTCACTGGTGTGACTGCAGTCGGGCGAATGTGTCCATGCGCTTCATTTGTCACCAGCTCCCGTCCTTTGCGAAACTGCTCACACCATTCGTACACTTGTCCGCGACAACGTTTGTTCACCATACTGTGCTTGCAATCGTGTGAATTGTGCAACCATGTTTCATCACACGTGATGATGGATTGCAACAATTCATCACCTTCTGCTCGAAACCGATTCAGAAGCTGTTCACAGACCGTCCTGCTTGTCCACTTCTGATCGAATGTCAGCTGGCGGGGAACCCACCTTGCACAGATTTTGCGGAAGCGTAAGTGGTCGTGAATGATTGTCTCAACACTCCCGACACTGATATTCACCTCGGCAGCAATATCCCGCACTGTTACCCGCCGGTTCTCACGAATCGTTTGTTCACCATACTGTGCTTGCAATCGTCTGAAAATCTCAGCTGGTTTCACTTTCTCCTTCACGAGAAATTTGATTACACACCGCTGCTCCACAGCCACAGAAACACTGCTTGCCGCCATGTTCGCTGCAACTGCTGCGCATGCGCGAAATACGTCATGATGGGCGCTAGTTACTCGCGAAGGAATACATTACGTCACCCGCACGTTTCATCATGATCCGGCTATTCATCGATTTTTTACGTACGAAAATCCCGGCCAACCTTGAAGGACCCTTGTATATCCAAACTTACCTTGAAGAGGTTTTTTTAAAAAATGAAAGAAAATCTTGAAATTATTTTATATGTTAAAAGCTGCTGCCACAAAAATACAGTATTAAAAGGAAGCCAAAGTTCTCCCTCTGATGGAGGGACCCAAGTTCTGGCAGCCTCGGACACTATGCTATGTATATATTTCAAGATGCAATTTTTAGATTTACCATGTTTATTTACTTACAGGCTCAAACACAAATGGTCTAACCGAGGAATCATATGTGTTTGCATATATACGAACGGTTTCATGAAATGACAAAATGTAACGGAATTTCTATTGGCTGCTGTTGCCCGCACTAACGAAAGGGACTTTCCCAGTACAGTAGTGACGAATTTTTCTGACGCAATGCGGTTGGATTACTGTGAATCAGTTAACAGTTGTAGCCATGAACTTAGTGATTCACCACAGTTGAATAGACAGAAATGAAGTCCCAGAATATCTGGGTCAAAATAATGGTGTCTAAAATATCAATACTTATTACATGCAAAGCCACTATTCTATATATTGCATACAAAGCTAACATGGGAAAAACATTAATTATTCATTTTATGTTTGCATGGGACACACGGGAGGAGGAAATATACCTGCATTATTCTATAGCATATGAAGATCAGATAAGAGAATTCAACATATATTCTTTGTTCTGTAATGTGTGCAGAGATAAGATATCTCGAAACACAGAATTGTTGTCGGATCAGATAAGAGAATTTCCAAACATGTAAAGGGTTATTATTTATTCATCTATCCGACACGAAACGGAGAAATATATGTTATATTCTCTTATCTGATCTTCACATGCTATAGAATGAGCTCGATACTTCGATTTTTGCTTTTCCCATCCGAAATTTAACTGCGAACTATTTAAATACGAAAATCTCGAAAACGAAACAACATAGAAAGATAGGATTTTCTGCACTCATTTCATCTTGAAATTCCCTTCCATTTGACACCTGACTCGATATAGGTCATCATAAAAGAAGATAAAACTTTTATTTTTTATATCTCAAGAATTAGTATAGCATCCTTGCCTTGTAATCAAGGGGTGCCGGGTTCGATACCTAGTAAGGTATAAGTGGTTCGGGTCTTATTTTAAACTGTAGGTCCAGTCTCGATTAGCCTTTCTGTACATAAAATTGGCATAAAACATCAAATCAACCAATTAACCAATCAAGAATTAATAAAATATAATATATTAAAAAATGATATAAATACCCAAAAGGAAGAAAAAATGCCAATGAATGTATTTGGTTATAAGAAGCAACATATTCCCCAAATAGAGAGAAATCCAGATAGCATGCAAGTGATTTCCGATCTTCACCGTAAATTAGAGGCTTAATTATTGTCCATTCACATGCACATGGTACGAAATTGATGAGAATACTGGACAACAGCTATATGATTTCAATAACAATCATCCGTCTTATGAAATCCCTGTGACAGAGAAGATCCAAATAACTATCTCAACACCTAATGCTGCGATTGTGCATACAGGAATAAATCTCTATAGGATCAAGTACAATAATATGATTCCTGGCACAATATATGTGGAAGCTGGCCATTTCCTGTATGCTGACATAAATGGGGACTATGGTAAACTAATTCCTCTCTTCATCGAAATAAGAATAATTTATCCTCTCATTAATATATAAAAATACCGAAACAAAAATAAAATAAAATAAATAAATAAAAATAAAACAAAAAATTTACATATTTGGAAACAGAAGGCGACAGAAAATAGCGGATAACTCCAGCGTTATAGCCAGATTAGACGAACGTCTTATGAAACTTAAATGAGATTTATTAATATTACAGAATTCTTTGAATGTAAGCCTACAAGCTGAGATTACTAATCTACAGTCTGAATTAATTAACCACATAGTGAAAATTGATGGTGAACTAAAATCTCTACTCCAAAAATATAATAACTTAGCTTCTATCGATTAGGTTGAAAATTTAAAAGAGAATTTAGCTAAATTAAAAAATGATCTTGAGAAATTCCGTCAAATTCAAACAACTACTTCGGAGCATCTAAAGCAAGAACTAAATAACCAAGCGAATACTATTCGTACCGAACTATTTTCCATAATTGAAACTATCAAGACTCGAGAGTAATATGAATTGCTGAACGCAAGAATTCTTGAATTACGGGACCAATTTTTATCTTTTGAAATTCCCTCACTGGAATATATTAAATCCGAACTGCAAACAGACCAATTACATGCAGCCATAACAGAAGTTCAATCCAAGCTACAAATATCAGAAGACTTTATTAATAATTTACCTTCGTCTTCCGAATTAAATTCCATCGCACGCAGTGTTGCCAGTATGAAATTACAGTTAGAAACTTATGAAGGTTTCGTAAAGATACAGGGTACCATAGCTCATATTGAAGACACTTTGACAACCATGAGAAATGAATTGACAAATTTACAGGAAACTCTGGAATTCAAGTTACCAAGTATAACAGAATCTTTAAACATAATCCAAGAACAAATTACCAAGCTGGAAAACCTCAATACCGAATCTGAATTATCGCATTTTCATCATCTCATAGATGACATACAGAACAAATTACAAATATTACAGCAATCTACGCCTACACAAGATGACATACAACAACTTAAAGAAGCTTTGAGCAATGTTGCAGGTGCTACGAAGTTAGATACTGTCAAGGAAGCTTTGACCACACTTCAAAATACCGTAGCTAATTTACCCACTTCCCAGGAGATAAGATCTGTAAAAAGAGCAGTAAATCGAATACTCAAGTCAGAGGACATCAAAAACATTCAAGCGGAAATAGACACTTGTATGTATTCTCTAAAAGTTTAGAACAACCAAAATATCAACAACTGCTGAAGCTGTACGAGGGACTGGGTATATCCACATTTGCATCAAAAATAAAACCTCTCGACCAATGTTTGAAAAATTCTGTTGTGGTATTTGACGATGTTATTATAGAAAATCAGAATGAAATCCGAAATTTCTTTACACAGGGTCGTCACAAAGAAATAGACTGCTTTTATTTAGCTCAAACTTATTCCAAAATTCCCAAACAGTTACTACGAGATAATACAAACCTAATTTGTTTGTTTCGTCAATATCATACTAATTTTAAACATGTATACGAGGATTATGTGGGGGTGACTTAAATTATAACCAATTTTCTAAATTCTGTTCATCTTGTTGGAACAAAGACGATTTTGGATTTGTTACTATCGACATGACTAGAAAACCTAACAATGGAAAATTTAGAAATAAAATCAACGACTTTTTGAACGTTGAAACGATATAAAATAACCTCTAATCAAAAAATAAATATGTCAAAACATAAAATTGAAGATAACTCGAAATTACGAGAGTACTTGTCTAAACGGTTCAAAGGTTGGAAATCAGAGAATCGAGGCTTTTCGAACAACGCAAACGTCAAGACCAACCAATTATCGATGCAATCAGTGGTCATGGTAAAGAGATTAAGGGTGTGACAGAACAAAATAAAAATCTCATAAATGAATTGGTACCTCTTACTGCTAAAAATTATGCAGATTTTCCCCCTACGCCATTATCTAGCATTCACACGCCCCTGGTACTTAAGAAACCACCTAAACCAGCAGCTATAGAAGAAACAGAAAAATTGAGTTGGGTAGCCTGGCAAGGGATTACCTGAGTACAAGAAAAATTTGAAAAAGATGAAGTGTTTGGATTGTATCCAACCATGGAGACAAAGGAAGGAGTGATTTGGAAAATTGGGAAATCTAGAGTAACATTCGAAGGGGATAACATAAAAATTAATTTGGGTGAGAAAAATAGCTGGTCCAGATTTCCTGGTACTGTGGGATTATGGGAACTCATCACTAAAAAAACAACCAATTTTACAGAAGATGATTATCAAAGTTACTCCGAAATTTTGACACTCTCTGATGCTCTATACCAAAATAACGACGCCAGTCAAAAGCGAGTGAAATCGAGCAGTGGTGATAAATACAAAAATCTTATCAAACCCATCTGGAACCAACTTAAAACCGGTAGTGGTATAAAACAATACAATACCCTACCTAAAGAATTTGTGTGGGTGAATGATGTGAGAAAACTTAATAGATAGATTGCTGGTTATACCAGGGGAGGAAAATGCTGGGAACAACATTTCCATAATGAGAAAATGGGTATTGTAAACATGATCAGTGACAAACTATCTAATTTTATTGTAAACGATCCCAAAGGTATAGGTTACTTAATTAAAATTATCAATACTTTACCTCCTAAATTCTGGTTTGGTAAATGATATTATTAATAAACTCCCATTCGAGTTACATGTACCCGGTTAAAGGTATTGTGCTTGAAAAAAGGTTAGAAAGAGGGGACAGGGGTATCAATCCTCTCGATGCAGATTGTAAAGAACATGACATTGCATACAACACACACAAAGATCTGGATGCTCGTCATGTGGCTGATCAAAAATTGGAAGAGACTGCATTTGGAAGATTAACCAGCAAAGATGCATCATTAGGTGAACGAATAACAGCATTGGGTACAACTATTGCTATGATCACAAAACAAAAATTAGGGTGTGGTTTGTAGTAAAAAAAATATATAATATAAATACTCTGAAAAATAATAATAATAAATAATAACAACAGCATGAAGCCAAAAGGAGTTGTATACCAAATACCGTATCATGATCTTAAACATTTAAAAATTAATCCAATTTTAAGTAAAAAACAACAGGAAAAGAAGAAACAATGTATAGCAAAAAGGAAATGGAAAGATTTTATTACTCAGTGCACCACAATTAAAACGTTTGTAAAATACAAGAAAAAAACATATAGTGGAGAATTCATATTCAGCATTCCAGCTATCCTGGCAGCTTTGGGGTTGTGGGGAGCTTAGCTGGTGGTAGTGCTGCTATTGCAAAAACTGTTATCGACTAAAAAAAATAAGGCAGAACTCGAAGAGCAGAAGCGTCATAATCTTGCTATGGAAAGAAAATTAGGTAGTGGTGTGAAATCCAGAGCACTCACGAACCAAGACATTGAATCTTTAATTAGAATATATAAAATTCGTCACTTGAGGGGAGTTTTCATGTCCGATTCCCTCCCTAAAGATAGTCCCCATTCTCGTGAATGTGGCATTGTCAATTTGGATAAGCCCGAAAACATTGGTATCCACTGGATATGCTATTATAAATAAAATAACAATGCTTTTATTTTCGATTCTTTCGGAGGGGTACCCCCTACAGAATTAATTCGTTACTTAAAACATGTTAAGGTTTATTACAACGACGATCGTATTCAAGATTTCGATCAAATTAAATGTGGCCATGTTTGCATCACGATGCTCAGAATGTTGAATAAAATACCAAACATCAAATTAAAAGATTTTCAAAAAGCTGTATTATATATTAAATATGGAAATGTTTCATCTCTTCAGCGAGACTTCGGTCTTGAAACTACATCTTCACGATGATATTATCTATCCAAAATCCATAGCTCTGACAGCCTTCTACAGTATGTATCTGATTCCGAATGTAACTAACTACAACAATACCAGGGTGGCTACAAAAAAAGCAGAGATGAAATTCTCTGACTTTTCCAGGTTTTCCAGGACAAAATTTACATTTTTCCCTGATAATTACAAACTAAACTAAATCGATGTTCTTGCAAATGGAAATAAT
The DNA here is from genome assembly GCF_977018435.1 of Lepisma saccharinum. NCBI lineage: Eukaryota > Metazoa > Arthropoda > Insecta > Zygentoma > Lepismatidae > Lepisma > Lepisma saccharinum. The sequence goes on along the minus strand of NC_139243.1, from coordinate 65,359,647 downwards.
AAACTCATAGAGATACACGTATGGTTTTCTTAAGTACCAAGATTATCTTCTATGAAATTGACTTAATTTCTCTATTCTCTATGATTTGAATTCAAACTGCAAAATAGTGAATTTGGAAAATTATTACAATTCACAAGCTAGGGAAAGATTACGGAATTTTGTCATACACAGTAAGTTTAAAATAAAATACTTGATTATTTTTAAAGTTACGACTAAATGAGATAAGAGTAAAGAGTGAATGATTAAGAAATACAATTTGTAATTTATCAGTCTCCTTATACACTCTCGGTATTATACGTTGATATTTCCACTGAGGTTTGGAACCCTCTGCTTGCAAGAACCATGAGTGCGGACTCATTTTTTGATGCATAAAGCTACTTCTCTCTTCTCTGTAAAGCAAACAACTTAACTCTTGCATATAAGTGAAACAATTGAATCCAACAAAATAAAGTGTCATATTTCCTTACATTATCTATGGGATTTATGCTTCAGTACAGTATATCCAAGTGAAGTACTGTGAAACTGACAACATGCAGTTATACCATTAATGCTGACGAAAAGGGTATGTAGGTATTAGAAATTTAACGCAAGCAACTTATAGAATTACACTGGATAGGTACCTGATTTAGCTAACCACACATTAAAACAGGAACACTCTAAAAATAAAAGGTTCTGAAAGTTCATATACGAGGGGCACCCTGAAAAAAAGCTCCAATGGTGTCTATACGCAGCACTAGTGGTCGGAGAGCGACGCACACACATGCAGGCAGGAAGAAGTGGCATGTAGCTCTAATCTGGTACAGTTGCAATGAAGCCGTTTTAGGACAGTTCTAGGTTAAAGATTGCAGCTTCGATAACTCTTACCATTTTCGAGATATTTGCAATTTAACGCAGGACTTGGAAAATTTTCGGAACATTTTTTTTTGTTCCATGACGACCTATGTTTATTTTGCTATGGGAGGACAGAGGACACCGAGACTCGACCGACACACTAAACCCAACCTCTCTACGCGTACTCTACGTCACCAAAAAAAAAATGTTAAAGGTTCCAAATAACAATAGTTAGAGTTTCGCCAATCTAGTAAAGTGGATTGGTTGAAATCTCCAAGGCGTATTTTGCATTTTTTTTTCAAATATGAACACGTTAAAACTGAACTGTCTCGGATTTTTGAGTTTTGTATTCGCCCTGAGAAAATTCTATATAAAATAACATACCTGAAAATTATATTCGCAGTAGATTGATTTTTTTGAGTTTTGTAATCACCTTAAGAAATTCTATATAAAATAACATACCTGAAAATTGTATTCACAGTAGATTGAATTCTTGAGTTTTTGTATTCGCACACAAGAAATTCTATATAAATAACATACCTGAAATTCTATTTACAGTAGATTGAATTTTTGAGTTTTGTAATCACTCCAAGAAATTCTATATAAAATAACATACCTGAAAATTGTATCGTTATATACTAGACTTTTTGATTTCTGTGATTTTGGAGAAAGCAATGGCATCCACCACCAGTTTCAATCGTAAAAATGATAAAACTGAATGTGTTACTTGTGGGAAGCTAATCTCAAGGAACAATTTATCGGTACACAGGGCAAGATGTAGCGAAACAGGTTCGAGAATTAATCGTTCGTTACCTTCTAAGCCCTGTGCTCGATGCGGAAAAATGATCAGCATCACAAATTTAAGTAAACACCTCAAAATTTGCAAACCATCGACCCGACAAGTATCGAAAAGGAAAATCGATAATTCAGAAACGGAACCTTCCACTTCCAAGCAAATTAAATTATCTAATGAACGCAAACCAATTAGATCTGCATTCAACGACGAACTCCAGGATTTTTCAATTAAGTCAGAACCAGGCCGTGACATCCTTAGTTTCTTGGATGAATCGAAAACATCTGTACTAAATATTTTAAAAGATAAACTTGAAAACAACTCTATAAAAGTATACGTTGTTCTGTTTTCTGAATACGAGAAAGTTGATGGCACAACGAGTATTTTTTATCATCGTACAAAAAACCAGACACTTTATTTTGCTGACGTCGAAAATTTGGACAACTTCTATTATAAAGTTTCCAACGAGCTGGTTAAGAAACATGACGATTTCGAGGCTAAAGGGTCGGGATGGTCTCTGTGTGGAAGTCCTCACACGTTAACTGTTTACGTGAACCGATTCTCGCCTCTTCGCGCTTCCAGCTACGTTCCTCTTCCACCGAACATTCAACACAAGAGAGCTGTGTTAAATATACAGAACAGCGATAACAAGTGTTTCCTTTGGTGTATATTGGCTGCACTGCATCCTGTTTATTGCAAAAATAATCCACAGTGGGTTGGACATTACAAACAATACGAGTCCGAGTTTGAAAGTGTAATGTCTGGCATCGAATACCCGGTGACATTGTCGGATATAACAAAGTTCGAAAATCGTGCAGGAAAACGCATCGCTATTAATGTATATTCCTTCACGTCAGATAAATATCTCGTGCATCCCGTCAGGATAAGCGATATCGACGATGACGATGCTCGTGTAATAAATCTTCTTCTAATTTCAAACGAGGATGTTCATCACTACACGCTAATTCGTTCTCTATCACGTTTGGTCAGAAGTCAAACTACCAAGTATAAACATTGCATCGAAGTTTGCCCGAGATGCCTAACCACGTTCGACGATCGTGACCGACGTGATCATCAAAATCTTCATAGTCGTCAAATTGCTATCGAGAAACTTGCCGAACATAAAATTTATTGCGGCGACAACAGACCGGCTAGAATGTTGATGCCCGAAACGAACGAAGTCGAAGAATTCAAAATGCACAAGGCATTGTTAGAACATCCCGCAATCATCGTCGCAGATTTCGAGTCTTTCCTGAAACCACTCTCCTACTGCGAACCGGATCCTGAAAATTTCCTCCACAACGCCGTACCAGCTTCATCAACCTAATAGTTTTGGCTATGTTGTTGTGCGACGTGATAAAATAAATGAAGCATATATATACCGCGGGCCAAATGTAATCGAACACTTCCTGGAAAAAATGGTGGAGGAGGTTGAGGTAATTGGTAGCGTACTGCTTACATCAAAACCGATGGCACCTTTAACTGAAAATGAACTTCAGAATTACAATTCCACTGAGGTGTGTCCGGTATGTGATCAAAGTCTCACTGACGAGAACAAAAAAATATTCCACCACGATCATTTCAGCGGAAACTACATAGGTGGAATTTGCAACACGTGCAATCTTAAAATCCAGAAACCTAAATTCATCCCCATATTCTTTCACAACGGAAGCGGATATGATTTTCACCACCTGGTGAGACATCTTGGCTACGATCCGAAACGTATACGTGTCTTGGCCGAGAATGAAGAACGCTACATTAGTCTCAGCAAGCAAGTGTCGATTCCGGGAACGAAAAATACAATCGAGATGCGCTTCCTGGATTCGTATAGATTTCTCTCTGCAAGTCTGGATGCTTTAGCGAACAAACTCACCGACGATCAATTTAAAATAACTGGAGCTAGTTTTCCCAACGTAGACATAGAACTCGTTAGACGTAAAGGGGTTTATCCTTACGAATATGTTAGTGATGGTTCTAAATTTAACGACGACGCTCTTCCACTTCCAAGAGAATTTTACAGCAGACTCAGAGAGAAAGGAATCACGGACGAAGAATACCAACACGCGCAACTCATGTGGGAGAAATTAGAATGTAGGACACTCGGAGACTACCACGACGCATACTTAAAATTAGACGTGACGATCCTCGCGGATGTTTTTCAAGCGTTCAGGAAAACGGCAACGAATATTTATAAATTAGATCCAGCGTATTTCTACAGTCTACCGGGATTAGCGTGGTCGGCAATGTTATTCCAGACAAAGGTCAAGCTGGAACTGATATCGGACGTTGACATGTTGCTATTTATCGAAAGAGGGATACGAGGTGGAATGGTGCAATGCGTACAGAGACATGCAAAAGCTAATAACGTACACATGAAAGAAGATTACGATTCAAATCGAGTATCGAATTACATCTTCTACGCCGACGTTAATAATCTCTACGGACATGTCATGGTTCAGAAACTTCCTTACGGGGGATTCGAATGGTTAGATCCCACTTCGATAGACATTATTCATTTCGACGATAGCGAGTGTGGTTTCTTCGCAGAGGTAGATCTCCAATTCTCCGACCACCTGCACGACACGTTTTCGGATTTGCCTCCGACTCCCGAAATCAAATGTCCACCCGACTAGGTTCAAGACAAGCTTTTGTTAACATTGGACCCTAAACAGACATACGTCGTCCACTACAAGAATCTCCGGTTTTTGATTGGGAAGGGTGTTCAGATAGTAAATGTTAGAAGAATACTAAAGTTTAAACATTCCACGTGGTTAAGACCTTACATAGAAACTAACACACAACATAGAACAGCTGCCATTTCCGATTTAGACAAGGACTTCTTTAAATTAATGAACAATGCGGTGTACGGAAAGACCATGGAGAATGTTAGAAAGCACGTAGACGTGAAATTAATTTCCGATAAGAATAAATGTCGGAAGTGGATAGCCGATCCTAGATTCAAGTCGAGAAAAATTTACAACGAGAATTTGGCACTTTTCAATCTAGATATAAAATTGATGAAATTCAGAAAACCAATTTACGTTGGCGCAACGGTTCTCGACTTGTCGACACTTTACATGTTCGAATTTCATTACGACGTGATGAAACCCTTCTACAATGATAAAATATCACTTTTGTACACGGACACCGACAGCTTTATTTACAGCATACAAACACCTAACCTCTATGAAGACATAAAAAATCCTTCCATGCTTGAGTATTTCGATACTTCTGCGTATCCTCAACCCAACAATTTGGAATTACATCTCGTAACAAAAATGTCCTAGGTAAACTGAAAGATTAATGTAACGGTGATATTATTGTCGAGTTCGCGGGTTTGCGTTCGAAGATGTATGCCATGAGAACAGAGAGTAGCGTCACGAAGAAAGCAAAAGGTGTGGGCAAGAATACGGTGGAGAACAAACTCACCTTCCACGATTACATCGATTGCCTTTACTCACAATCGACGATACTAAGTATAGAACAAAGAATCCAAAGTGTAGACCATGTGATTACAACAAACGAAGTTAGGAAAGTAGCATTAGATCCGCATGACGATAAAAGATGTATTTTGTCTTGTGGAATCCACACGTTGCCTTGGGAACACTATCGTTTAGAAATTAGTAAAAATTGTAGGCAATGCAAATAAAAAAAATAAACTTAAATAACTATAACTAAAATAAAAAAAACTTTAACTGTCTCAAATTATCACATACACAATAAATAACTAGCAAGGACAATGAATCTCTTTGGTTTCCGAAAGCAAACAATGGAGACTGTACACCGCACGGCAGATCATGAATTTCTACCTTCCATGTTATCTAAACTCAACGGCCTGTTGATCAATCAATTTTTGGAACGCTGCTCTTCTTGCTGGAACAGTGACGATTTCGGATTCGCGACGATCGACATGACGAGGAAACCCAACGACGGAAAATACAGAAACAAAATCAACGACTTTCTAAACGTTGCAAACCACACTCGCTATCGTCGAAATGAATAATGTCTATCGAAGTGGGATCTAACCATTCGAATCCCCCGTAAGGAAGTTTCTGAACCATGACATGTCCGTAGAGTTTATTAACGTCGGCGTAGAAGATGTAATTCGATACTCGATTTGAAACGTAATCTTCTTTCATGTGTACGTTATTAGCTTTTGCATGTCTCTGTACGCATTGCACCATTCCACCTCGTATCCCTCTTTCGATAAATAGCAACATGTCAACGTCCGATATCAGTTCCAGCTTGACCTTTGTCTGGAATAACATTGCCGACCACGCTAATCCCGGTAGACTGTAGAAATACGCTGGATCTAATTTATAAATATTCGTTGCCGTTTTCCTGAACGCTTGAAAAACATCCGCGAGGATCGTCACGTCTAATTTTAAGTATGCGTCGTGGTAGTCTCCGAGTGTCCTACATTCTAATTTCTCCCACATGAGTTGCGCGTGTTGGTATTCTTCGTCCGTGATTCCTTTCTCTCTGAGTCTGCTGTAAAATTCTCTTGGAAGTGGAAGAGCGTCGTCGTTAAATTTAGAACCATCACTAACATATTCGTAAGGATAAACCCCTTTACGTCTAACGAGTTCTATGTCTACGTTGGGAAAACTAGCTCCAGTTATTTTAAATTGATCGTCGGTGAGTTTGTTCGCTAAAGCATCCAGACTTGCAGAGAGAAATCTATACGAATCCAGGAAGCGCATCTCGATTGTATTTTTCGTTCCCGGAATCGACACTTGCTTGCTGAGACTAATGTAGCGTTCTTCATTCTCGGCCAAGACACGTATACGTTTCGGATCGTAGCCAAGATGTCTCACCAGGTGGTGAAAATCATATCCGCTTCCGTTGTGAAAGAATATGGGGATGAATTTAGGTTTCTGGATTTTAAGATTGCACGTGTTGCAAATTCCACCTATGTAGTTTCCGCTGAAATGATCGTGGTGGAATATTTTTTTGTTCTCGTCAGTGAAACTTTGATCACATACCGGACACACCTCAGTGGAATTGTAATTCTGAAGTTCATTTTCAGTTAAAGGTGCCATCGGTTTTGATGTAAGCAGTACGCTACCAATTACCTCAACCTCCTCCACCATTTTTTCCAGGAAGTGTTCGATTACATTTGGCCCGCGGTATATATATGCTTCATTTATTTTATCACGTCGCACAACAACATAGCCAAAACTATTAGGTTGATGAAGCTGGTACGGCGTTGTGGAGGAAATTTTCAGGATCCGGTTCGCAGTAGGAGAGTGGTTTCAGGAAAGACTCGAAATCTGCGACGATGATTGCGGGATGTTCTAACAATGCCTTGTGCATTTTGAATTCTTCGACTTCGTTCGTTTCGGGCATCAACATTCTAGCCGGTCTGTTGTCGCCGCAATAAATTTTATGTTCGGCAAGTTTCTCGATAGCAATTTGACGACTATGAAGATTTTGATGATCACGTCGGTCACGATCGTCGAACGTGGTTAGGCATCTCGGGCAAACTTCGATGCAATGTTTATACTTGGTAGTTTGACTTCTGACCAAACGTGATAGAGAACGAATTAGCGTGTAGTGATGAACATCCTCGTTTGAAATTAGAAGAAGATTTATTACACGAGCATCGTCATCGTCGATATCGCTTATCCTGACGGGATGCACGAGATATTTATCTGACGTGAAGGAATATACATTAATAGCGATGCGTTTTCCTGCACGATTTTCGAACTTTGTTATATCCGACAATGTCACCGGGTATTCGATGCCAGACATTACACTTTCAAACTCGGACTCGTATTGTTTGTAATGTCCAACCCACTGTGGATTATTTTTGCAATAAACAGGATGCAGTGCAGCCAATATACACCAAAGGAAACACTTGTTATCGCTGTTCTGTATATTTAACACAGCTCTCTTGTGTTGAATGTTCGGTGGAAGAGGAACGTAGCTGGAAGCGCGAAGAGGCGAGAATCGGTTCACGTAAACAGTTAACGTGTGAGGACTTCCACACAGAGACCATCCCGACCCTTTAGCCTCGAAATCGTCATGTTTCTTAACCAGCTCGTTGGAAACTTTATAATAGAAGTTGTCCAAATTTTCGACGTCAGCAAAATAATGTGTCTGGTTTTTTGTACGATGATAAAAAATACTCGTTGTGCCATCAACTTTCTCGTATTCAGAAAACAGAACAACGTATACTTTTATAGAGTTGTTTTCAAGTTTATCTTTTAAAATATTTAGTACAGATGTTTTCGATTCATCCAAGAAACTAAGGATGTCACGGCCTGGTTCTGACTTAATTGAAAAATCCTGGAGTTCGTCGTTGAATGCAGATCTAATTGGTTTGCGTTCATTAGATAATTTAATTTGCTTGGAAGTGGAAGGTTCCGTTTCTGAATTATCGATTTTCCTTTTCGATACTTGTCGGGTCGATGGTTTGCAAATTTTGAGGTGTTTACTTAAATTTGTGATGCTGATCATTTTTCCGCATCGAGCACAGGGCTTAGAAGGTAACGAACGATTAATTCTCGAACCTGTTTCGCTACATCTTGCCCTGTGTACCGATAAATTGTTCCTTGAGATTAGCTTCCCACAAGTAACACATTCAGTTTTATCATTTTTACGATTGAAACTGGTGGTGGATGCCATTGCTTTCTCCAAAATCACAGAAATCAAAAAGTCTAGTATATAACGATACAATTTTCAGGTATGTTATTTTATATAGAATTTCTTGGAGTGATTACAAAACTCAAAAATTCAATCTACTGTAAATAGAATTTCAGGTATGTTATTTATATAGAATTTCTTGTGTGCGAATACAAAAACTCAAGAATTCAATCTACTGTGAATACAATTTTCAGGTATGTTATTTTATATAGAATTTCTTAAGGTGATTACAAAACTCAAAAAAATCAATCTACTGCGAATATAATTTTCAGGTATGTTATTTTATATAGAATTTTCTCAGGGCGAATACAAAACTCAAAAATCCGAGACAGTTCAGTTTTAACGTGTTCATATTTGAAAAAAAAATGCAAAATACGCCTTGGAGATTTCAACCAATCCACTTTACTAGATTGGCGAAACTCTAACTATTGTTATTTGGAACCTTTAACATTTTTTTTTGGTGACGTAGAGTACGCGTAGAGAGGTTGGGTTTAGTGTGTCGGTCGAGTCTCGGTGTCCTCTGTCCTCCCATAGCAAAATAAACATAGGTCGTCATGGAACAAAAAAAAATGTTCCGAAAATTTTCCAAGTCCTGCGTTAAATTGCAAATATCTCGAAAATGGTAAGAGTTATCGAAGCTGCAATCTTTAACCTAGAACTGTCCTAAAACGGCTTCATTGCAACTGTACCAGATTAGAGCTACATGCCACTTCTTCCTGCCTGCATGTGTGTGCGTCGCTCTCCGACCACTAGTGCTGCGTATAGACACCATTGGAGCTTTTTTTAGTGTGTCGGTCGAGTCTCGGTGTCCTCTGTCCTCCAATAGCAAAATAAACATAGGTCGTCATGGAACAAAAAAAAATGTTCCGAAAATTTTCTAAGTCCAGCGTTAAAAAAATCTTAAATTGCAAATATCTCGAAAATGGTAAGAGTTATCGAAAAAATATATCGAAAAACACCCCCATACGGCATCGTTAGATGCCCCCTGTCGATTTTGGAGGTGTAGAATACGTATACCAAGTTTTGGTGGTCCTGGGGTCAAGGGTTAAGAAGTTAGCCCACCCCCTCCCAAAAACTTTGATCACTCGTAACTTTTGAACGAATAGTCGTAGAGAGGTCGGGTTTAGTGCGTCGGTCGAGTCTCGGTGTCCTCTGTCCACCCATACCAAAATAAACATAGGTCGTCATGGAACCAAAAAATTTCCGAAAATTTCCCAAGTCCTGCGTTAAATTGCAAATATCTCGAATTTTTGACAAACAGAGGTGTCCCATAGGACCTTTGAGAAAAAAAAACACGTGAAACTCTACAGAGGTGTGGTTATCTAACCGCAGCCGTTAGAACCTTTTTTTGGTTGGGCACCACGCACTCCTGGCGGGGTTATAGGGGCCAGGGATCCTAAAAAAACAACAATTATTATTTGTTTGCTTGCGTCACAATACGGAAATAATGAGAGGCACGCGCGCGCGTGTGGCACATCGTTCCCCCCGAGAGGTTTACAAAGGTCACGATATATAAACATTTGGTCCCGGACTTGGAAAATTACGATAAGGTGCACTTATCCTTGAAGGATGAGAGGATGAGAGAGTGAATTTCACTCATCACTGCTTTTCTGCGCCGTGAAACATCGTCAGCGCAATAAATGAGGCGCGGAACGTGGAGAGAAAGTGAGTTTTTGAGGTTTTGGCGGTCGTGTGGTCAAGAAATCAGGGTTGGCGTGGGAGTCACGTTTACTATCTACTAACCTATGTTCGGAAATCGAAAATAGCGACCGAAAGTGGGGTTATCTTGGAAACAGTAAGACTTAGAAAAAATCTGTTTGCGGATTCGTCATGTACACCTATACGTGAGAAAAAATATGAATAGAACTTATGTTCGGAAATCCAAAATGGCGACCGGAAGTGGGGTTATCTTGGAAACGGTAAGACTTAGGAAAAATCTGTTTGCGGATTCATCACGTACGCCTATATGTAAGTAAAATATGAATAGAACCTATGTTTGGAAATTCAAAATGGCGACCGGAAGTGGGTTTATCTTGGAAACGGTAAGACTTAGGAAAAATCTGTTTGGTGATTCGTCATGTACACCTATATGTGAGAAAAAGTATGAATAGAAGCTATGATCGGAAATCCAAAATGGCGACCGGAAGTGGGGTTATCTTGGAAACGGTAAGACTTAGGAAAAATCTGTTTGCGGATTCATCACGTACACCTATACGTGAGAAAAAGTATGAATAGAACATATGTTCGGAAATCCAAAATGGCGACCGGAAGTGGGATTATCTTGGAAACGGTAAGACTTAGGAAAAATCTGTTCGCGGATTCGTCATGTACACCTATACGTGAGAAAAAGTATGAATAGAACCTATGTTCGTAAATCCAAAATGGCGACCGGAAGTGGGGTTATCTTGGAAACGGTAAGACTTAGAAAAAATCTGTTTGCGGATTCGTCATGTACACCTATACGTAAGAAAAAGTATGAATAGAACCAATAGTGTCCGGAAGTCATGCGGGTTTGGACGTGACGACGCAGTTCAATAACATAGGTTAGACCAAGGAAAAAACCTTGGTGATTTTATTTCGAGTAAGGTGTTGGCAACACTGCGAGAAAATAAGGCTTATGCCTTACAAGAGCATACCATTAAGGCGAGCCTCACCGAGCCCCACTCCGAGCCCCACTTTCGGTTTCTGAACCGGGTTGATTCCACTACTAAAAGTAGGTCAAAGCACGTAGAGGCTCTCGTGTAGTTTAGCACGTAATAAAATAAATAGGTTAAGTTATATCACGTAAGATCATGATATACCTACCAAGTGTGAGTGGGAAAAAAAGGGAAATTTTACTAAAACATCGCTAAACGCTAAAACATCGACAAAAAATTGTCAAAATATGTCAAAAACTGATATTCAATTGATAAAAAAAAAGCTACAAATGTATACCTACCAAGTACGAGTGGGAAAAAAGGGAAATTTCACTAAAACATCGCTAAACGCTACAACATCGACAAAAAATTGTCAAAATATGTCAAAAACTGATATTCAATTGATAAAAAAAAGAGGCTACAAATGCATACCTACTAAGTACTATTTTGAAACGCTCCAATTACACTACTGCTCTCATAAAGTCTCCCACTGACTGCGATGTAGCCTACATTGCACGCTCAGAATTTCGCACAGAGCCACCAGCAATCGTGTGAGGTGTGCAGACCGGACGTCGTGATAGTATGGTCAGACGATGATGCAGACAATTCACGGAAGGCCAATCGAATGTGCACAACCCCATACAGCTGATTACACACGGGCCCTTTGCATCACTACAGGTGAGAGATATTGGACCACTCCCTGTACAGCCCTGGCCTTGAATGTACCGACTTTCATCTCTTTGTTTAACTTAAAAGGTTTCTGGCAGGGCAAGGATTTGACAGCTACACTGCGGTACAGATAGTTCCAGTCTTTGCTGTCAGACACATATGCCATGGGCATACAACATTTAGTGCCATGTTACGACAAATGCTAGAACAACGGTGGTGATTATGCCGAAAATTAGGTTAGGACTCACCGTTACTAATGTAATAAATTACAACTGATATTCTTGTTTTATTTATGCCTAACCGATAGGGACCTTGTTATTTTATATTATTTTCAAATTGGTGTATTCTCTTATTTTTTATTTTTTACTATACGGTGTTATTTCTCCCAAAATTCACATTTTCATTATAGCGCATTTTCTGGCAAATATCTGAAATTATACTTTCAAGGAGTTTTTAAACTAATGTTTCAAATTGTAAGTCACATGGCTTACACCTCTTCGTGAGAGTTTGATATCTTGAAAGTTATTTTGGGAAAGTTATTTTCCATACCCCTTTTTTAATTTTAAGGTAAGGGTTTTAGATAATGGAACTTTCCCCGTATATACTGAAGGGTGCATAATGACCATAAGTGGCGACGCACCCAAAAAATTAAAATCAATCAATCTCACGTGAGAGATACCGATATATTATGGCACCAAAAATTGGCATTATCTTTTTTTGACATGTATGTTACGTTTCCCAAAATTCGCACTTTTGTTTTAGAACATTTATCTGCCAAATATACCGAATCTTAATACTCCATTGTGCTTTTAAACTATTATTTTAAATTGGAGGTCACATGATCTACGTATTTTTGTGACAGTTTGATATGTTGGAACAGATTTTTGAGGAAGTTAAAGTAAAGTGGTCCCCTGCACTTTTCCATGAAGGTGTATAGTGGTGTGGAGTTAGGGCCCCACTTTCTTGATCACGGCTGAAGGTGGGGGTGATGTGATCAGCACCACGCTCCTGGCCACCTTTATCCCTCAAAATTTCCTCAAGGTACCAGCTTCATATGATGCTGGGTGGGCGCCGGAGCAGTTTGAATAGGTGGAAAACATCACGGTTCTCCCCTGCAGGGGATCGACGCCGGGTCTCTCGCATAGTAGTCAGGCGCCCTAACGACTGAGCTCCCTTATTACTCGCTCAACAAATGCCGATGGTGAGCACTTAGCTTGGTATTTCAAAACATATCTCGTGCGACAAATACGAAGGTGCGGGTCCTGTGTGACGGTAGATACGCACCCGATCTCCTGTTAGAACCCTGCCACTTTACTCTGTGATGGAAATGTTTTTGTTTTGATAGAGGTTGAAAAAATCGTGGGAAATACATGATTTAATGTGGCTGTCGGAATTATTCTATGTACATATAACTCTCTAGTTTACTCGAGTAAAATATTGGAAAACTTGCATGTTCTATGTACACAAACATGGCCTAGAAAAGACAAGAATGTTGGATTTCATCGAATTTTTCGTTGTTTTAGGACATTTTTTTAAAAAAATCGCTAAAAACGCCCATAATTCGCATTATTTCGATATTTCGAACGGGCAAAAAATGTGTCCAGACACCACTGCACATTCCTAAACATAACTTCACACCAATTACCATTTTTCACGGTTTTGGCGTTTGCGAAAAATCAATATCCCTACTAATTGGAAATTACTTTCTGGCCACCCCTCGTATAAGTCAGTAGATGGAAAAGCAAAAATTTAGCAGGGCTGGCAGAAAAAAGTGAATTCCTGAAGAAAGTGATTTGCTTTTATGATTGAATGATTCGAGTAAATATGATATTAAAATATCGACGTATTTATTATTAGTATTTTATTTCATAATATTGGACATTAACCTTACTCAGTGAGAGATTAATGACCATCTCTCATGAGTTTAAAGACATGACAGAGAGTGGCGTTAATTTCATTGCAAGGGCCTCCCCGATGGCGCAGTGGTAGCGTCGTCGCCTTGTAATCAAGGGGTCCCGGGTTCGATACCCGGAGGAGGTACATAGTGGTTCGGATCCCACTTTAAACTGTAGGTCCAGTCCCGATTAGCCTATCTGTGCATAAAGTGGACTTAAAACACCAAATCAAACCAAACCAAATTTCATTGCAATACTAGTGTTGCAGTAAATTTGACGTTGGGAGTTTGCCAATTTTTATAACGTTCACCAATGCAGATTTGTGTTTCACTTTTTCGTGATAGTATTCAATATATATCCCGTTCGGTTGGATTCTTCTTGATATCTAAGAATAGTGCAATGTCATTGTAAACGTATGTTAACTTCTGCGAAACCAGTAATACGTTAGGATGATGAAAGAAAACCTTCGTAAGCACTGCTACATTAAATAAGGTTAAGTGAGTCAAAAGAGTAATAAAATTCCAGCAGCATATTTGAAGTCTAAAGCTCTTCTTGTTTATGCATTCGATTTTTGTTGGATGTTGCAGTCTATGCAATTTTTGTAGCATGTTGTAGTGAGATACTTTGTTGGGTGGCGATATTCGACAAAAATCGTATGTATCAATGAAACCTATTTGTTTCTATGTTCCTTCAGTTTGTCCAACAAAATGCCTTACTACGACGTCCGACAACTATCGGACGGCGCCACCCGCTCTTATCCCCTCCATCTGTTGACAAGTTCCCTTACTACTCCCATACAGACAAGAAAAAATTATGCCCGACCCTGTGGCCGAGTGGTTAGCACATCGCGCTGCGACGCCAAGGGTCCCGGGCTCGAATCCCGGTCGGGCTTGGTTGTTTGTGAATGTCCATTCATCAATTTCATCATTTCATCACTCATCCGCATCTTCGCAAATTAGCCAAGCGGCACAAAACGCGAAGTAAAATAAACTAAATCACATCAAATCAAAATCAAAAGAAAAATTATAATTCAATGCATTTTCCACGTAATATTTAGAGGCTTAATCTTAAGGTCGTACTGGCCCGATGATACCATATGCTATCATGGTGCTGATTACGAAATGAATGTGCTTTTTGGACCTTCAAACTCTTATGTTTGGGTGGAAACTCTGACACAGGTCTGGAGCAAACCTGGGAAATTCATATTGATGACCAACCTCCCCCCTCTCTACAACATATCCATGCCACATTTCCGAACAGTTTCACATTTTGGCTCATTATTCAACTTGAATGGCACACAGGAACATGAAACATGTTTCAATCTGTTTGGAAACGTTCATTCTTTGAAGAGAAGGTTTGCGCCTTCTCCCCAAAATAGCAGGAGAAGAGGGGGCAAACTCCAAATTTTTATGTTGTTTTTTTTTTCATTGAAATTCGGTAGTAGCGCCCGCAAACCCCTCTTCCTTGGTTCGGCGTTCTGAATTGTACACGCTTGCATGCTATGATGTTTTAGCTGCAAAACAAAACTTGTCCGAAGTAGATTGCTCCCATAGTGCCCGAGTTATAACAATCTTCCTCCAAAAATGCAAATTACCTATTTTTTCGTAAAAAAAAAAAATAGGCTTATTATTCAACTTGTATGGCACCCAAGAACATGAAACATGTTTAATTCTGTTGAGAAATGTCCATTCTTTGAAAAGAATACTAAAGTTTGCACCTTCTTCACAAATAGCGGGAGAAGAGGGGCAAACTACTTATTTTTATGGTTTTTTCATTGAAATTCGGGGTTCGCGCTCCGCAACTCCCCCTTCCTCGGTTCGGCGTTCTCCCATAGAGCCCGAGTTATATCAATTTTCTGAGCAATATGCAAATTACCTATTTTTCGTAAAACACAGATTTTCACATTTTGGCTTATTATTCAACTTGTATGGCACCCAACAACATGAAACATCTTTCATTCTCTTTGGAAACGTACACTCTTTGAATAGAACACTAAGGTTTGCGCCTTCTCACCAAAATAGCGGGAGAAGAGGGCGCAAACTCCAGATTTTTGTTGTTTTTTTCATTAAAATTCGGGGGTCGCGCCCCCCAAGCCCCCTTCCACGGTTCGGCGTTCTGAATTGTATACGGTTGCATGCTCTGATGTTTTAGCTGGAAAACAAAAGTTATCCGAAGTAGATTCCTCCTATAGTGCCCGAGTTATAAGAATTTATCTCCAAAAATGAAAATTACCTATTTTTCGTAAAAGAAAAAAATCACATTTTGGCTTATTATTAACTTGTATGGCACCCAAAAACATTAAACATGTTACGTTCTCTTGAGAAATGTCCATTCTTTGAGAAGAATATTAAAGTTCGCGCCCTCTCCCCAAAATAGCGGGGGAAGAAGGGGCAAACTCCATATTTTTACGTTTTTTTCCATTCAAATTCGGGGGTCGTGCCCCCAAACCCCCATCCTCGGTCCGGCGTTCTGAATTGTACACGGTTGCATGCTCTGATGTTTTAGCTGCAAAACAAAACTTATCCTTAGTAGATTGCTCGCATAGTGCCCTAGTTATAACAATTTTCCTCCAAAAATGCAAATTACCTATTTTTTGCAAAAAAAAAAATAAAAAAAAATCACATTTTGGCTTTATTAAACTTGTATGGCACCCAAGAACATGAAACATGTTTCATTCTCTTGAGAAATGTCCATTCTTTGAAAAGAATACTAAAATTCGCGCCTTTTCCCCAAAATAGCGGGAGAAGAGGAGGTAAACTCCAGATTCTTATGTTTTTTCCATTTAAATTCGGGGGACGTGCCCCCCCAAGCTCCCCTTCCCCGGTTCGGTGTTCTGAATTGTACACGGTTGCATGCGCTGATGTTTTAGCTGCAAAACAAAAGTAATCCGAAGTAGATTTCTCCCATAGTGCCAGAGTTATAACAATTCTCCTCCAAAGAGTGTTCGAATTTAAAATGCCAGGGCGAGAGAAATCCCCCCCCCTCTCTCTCTCTCTCTCTCTCTCTCTCCCTCTCTCTCTCCCCTCCTGCCATCACTGGTTTCTGGCGTCGTGGTTGTGTTGCGCATAAAAGGGGCCTAAAAGTTACGAACGAGATTCCTGTTCCCGTGCAGAGTTCCATAACGATATCTTTAAATAAAAAAAAGAAAATAAAAAATAAAAAAAAGTCAATGAAGACGAAATTCCCTGACTTTTTTGACACCTCAAATTCCCTGACTTTTCCCGGTTTTCCAGGTCTGTCGCCACCCTGAATACTATATTAGTAGGTAATGAAAAAATAATTATTCCTCCTGGACAGTAGCAACAACAACAATAGTTTCGATTTCTCTTTTATAACGCATGAAAAGGTCCAAACTACAATTAATAAAATCAAATCCAATGCAACCGGAGCAGACGAAATTTCTATTAACATGTTAAAGTATATCGCTACCCACATGTCACCCGCAATTGCAGATATTTTCAACACATCCCTGTACACTGGCACATTCCCAAGCATTTGGAAACTCGCTCACATACGCCCCCTGGCTAAAATCACCAACCCAGTAAGAGCTGAAGATTTTCGACCGATCAGTATTCTCCCAACTTTGTCAAAAGTATTTGAAAACATCGTTCACGAGCAAATTTTTAACTATGTGCAATCGAAAAAATTGTTAAACTCCTTCCAGTTAGGTTTCCGCCCACATCACAGCACCAGCACAGCGCTCATTAAAGTGGTGGATGATGTAAGGTCGGCGATGGATAAGAGATATTTGACAATGCTAGTTCTCCTCGATTACAGCAAAGCCTTCCAAACCGTAGACCACGATATCCTTCTGGTGAAATTGTCATTTTATTTCAACTTTTCCCAACCCGCTGTTGACTGGGCTCGCTCATATTTAGCAGCCAGACAGCAACGCACATTCGTTTCTGACAATAAGTCGTCGTGGCTGCCGAAGAATTGCGGTGTACCCCAAGGTAGCGTCCTGTCTCCGCTGCTGTTCTCCATGTACGTAAATGATATATCTGGAAACTTTCAATCGACAAATTGCCATCTGTACGCTGATGACGTCCAATGTTATTTGTCGTTCCCTAAAACAAGCATCAATATGGCCATCAAAGCCCTAAACGATGATATTATGAACGTCTGCAAGTGGTCTCAGGCAAACGGTCTGCGAGTAAATGCTGAGAAAACGAAATGTATTTTAATTGGCTCACGTCAGCTCATTTCCACAACAGAGAAGTCCTCCATCCCTGACATTCTTGTCGAAGGAAACCCCATTTCGTTGTCGCTTTCGGTCAAAGACCTGGGAGTCGTTGTGGAGGAAAACCTCACTTGGAGTGACCATGTGAAGGTCATATGTAAAAAATCCTACGCAGCATTACACTCGCTGTACCGCCTTAAAAATATTTTACCACAAGAAGTATATTGACCTCAACGGTGAACTAGCAAGACGTCTACAGCGAATACAAAATGCATGTGTGCGCTACATTTATAATATCAAATATTTTGACCACCTGACCCCGGCTTTCAAGGACGTAGGCTGGTTCGACCTTTCCACTCGCCGCCGCTTTCACGATCTTACAGCGCTCTACAAAATAGTAAACTCGCGAAAGCCGTCCTACCTACTTTCTCAATTTCAACCCCTAAGTTCAGCACACACCTTTGCCACCCGTTCGAGAGACAACTCTCTGCTGGCCATTCCCTCCCACAAGACAACGTTTTATGGAAATTCCTTAACGGTCACTGCTACCAGAGCCTGGAACGACCTCCCCAACGACATAAGAAACTCTTCTTCTCTTCTCCAATTCAAATCAAAATTAACAAATCATCTTCTGGAGTCAACTTACCAGAACTGAAAAAAGGGAAATAAAATTAAACCTTCGTGTAAACTGGTAGGACCAACACCCACCGACTTTTTCTGTAATTTGACTATGTTTGTTGAGTGTGTGTTTATGTTTTACGTGTATTTTTTTTTACTTAGTGTGTATGTATTTTTGTCTTTATTTTTTATGTTTTTTTGCGTCTTTCTCTTTTATTTTTTCTTGTGTTTTTCTTTTTTTTTGGTATCTCAATGTTCTTAGTTTTTTATAGATTTCATTTCTTGGTATCTTAAATATTTAGTTTTTTATATACTTAACATACAGTAAGCTATAAAAATCAATTTATAAAATGTAATGTAGAGATGGTTAAGTGGAAGAAAAGGCTTGTGCCTTAACTTCGCCATCCAAAACAAGGAATAAATAAATAAATAAATATAACTTATCTACTTAACAATCTGAACTTCCTAACACCGTATTGCTATCTCAAAATTCTGTTACACACAGAGTGGAGATTGTCTCCACCAAAGAAACAGTGGACTTATCTACTATGGGGGAACTTCTATGATTCGAAAACAATAGGAAATTACAACCTAGTGTTAGGCACATAGGTAAATTTATACCAATATTCCTAGCTATAGAAACATTGAATATTCACTGTAATATTGCCAAAGGTATGATTATCAAAGCAGAAGAAAATTCGATTGGTAGCCACAAGGAGACAGGTATCATTGCAACATTTAAACCAAATTCAGAATTTATGGAACCTATCTTCTATTCCCCAATCCCACCAGTCTATTTCCCTGTTTCTATTGATAAAGTTAATTACATAGAGATAACAATTACGAATGAGAAAAATGAGATCATTGATTTTGCTGGTGCTAATACCACTGCGATAATAGAAATTAATATTTAAAATATATAAATAAATATGAAGATGGAAAATATCGAGAGTTATGAATTACAGTCCTTCCCTCCAAACAGGAGGACATTTGCTAACCTCAATGAACCGAATAAGGATATTCATTTTGACATTACAATAGGGGACGGGTTCATTCATCCACATAGATCAGATCTGCATATAAAATTTCATATTATAAAACAAAGTAATGGTGAAGAATATCCAGCTACTGCTAATATAAAACTTACAGATAATTTTGTTCCATTCTTATTCTCACAAATTGAAATTAGGAAGCATTGTACAGTCATTGACAGGATTGATTGTCCTGGAATTACATCTACTACGGTGGGGACATTGAAGTTGTCCAAATCAGAAAGTGCATATTATAAAGTTGGTGGGTTTGAAGCTGGAACAAAAATTAAAACAAAGTCACACAGTACTGTTCCCTATGAGATTGCTATTTGGATTTTTCTCTGATTATAAAGAAATTATGCGGAAAGGAGGTTTGAGTGTTATATTTAGCAGATCACCCAATCATTATAATGCTATCATGAGATACAAAACTTTAAATGCAGATGGAACAGCGAATGTAGCTAGTTTACCCGACGCTGTGAAATTTGTGATCCAGTCTATGGAGTTGCGAATGCCTATAATTGAATATGAGTCCAATTATGCTCTCAAATACAAAGCCAACATTTTGAAAAATCTCCAAATTCTGATACATCTTTATACTTATCAATGTATCCAAAAACCGGTAGAGGGTAAATTCTTTGAATTTGACATTACGAATCAGTTTCAATCTTTACAATACAACATGCCCGAGTTTGTAGCTGTGTTGTTTCAGACAGGGACAGATGACAATCAGGAAAAGGATAGCAGCCAGTTTGATAATTGTAAAGTTAAAAATGTGTATTTGAAGAATGGTAGAAATGAGGTATTCCCTCGTGAAAATTACAATTTAAACATTACAGAACAAGATTATTTAAAGTTGTATGAAGCTTGTAGTGCATTTAAAAGGGTGACTGAAGGTAACATAGATATGTATTATAATCCAGATGAGTTTATAATTCACAGCCCAATGTTTTTAATAAATGCATCAAAAAGAAAATTGGTAGTTATTAATGATCGAACAAATATTGAGTTAATATGCGAGTTTCATGAAACTTTAGCTGAAAATACAGTATGCAATGCAATTTTAATTGTAGAGAAATCATACATATATGATGTAAAGAATGAAAGAGTAGTAGAACAATTTTAATTTTTATACTATTTAATACTAATATATATAATGCAATATAATACAATATATTTTTATTTATTTTAGAGCAAAATCTTAGCCTTAGGCTACTCTACCACCACCTAACTCAAATAGATATTACAATAAATAACAAAAATATTAAATAATAATATTAATATTTATATCAATTTTTTAATTCATGAACATTTATCACAATGTTTACTTGTGTTATAGTGTCCATATTCTTTAGTATGGACATTGCAATCTAATATTTGCAATTTATTATTATTATTATTATCAAGAGCTACTTGATTTTTTGTAGTATAAACACTAGGTAATTTGCTAGTTAAATAAATATTTTTTTAAATCTTTCATTGTAAGTTCCCCTGTTCATGCTAAACTTACATTTATCAAAATGTTTACTTGTGTTATAATGTCCATATTCATTGTATGGACATTGCAATCTAATATTTGCAATTTATTATCTTCCCATTAAGGGCTATTTTGTTTCTTTTTATTGTATGCATACCATCCAATTTGCTAGTGAGATGATATGAAGACATGTTTCTTGTATTCTTTTCAAATAAACATTCTTTAAAATCTTCCATTGTAAGTTCTCTTGTACATGATCGACTTACACCCTTGGCTCTTTTAATTTCTTCTTTGAAATGAATATTTAGGCAATACATTTTTGGTCTTGGACCAGCAGATTCTGTTGTTATGAACCCTGCTGCCTCATCTTTCATTTTCCCAGGGATCATCTGATTTTCGAGGGTATATAATGGATGACTTTCTGGATAATTGCTAAAGTCAAAATATTCTTTCATAGAAAGCAAATCACTGTACAAATCGGGTGTTTCTATCACGTACACAAAACTATCAGCATCCATGTATGATATTTCAATTTTATTTTTGTATATAGGTTTCATAATATCATAATGAAATTTATACATTTCTAATTTACCTAATTCCAGAACTGCAACACCCACAGCTATTGGTGAATCACACATTACTTTGTTATTGGATCTTTCAATAAGAGTTAAATCATCTGTAATTATTGTAAAAACTTTGTATGTAGGATCGGCAATGAGTTTCTTGAGTTTTTTTGGATTGCATACCAAATTACACCTTACTCGGTTTCTTCTGTTTTCTGTACATTTTCCAGATATAGAGTTAATTATTAATTTAAAAAAGATTTTTTTAAACTTTAGAATTTGGTTGTATTCGATTGTTTGTATTTTTCATAATATATTGAGCTAACCATTTTTTTTGGTCAAATTTTAACCCTTATGGATTTTAGTAAGTTCCATACCTTGCTCCAAGTAATATTGCAACATTCGATAGTGAAGCACACATATATATATATATATATTTTAAAGATAATATCAATTTTGTTTCCTTTGTACCTGGGACTTTCTGAGAAACTGGTGCCATAGCTAATCCGTGGTGTTTGTCATGGAGATCTGATGGATATTCTAAATCAACTTCCAGTAGACAACCTTTTGGATGATCTTCAGACCAGTTTAAGAAATCCCTGTCTTCAAGTTCTTTCTTGCTCATCCATTTGTAATTACCAATTGGCAGTGATTGAGTCATCGCATAACCATATAAATTGTTCATATCAATATAAAATATGTATTTAGATAGTTTGCTAGGATCATAGTTAGGTAAATATTTATTGTTTGCTTTTGCATATCTTAAAGGACACTGCACTATATCACCACGTTTAGCAGATTCAACAAACATGAACTGATTAATATCGTTGATGAGACCAATTTCAACTTTTGTATTTAAAAGCATGGCCTGCCAGGATAAACCGGGTGTTGTGTACATAAATACAGGATCTAGTTCATATAATTTAAAACAACAATCTCGAAAAATTTCGAAAAATTCAGCCAACTGGAGAGTATCCAAAATCAAGTAGTTGTCATGATAATCTCCCATTGTTTTCCAATCTAGTTTTTTCCAGACTCTCTGTGCATATTGATAATCTTCCTCGCTACATTCTTCATCCTGAAGTTTGTTATAAAATTTATCTATCAATGGTAACTGTGTCTCTTTAAATTTTTCAAAATCATCCATGTGATCATATGGGTAGACCCCTTTTCTTTTCAACAATTCCATCTTATCCTCACCAAAATATTATTTTGTGCGAACAAATTCCTCGTTGGTTAAATGGCTCACCAGAGTAGCTAAACTACTAGATAAAAATTGATATGAATCTAAGAATCTAAGAACAACTTTTTTTCCATTTTCTAATTTGATAGTTTTCTCTATGGTAATATATTTATCTTTACTGCGTGGTATAATATTGATATTCTCTGTATCATATCCTAATTCTTTGATAAATAAATGTGCATCAAAATTTTGCAAATTGTGAATAAATACTAGAATACTAGAATGAAGCTAGGTTTCTGTATTTTCAAGTTACATGAATTACAAATTGTATGGATATATTCTCCATTAAAATGGTTGTGGTGTTTCTTTTTTTCACTATCAGAAATAAACTATTACAGTATCTGCAACTTAAAGTATTATCATATTCCTGTTGTTGTTCTGGTGTAAAAGGGTTCATTGGTATTTCATCATTATATAAGATTGGACCATATTTTTCACCCCACTCTCGAAGTTTTTGAATACATTTTTGGTCTGCATCTTCACCTCAATAAAAATATAGTTCTGAATCATTTTTTTCATAAGTGTTTACTAATTTTAGTGCAAAACCACATGCTTTATGTTTAGCTATATTTGTTGTAGTTGATGCATTCGAATCTGGGAAACATGTTGCCATTGGTTCTGGTATTGTTTCAAAATGTGTAAATTACTATTGGTTGTTTTACCAATGATTTGAAATTACTAAATTTTACACATTTGGATGAAACATCATAAGTCCTTTTGGTATTATATATTTAATTTTTATCTTTAAAAAATTCTTTGGTTTTATATATTCATTTTTTTTTTCAAAATTATGTTAGAACAATTTATATTTAATAAAAAAAATAATTACAAATTTATATGTTATTAGTATTCTACATACCAAAGTGCATATATATTTTTATATATAGCCTTTTTGCTTTGTTTCTAAAAAAATGCTCACATGTACATTCTCAGACGTATAAATTAAACAGAATATATTATAGTACATTTGAGAAATAATTTTATATACACTACATAGCACTGCAGCACTCATAACTTAAAAGAAAACAGTATCTACATTTTCAGACATAAAAAATTAATCAGAATATACACACATTTGAGAAATAATTATATTCGCAGCACTATACAGTGCTGTACAGCATTGTAAAATAACTCAAAATCACTATCAATATATCTATTTCTCTTAAAAAATGTAATAATTGTAAATATATGCTTAAAATATACTGATATAGGCTCAAAAAATAAATTTTGCCCCCTATGAGTTGAGCTTTGAAAAAAAAATATTTTTTTACTATAAAAATCTTAGAAAATTAGCTGAAATGAGGGTAAAATAAATAAATAGCAAATAAATGTTCACTGATGAAACATTACCTCTTCTCTGCCATTTTGTGTAGCTGGCGAAGGAGCTCGAAGGGTCCTGGGCAGAGGCTAGAAAATATTAACCAATCAGAGAAGGTTTTTAATAAATGAATCAACCAATCAGAGAATAGCAATGAAAAATAATATTCATATTGATGGGTCTTTTGTCTAAGAATCTATAAATAACGAGCGGAAGACGAAGCGGTCCAAGAGAGTTCTCAAGTGTTTGGCTTGAAAGATGTGCTGATTTTAGCGTGAATGAGTTGTTGCAGTGTAACTAAAGGCTTTTTAACTTGGTAAGTATCTTTTCTTGTGTACTATTCTTTATTTCAAGTTGTTTGTAACTGCCATGGAAACGAAGTTTAAGCGTTTTACATTATTTTTGAAAATATTATACAAAAAATATTAGAAAATAACACTAACAATACGTATTGTTATTGTTCCAGGTTCTCTCTCTCTCTCTCTCTCTCTCTCCTCTCTCTTAATTCAACGTACAAATGAAGAATGGCTTCCAGCTCCAGGGCCAACATCAGTGCGGTGAGTACTGCCGAATCCATTTTAACCCATTTTACCCTTCTTCAGACGATATTATTAACGCATATTACAACTTTTGCGAGAGGGTAGTTATTTACAATGATTACCCATATTCTGATCAGACCTTGTTTTGTGAGACTGCTCACAACATACTGAATCAAATTGGGGTGGGCAAGCCTATTTTTTCAGTGGTAGGAGAATGGAACAGATATTTCAGGTGCTTTGCCATGCTGGGACGGGAGGTTTCCATTGATATCCCAACGCAGGTAGTTGGGGACCCCCAATCTTTTGTCACTGCGATGTTTTTTTTAAATATTATACAAAAAATATAAGAAAATAATACTAACAACATGAATTCTTATTGTTGCAGGTTCCTTCTGAGAAGCAGTTGTGAAGTACTCTGCAAAGAACTGAAGGGCCGATAATTATTTGATTGGAAGAAACGAATAGTAAAAACTCACGTTATTGAGCAGGTCACCAGGGAGATGAGTGATTTGGTACTTATATGTCCATGTTTCTTCGATTATATCGATAAGGATTGCTTGCTGGAGGCTTTGAAAAAGTACACTCCTTACAAGTACATTACATGCTGGGATGTTATTCAAAGGAAGGCAAACAACTAGCCCACGATTGCTTTATTAAACATTTTTACAAGTGCGAGGATGTCCGCGGTAAAGATGAAGTTAAACTCTCCGATTGTTTTATAATTTGCCAAGAGGAATGCAGAGTGAATGAATGCCAGAATTGTGTAGAGTGGATGTGCGAGAGACTACAGTGTTATCTGCAGGATCCGAACAATACAAGCCATATTTTATTTTTATCTTGCTAACCATGAAAATGTAGCTGATGCTTTGAAGGCACAGGAAGAATCGACAGGATACAGAGACTTTTACAGTTCGTTGCGTGAAATTTCAAATAATTTCGAACTCTTATAGCCCCTATACGTAAAGCGGAGCTTGCCCAGGGTTAACAAACATTTTTTTTCTAAATATTTCAAGTGAAAATGGCGCAATATATTACTGATGCACAAGGTTTTATGTACAATAATACATTTATATTGCGTGAGATATGTGTTAGTTCTACAAATTTGGATACTGTGTATTATGCTCTTGTACGAGTGCCAGAATATTTCAAAGACAATAATGAATCCCATTGGGTGAAAGAAAGTACTCATGCTTTATCGTACGATACTCCTCTGGGATGTGAAGTGTACTATGTTCGTAGTGTAATTAGAAATTTGAACTGTCAAGGTGCAACTTTCCATTGCAAGGGAGAAGAAAAATCCAAACTTCTCAAAGATTTGTTCAATATATATAATATTGTAGATTTGCAAAGTGCAAACTGTCCTTAGAAATTTGTATATGTTTCAAGGAGGATTGTGCAAGTATCATTCTGATACTTCGCCTCCATCAGAACAAGGTTGTGCATTCAGAAATGTACAAAGACTTGTATCTTGGTACAATACTAAAATTACCAATATGTAATGTATTTTAGTGCAAATAATAAAAGATTTGTGAAAAATAATTGTTTTCTATGTTGTTATTTAGTCTTACAGGATTTCTTTCAAGAACTACTGACTTTCTTGAGTGTTTGATTAATACCAGAGTTTATTTGTGTCTGTTATACTGTATCATACGAGGCTTAATTTTACTACAATCAGAACTAAGTTCCACTTATTGAAACCTTATGCTTAGGCTCTATAGCAGACTCCTTGGTTCACAGGCTGTCAGTTAGTGAATGTGAAAACATGCCGAACTATTTAACACTATTGCACTGACTGAAACATGACTTACTCCCCCACCCAATTCCATTAGCAATCCTTTTCTTTGAAAAGGAAACTCACTGCATTTGTCTGATTTCAGGAACAGATCATTTTGCCTTTGAAAACCCATGTTTAGGGTACAGAATTGAAGAACAGGAGTGATATTCAGAAAATAGTTTATTTAAAAAACTATGCATCTAATATGGGACTTCCCCTTCTCAATATAGGCAGAATGAAATTATACTATTGATTAATGCTAATGATATACTTCAAAGCTCATGTAGCGATAAGAACATTTATCTCCGAGTAAAAGAAAATTCAAAAAAATACAGTGCAGCTGGGTATTAGCAAAAAAATCTGCTGGTGCAGATCTTGGTTCCAAAGTGATAAAGAGGAATTCTACTAGATTGGCACACAGGGTGGCCACTCTAGGATCATGATAAAATTCAAGTATAATTCCCAGTTCTTAAGGCAAACTTTTCAAAAATTCAAGGCTACAAACAGATGCTTTCTCTATTTCAACATTATATATTACCACCTTTCACCATTCACATACAAACACACAAACATATATTAACAAAATAATGGGCTTGTGAGATTACATTGAATCCATAAATTCTAATTTAATTCAATGAAACGGTATTATGTATACAGGGTGGTGCAACAGTTAGTTTAACCAAAAAGGACATTGATAATAGTATTGCGATAGTGTATGTGATTCTTGTGCTAAGTAATATTTCCTAGGTATACAGTTCGTAACATTGTCGTGTGACACTGGCAGTAGTGCACTCGTTATTCTTTTGTCAACAGTTGAGTCTCTGGCTTGTTGTAGTGTGGTTGTTTGTTGTTTGCAAGCAAGTTCTGGTCTGTGACATGTTGAAAACTGGAATGGCACGTAAGTACACAACAAAACAGGGTATTGTGACTTGAATTGTCAAGGATATGGTATACTCATCATCACCGGCAGACTTGGATGCACTGAAAGACTCAATTATCAATGCGTTTCATGTCATCAACAATGATACAAGTTTACTGCATGGTATTTGCAATTCTGTTGATCATTGCAAACAATGGAGGACATTTTGAACAAAACCACTGAAACTGGAATTTGTGTATGGGTGAACTGACTTTTGCACCACCCTGTATATATTATTTAATATATTAAATTTAAGGTGAGGATTTTACACTTGCCATTTCACATACCCACGCTTGAAATACATCTATGAACAAAAGTCATAAATGTCCAACAATCAAATATGATGACCAAGGCAGAATTTATATTATTTTAAAACGTAAACTAAATGTTATATTTTAACCTTATAGCAAGGTCTTCTTCAGACTCTGTACCAAGTACAAATAGAATAAGGTACAAAACAGGAAGATATATATATACACAAAAATCACTCTCTTCCAGACAAAAGTATATTAGATAGTTGTTTATCTGGAACATTCCTTTCCAGGAGTTCCAGCAGGTGGCCTTCTCCTCTCAAATGTTGTTTCACCTGACGGGTGATTTCGATAAACATATCCTTTCATCTGGAAAGTAGTTGGACTCCTTATCTCGTGCTCTTTTTCCTTATCCTTTCTTTTTTTCATCCCTCTTCCATCTTTTCTCCTCCTTCCCTCTTGTCCTTTTCACTCTTTCTAACACCTTCTTCCATTTTTTGTTTATCTTCAGTCCCCCATTCCAGTTCATTGTCTCTTCTTCCCCTATCTTCTCTAATTCCTTGCAAGGAGGGTGCGACAGGTGGGCGAGGAAGCACCCATCCTAAAATTCCTCTGCCTACCTAATCAAGTAAAGACATAAGGGTTCAGAAAAACATGATTGCTTGAATAAAATAAAAGTATACATTCTTGTTCTGACTTCATGCACATTTTTCTTATGAAAATTGTAAATACTAAAAAGGTTCTCAAATTATTCCAAGAAATTTCCCTGTTATTGGATTTACATTAGTTTACTGATTAAGATAAGGAAAATCGTTTGAAAATTTGTTGTTGAAATGATGGATAATACCTGTCAATCTTATCTCTGATTTAAACTGATCCAGTTAACACGTTTTCGAAGGTGGGGAGTACAAAGTAATGCAGGTTAATAGAAATATCTTAAAACAACCTATCACGCAAATCAAAACACCTTCTTCCCTTCCATATGTCAAAACAATCGTCCACATATCTGGAAAACAGAATTATTTTGTCACCTCCTTTTTTCGACCACTTTCTTTTCCCATTCATTCATTACCAATTCAGCCAATGCTGGGCCTAGGCTAGAGCCTATATTCAGTCCTTCACTCATTAACATTATTTTAACCCTCATTTTACTGTAACTGTTGCTCCGAATGGTACCATATTTCATTTGTACTTGGTACAGAGTCTGAAGAAGACCTTGCTAGGAAGTTGAAATGTAACGTTTAGTTTATGATTTAAAATAAAATAAATTCTGCCTAGGTCAGCATATATGATTTTTGGTTATCATGGAAACAAGGCTTAATGGTGTTGTCATAAATGTTACGGAATATGCTATTCTACGAAAATTGTTAATTGTATAAGAATTTCAAACTCAAATTTACACAATCAATTTCATGATATCTTGCAATAATCTGTCAGATAAATTGTTGTGCAAAGGGCACTAACAACGTAAATGTATTGAGAGAAAATTCTGTTATATTTTCGATGCAGCTTTCCTTTCTTTCCTTCCTAGATAAAAATAAAAGCTGAACTTTGAAAAACTTACCTCGGGGCATTTGTAAATGTATGAATTCATTTGGATTTACAATAGTTGCAATTTATTACATTGAATTCATGCATAATTAGCCACTCTGAATTGGTATATTTGCTGCAGAAACATATATTTCATTATGTATAAATATTCTGAACATGTATAATTGCAGTACCATCACAATCACAGGGAAGGGGGACTAGAAGATTATTGGAAGTAGTCTCAAGTGTGTCCTAATTATGATATTCAATAAATCTGAGGCTCAAGTAAAGTATTCATTTATTTCGTTGAAACTTCTTTAAAGAAACTACACATGAAAGCCAAAGGAAGATAAAATTGATATTTTTTGTATCATGTTGTCCTTTTTTCTTGTGTGCAGGTCACATTTTTTCAATTTGAATTTCCATTGCTATGAAGTCTCATATGTATATCAAATATCTTCATGGTTAAATTCTATGTTCAAAATTAAACAATTAAAAGTATTATCTTTGATGTGAAATCTAATATGCAAATAATATATGGAACTTTAATGTTGGGATTTAAATGGTTCTTCATTGCGATGAATACATATAACTATGTTTCAACACCAATTTTTTTGAGTATTCACAACAAAATAAATAACACAGTTATATATATTGTTTTATTATAAAAAGACAGGATATTACATACAGAGTGCAAAATATAAAACAAAACATATAATTTTAAGGTTCTGCCAGTTCATATGATCCAGTAAAATTATATGGTGATTTCTGAAGAATGGAATTTTTTTTAAATATATTACTTGTTATAACTTACAGAATTCTTCAACATGCATAAAACAATATATTCATTCTGATTAACTATCAGTGTGATTCAAAAGTGTGGAATCACCCATATAATTTCTTACATGAATGGAACCATATGAAGTAACTGGAAGACCAAAGGCTTCATCCGAGAGGTATGTTACAAACCTAATCCAATATCTTGAATTCAACTTAACTTCTTCAAATTGGAATACGCGAAAAGTGAGAGATCAAAATCATGTGAAATTTTCTGGCAAATGGTGAAATCCATTTAACAATGTCTTTAATCATTTTCAATTTACTCAGTGTTGAGGATAAAGCCTGCCATTGTTATGTGCATGCTAATCATCAATGTTTATTCCTTGTTATGCAGTGAACAAACATGCCATTGATCAAAGAGCACATTGACACTAGTTTACACTGTGGTGCACAAAGTGCAAGAAAAGGTGCAGATCTCTTCATCTGCAGACACATTGAGAGATGGCCCAGTCAATTGTTCATAGCGCAGTGGTGAAACTGGTCCACAGTGGCATGCCAAAGGGGATGGGGGTGGTTAAACACCCCTTTTCTCCCTTTATGTCTTAAAAAAAAAGAATGTTAAAAGTAGGAAAATATGACAAAATGAGGGCTACCAAAAGAAAGTATTTGTAACTCTTCCCTTTCGAAAATCCTGGGGATGCCACTGCTCGTGCACAAATTGATGCAAAGGGAAAATGTGTGTGGCTATGAAGCAGCAACCATGGTTCTGGCATTGCTTGTGAAAAAAGTTCTGTACGAATGCTGATATTATTGTTGATATTTAGAGGCACATCTGGGAAAAAGTCAAAAGATGAAAATTAAATTCATCAATTTAAATGTTACAATGTTAATTTTCCCAAGTGAGAGAAATATCTTTTTAGAAGCAATCAGTGGATTTCGAATTTCATTTTAACATGTTGTATTATGGAATCTGCAGAAATATGATCATGTGTACAATGTGCACAGCTCAGGCCAATAAAATCCTTATCCATAATGCTCACAATGTACAGGTGAAAGAGCCTGCTATGACTGCTTTCTTCTCTGTCTTGTATCTTGGATAAAAAAACGACATAACAAATGGTTTGCTCTGTTAAAAATCAAGTATCGGTATTGTCTTTCAACTACTGGTGGCATGTTTGAAAGCACGGATGAGATCCCTGCTGGATATAGAGACGTTCCTCCTGATGTACAAACAATTGATTTGTATTTAGAATTCTATTTAGAAATCCATTTAGAAACACTGACGGTATGATTTCTAAAAATTGAACACAAATCAATACTTCCAGCATGCAATACTTCCTTAATGAATTCTGTTTGATGTGTAACTCCTCATGTGCATAATAACTTTGTTTGCAGAGAAAATATTTGATTCAAATTAAAGGATTAATAGATTACTGTTTCATTTGTCTCTCCCCATATGTACTCTGAAGTTATCTTTACAGGAAAACCTTGTCACAAATTCAGTTTCTCCTTGAGAGGAAACATCCTCATATGTCTATTAAACTTACCTTTCCAACCAAAACAACTGTTACAAATTGAACAATTAAAAGGTTTATCTTTAGCATGAATGCACATATCCGAATTAAGACGTCTTTCAATCCCAAAACATCTTGACTGTCAAGCTTCATCAGGGTGGCTAAAAACAAGTAGAAATGAAATTCCCTGACTTTTCCAGGTTTTCTAGGACAACATTTATATTTTTCCCTGACAATTAGAAACTAAACTAAATTGATGTTTTTGCAAATGGAAATAATAAACTCATACAGATCCAGGTATGGATTTGTTAAGTACCAATATTATCTTCTATGAAATTGACTTAATTTCTCTATTCTCTATGATTGAATTCAAACAGCAAAATAGTGAATTTGAAAAATTATTACAATTCCCAAACTAGGGAATGATTACGGAATTTAATCATACACAGTAAGTTTAATATAAAATACTTGATTATTTTTAAAGTTACGACGAAATAACGTAAGAGTGAATAGTTACTGATTAAGAAATACAATTTGTAATTTATCAGTTTCCTTATCCATTCTCGGTATTGTATGCTGATATTTCCACTGAGGTTTGAAACCCTCTGCTTGCAAGAACCAGTGCAGACTCATTTTTCGATGCATAAAGCTACTTCTTTCTTCTCTGTAAAGCAAACAACTTAACTCTTGCATATAAGTGAAACAATAGAATTGTACAAGAGAAAGTGTCACATTTCCTTACATTATCTATGGGATTTCTGCTTCAGTACAGTATATCCAAGTGAAGTATGTACTGTGACACTGACAACATGCAGTTATACCATTATTGCTGATGAAAAAGGTATGTAGGTATTAGAAATTTAATGCAAGAAATTTATAGAATTGCATTTTATAGGTACCTGATTTAGCTAACCACACAATAAAACAAAAAAATCATGTTAATAACAGCTTCCGAAAGTTCATATATGAGGGGCGTCCTGAAAAAAGCTTCAATGGCGCCTGTATGCAGCACTAGTGGTCGGAGACCGAATCACACATGCATGCAGAAAGAAGTGGCATGCAGCTGTAATCTGGCACAGTTGCAATGCAGCCGTTTTAGGACAGTTCTAGGTTAAAGATTGCAGCTCTCATACAGTCTCCCACAGACTGCAATGTAGCCTACGTGTAGTAATCAGATTTTTGCATGCTCAGAATCTGGCACAGAGCCACCAGCAATCATGTGAGGTGTGCAGACCGGACGTCGTGAGTGATAGTATGGTCAGACGATGGTGCAGACAATTCACGGAAGGCCAATCGAATGTGCACAACCGCATACAGGTGAGTACACGCGGGCCCTTTGCATCACTTCAGGTGAGAGATATTGGACCACTCCCTGTACAGCCCTGGCCTTGCATGTACCGACTTTCATCTCTTTGTTTAACTGAAGAGGTTTCTTGCAGGACAAGGATTTGACAGCTACACTGCGGTACAGATAGTTCCAGTCTTTGCTGTCAGACACATATGACATGGGCATACAAAATTTAGTGCCAAGCAATGACAAATGTCAGAACAATGGTGGTGATTATGCCAAAAATTGGGTTAGGACTCACCGTTACTAATGCAATAAATTACAACTGATATTCTTGTTTTATTTATGCCTAATCGGTACGGACCTTGATTTTTTATTCTTTTCTTCAAATTGTTTTTTTTTATGTTTTATTTCTTTACTATTCAGTGTTACTTTTCCCAAAATTCACATTTTCGTTTTAGCACATTTTCTGGCAAATATCTGAAATTATACCTTCATGGTGTTTTTAAACTACTGTTTCAAATTATAAGTCACAAGGCCTACGCCTCTTTGTGCGAGTTTGATATATTGAAAGTTATTTTGGGAAAGTTAGTTTCCATACCCCTTTTTAATTTTAAGGTAAGGATTGTAGATAATGGACTTTTCCCCATATATACTGAAGGGTGCATAATGACCATAAGAATCACTTCAGGTGAAAGAGAAAAAAATTAAATCAATCAATCTCATGTGACAGATACCGATATATTATGGCACCAAAAATTAGCATTATCTTTTTTTGACTTGTTAGTGTTACATTTCCCAAAATTTGCGTTTTTGTTTTAGAACATTTCTCTGCCAAATATACCAAAATTTCATACTCCATTGTGCTTTTAAACTATTATTTAAATTGTAGGTCACATGGCCTATGTATTTTCGTGACAGTTTGATATGTTGGAACAGAGTTTTGAGGAAGTAAATGCTCCCCTGCACTTTGCCATGAAGGTGTATAGGGGTGTGGAGTTAGGGCCCCACACTTTCTTGATCACGGCTGAAGGTGTGGTGGTGTGATCAGCACCATGCTCCTAGCTACCTTTATCCCTCAAAATTTCTTCCAGGTCCCCGCCTCATATGACGCTGGGTGGGCGTCGGAGCAGTTTGAATATGTGGAAAAGATCCTGGTTCTTCCCAGCAGGGGATTGACCCCGGGTCTCGCGCATGGTAGTCAGATGCCTTAACGACTGAGCTCCATTATTTCTCACTCGACAAATGCTGGTGGTGCGCAACTAGCTAGCTTGGTAATTCAAAAATATCTCGCGCGACAAATACTGAAGATGTAGCTCCCGTGTGACGGTAGATACGCACTCGATCTCCTGTTAGAACCCTGTCACTTTGCTCTATGATGCAATGGTTTTGATAGAAGTTGAAAAAATCGGGGAAATACATGATTTAATGTGGCTGTCAGAATTATTCCATGTACATATAACAAGTATTATAGTTTACTCTTGAATAAAATGTTGGAAAACTTGCACGTTCTATGTACAGAAACATGGCCTAGAAAGAATAAGAATGTTGGATTTCATGGAATTTTTCGTTGTTTTAGGACATTTTTTAAAAAAAATCGCTAAAAACGCCAACATTTTATGCCACATTCGCGTTATTTGATATTTCGAACGGGCAAAAAATGTGTCCAGATATCACTGCACATTCATAAACATACTTCGCAACAATTACAATTTTTCACGATTTTTGCGTTTGCGAAAAATAAATGTCAATACTAATTGGAAATTACTTTCTGGCCACCCCTCGTATAAATCAGTAGATGGAAAGTGAAAATTTAGCAGGGCTGGCAGAGAAATGTCAATTGTTGAAGAAAGTGATTTGCCTTTATGATTGAATGATTCGAGTAAATATATTAAAATATTTACGTATTTATTATTAGTATTTTATTTCATAATATTGGACATTAACTTCACTCAGTGAGAGATTAATGACCATCTCTCACAGATTTAAACAGACATGACAGAGAGTGGCGTTAATTTCATTGCAATACTAGTGTTGCAGTAAATTTCAGGTTGGGAGCATGCACTTGCCAATTTTTATAACTTTCACCAATGCAGATTTGTGTTTCACTTTTTCGTTATAGTTTCAATATATATATATATATATATATATATATATATATATATATATATATATATATATATATATATCGTTTTGTTGGATTCTTCTTGATATCTAACAATAGTGCAATGTCATTTTAAATGTATGTTAACTTGTGCGAAACCAGTAATATGTCAGGATGATGAAAGAAAACCTTCGAAAGCACTGCTACATTAAATATGGTGAATAAGAAGAATATTAAAATTCCAGCAGCATATTTGCAGTCTAAAGCTCTTCTTGTTTATGCATGCAATTTTTGTTGGATGTTGCAGTCATAACACATCCAACAAAAATCAATTCCATATGAGTGCCATGCATGCAATTTCTGTTGCATGTTGTAGCGAGATACTTTGCTGGGTGGCGATATTCGACAAAGTCGTATGTATCAATGGAGCCTATTTGTTTCCAAGTTCCTTAAGTTTGTTCATCAAAATCCCTTACTACGACGTCTGACAACAATCGGATGGCGCCACCTGCTCCTATCCCCTCCATCTGTTGATAGTTCTATCCCCTTACTACCCCCATGCGGACAAGAAAAAATGACAATTCAATGCAATGTCCATGTAATATTTAGAGGCTTAACATTTTTCTGCCCCTCTGGAAATTTCTCTCTCTCTCTCTCTTTCCTCCTGCCACCACTGGTTTCTGGCACTGTGCTTGTGTTGTGCATAAAAGGGGCCTACCAGTTGAGGCAATGAGATTTCCTGTTCCTGTGCAGAGTTCAGTCTTAAACAACAACAAAAATAGGTCAATCAAGACAAAATTCCCAGGCATTTCCCGGACATTTTTGACACCTCAAATTCCCTGACTTTTCCCGGTTTTCCACGGCTGTCGCCACCCTGTTCATGTGTACATGAAGTGTACACCTCCAGACAAAACATCTTAGCAAATTCAACAACGGAAAAGCTTCTCTGCACTGTGAATGTTCACATGCACATTAAGTCGATCCTTAGGACCAAAACCTTTGTTGAAAATTCAACAATTAAAACGCTACCCTTTTCGTGAACATTTATATGTATACACTAAGATCTCTTCCACTTGCAAAATATTTATTGAAAATTGAACAATTGGTAATTGGTAATTTTTTTTTCTTAAGCTCCTCTCGCTTGTTCGTCGTTTTTGTGATGGCTGAAAAGTTTGAATAACACTACTTTGAAATTCTGTTTTCTGTTAGGGAAAACATTTCTAATACTTAAAACAGCTTTCAAGGAAGCTGCTGTGGGTAAAAACACAAATTTACAAGTGGTTTTGCTGCTTCAGGAATGGTGATTTGTCACTTGCAGACCAAAGTCGCTCATGACCACCCTAGACCTCCCGAATGGATGAAGTCATCTTGGAAGACCATCGCAGAACAATCAATGAACTTGTTGATTTGTCGGAAACGTTTGCATGACACGGTGAAATGAAAACGCCCCGAGTTGTGGCAAAGTGGGGAGTCCTGGTGCCAGCACACAAAGCCTCGAGTGCGAAACAATTTTTAACCAAAAACAGCATGACCCAGTTTATCCACCCACCATATTCACCTGATCTCGCTCTGTGAGACTTCTTTTTATTCCCCTGAATGAAAAAAGGCTCAAAGGAAAAAGTTTTGCAGACGTGGAAGAAGTGAAGAAAAAAACGACGGAGGCATTACTTTTAAGATTGCTTTGAAAAGTGAAAATCCCATATAGACCAGTGCATTGCATCAAATAGACAGTACTTTGAAGGAGATTAAATTTGTAACACCTTAAAATAAATACACAGTTTTTTTATTACAAAATTCCAGTTTCTTGTGGGTTCCCTCCTCGTAGTATGGGTATGGCCTTAGCCAACCCTCACTCCCCCGATGGCAAGCAAGCAAGCATATGCTTACTCTGATCCCAAGACCTCAGAAAGTAACAATAAATCATCAATTAATGTTAGATAAAATTAGCAACACCCTTTCTTCTCTCCTCACCATAAAATCTAAAGCTGACAATAAGTCTTTGATTAAGGTAACAAGGGTCAGTTATGATTTATTGAGCCTGTGGGTAAGACCCATGATTGATTGATTGATTTAGTTTATTTTACTTCGCGTTTTGTGCCTCTTAGCTAATTTGCAAAGATGGGGATGAGTGATGAAATGATGAAATTGATGAATGGACAATCACAAACAACCAAGCCCGACCGGGATTCGAACGCGGGACCCTTGGCATCGCAGCGCGATGTGATAACCACTCGGCCACAGGGTCGGGCGTGGGTAAGACCCAGTTGGCTTCATACAAGTGGAATGTCTGTGTCGTGGAAGTGAAACTTATTTGGACCCTTAGATTGCAAGGCAGAGAGATTTTACATCAAAGCGATGAGTGTCACTTTACCACAAGTGCATACACTTAAATAAAGCACTTTTCCCTTCAGACTATAAACGCTATCTGATCAAAAGTATCCTCAAACTAAAGTCAAACTTTCCCTGTGACATAATTCCCAGTACAGTGATTGCCATTAACAGGGCAGAGATAGTTATGCATATTGCATGAATCATATATATGAAAAACTTGCATATTTTAGAGCAAACAACAACTACTAAAATTGTATTTTACGTCTGTGCGTTGGACATATTGTCTTCTTAATAAAAATACTTCTTCCTACTTCCTTTTGTCACTGCTACTTATTCTCCTCTTTCTTTCACAAACCAAGGAGATAAAACTTTTGTTATTCTCGAGGGAACACAGAACAACTATTCTTTTGAGAACGCAATGGACAGTCTATATATGATCTTGAACTTGACATGTTGGATACTATTGCCTTAAAATATTGTCCAGTTGTATCTTGTGAAGTCAAACTTCTTTGGTGCCTCTTTGGACACACTGTACAAAGATTTCGTGCATTACCCAAACCCACCATTATGCAAGTTTTGAAAATTTTTCAAGGCTGTCTAATTTGTTTGTGTTTGTCTTGTGTAGTAGTTGTGGTGTGTAGTGTGTTTGTGTTTATATTGTGTAATAGTTGTGGTGTGTTTGCGTTTATATTGTGTTATAGTTATGGTGCGTTTGCAGATTGGTCGATACGGGGAACTGCGTATGTTTACACATCTTTTTTATGGGGAACCAAATCGTTTCTGGGAAACTGACTGCGGTTCCCCGCAAAAAAAAAAATGGCCCAAAAACCATTGCAAAATGACGTTATAATACCCTGGGAGGAGTTTTACATGAATATTTGATGTTCCCCAGAAAATCGATTTTCAGTAAGTTACCTGTGTTAACCGTGTGTAACTTTTAGTTCATATTCTGCTATCCAGAGGTCTCTGGAAATGCTGCTTGCCATGTGTCTCGGTATCAGAAGTGTTTCGCTCCGCAGCACGGCCAGCTCCGTGTTAGCAGACGATGGATAGAGGGAATTTCCCTTGATGGAGGGATTTTTTTCCGGACGGAAGAAAACTTGAAGGGGCAATGAAACAGTGCGAAAGGAAGTAATATTCCTCAAAATTCTGCTCTGCAACATCTGAGATGTTGATTTCGCTTCGTTACAGCTTTATCTGCAAATGTTCTGGCAATCCAGATGATTTTAAAATGCTTCAAATTGAGGGATTTTTTCGAATTTTGTGTGGGATTTCGTGGTTGCCACTTCGTCTGCTCATGCCACGTAGTTAATCAGCTAAAAATGGACACGAGATCGAAGAAAAGAAGAATAAAAGAAGGTAAGTTTTCTTTATTAATTTAGGTTTGTTCTAATTAACATTTGGTCACCTGTGTCTTTACATGTTTAGTGCAGCTGAACTTGAGTTGTTCGACAAGACTGAAAGCAAGTAAAAAATATTGACAAACGTTACTA
This sequence comes from Lepisma saccharinum, assembly GCF_977018435.1. NCBI lineage: Eukaryota > Metazoa > Arthropoda > Insecta > Zygentoma > Lepismatidae > Lepisma > Lepisma saccharinum. The sequence continues at coordinate 65,321,222 of NC_139243.1, read as the reverse complement.
AATTTGTGTATGCCGTGCACATGTGTTGGAAGGAATATTCAATTTTAATAATATGGGTTTAACATTCACAGATGGCACATTTTTTACAGCTGATGTTGATTTAGAGAAAGACACTTTCTCTTCAGCAATACAGATTACAAGGTAACTTAAACAAATAACGTGTTCGTGGATGAAAATTCCAGTAAAATTATTTGCTTTCTCAATATTGTAAGCAAACGCATGATGTGAACATTGGATAAGAGACAAAATTTCTTGGGGAAACTTTACGGATATTATATAGAGTAGAAGGGCAATTAATATTTTAAAATAAAAACATAGTTAAATCATCAGGGCCGTTTACCCACCGTACTCCCTCGAGAATTATGTTGAAATTTGTATTAATCGACAGATTTTTATGTTTTATGTAATATAAAATGAGTTCCAGCATGTGGACAACACAAATAAAGGAGATATTCGATCAAAAAGTATGACCCGCGTAAGCAAAAACCTACCATTTCGGAGTGCTTTCACCGCTTTTTATTATTAAAACCCTTTGTATGCACACTCAAATAGCGAAAGAACACGTCGATAATAAGTAAATAACTATTGGCACCAAACTAAACAATCCTAAGTTAACTATGTAAAATTATAAATGCTGTTTTGAAATGTTGTTTTGGTTGCTAGATTCACTTGCACGAAACCTTCGAGCTGTTCTTCACGGTAAAGTAACACGCTAAGGTAACAGACGCACTTTGATTCACCATAACACATTTCCGCGAGCTAAAATCAAACTAAAACGTTCATAAACAACAAAATCTTCATATAGCTACCATGCGAAATATCACTTTCTCTATGGGATACAGAGGGTCAAGGGCACCAAATCATCTTTCACTTTTGCTTATAATTACTGGTAACTATGTATGTTTATGAAGTTCAGAAAGCCAATAGACGATATACATACAGTTGTTTGCTAGTTGTTACAATGGATATAATCATAACTGAAAAATTGCTTAAAAATGATTTTCGAGTTTCTTTCTAAATAGCTTCTGGCACTGGGTTGCTGTTACAGAGGTTAGAAGGAAATTTCTTACATGATTTTTTGCCGCGTTACATGTTGATGCCGGCTTGAGTTTGTGTTCAGTGTCTCAAGAAGATATCGAACCAGCATAAAGTTGCTTGCTGGTTAGTACTTTATGTGGCACAAGTTCCAATTGTTTAATTCCGAATTTATCATGGTGACAGGTTTGTTTACACTGTTTGATTTCTAATTATGTCTGCTACCATATACTTGAGTGCCTTGCTTATAACTTACTGTGTGTTTTCTGGAGAATGGCCTTTTTTTTTCTTCCGCATGTGATTGTGAGCAACCATTCATTTACTGCCATTCAATTCATGTGTTTGTGGTGCTTTCCTTGTTAGGTTAGGAGGATCAGGTTTAAGGCTCTTAGCATTAAAATAATGCATCTAAATGCTTTGAACACCTGATAATGTAATATCTAGTCTGGAACACAAAAGCCCTTTAAGCCTCCTATGAAAAAAGAAAAAAAAAACTTGTTTGACTCGACCAGAAACCAAGAACTCCTGCTCGCACAAGCTACATTTCAATCATAATTTATCCAGCAAATAATACTTAGCAAAGCTTTTAACTTTGCTAATTAATTTGCCTAAGCTTCAAACTTGCTCCCACAATCATTTCTAGTATTCTAAAGCACTTCATAATGCTCCTATAAAAATTGCAAAAAGATCATTAGGCATCTGGAACTGTTACTCTGGTAACTGTTCCGATTATTTTATGATTTCTCCTAGCACAAAGACTAATTATCATAGAATTTTGAAAATCATTGTCACACGAAATTTGAACTTTCCGTAAAGTAATGAGCGCTGTTTGGACTCGAAAAAAGTTATTTATGTTGAAAAAAACAACTTGAAAATTACCTAACGCACTTCTCATGGACAAGATATTCTCCATCGACAAGCGACAGTAAATATCGTAGAAGCGTGGGAATGAATGTAGAAATAAATCAGAACCTTAGTAGAATGCATTTGAGGGACTTTATTTTAATGCTAAGGAAACCAAACCTAACCTGCCTAACTTAACCACGATAGCATATATTGAACAAAATATTAAGTGATCGCTAAAACTCCGCAGTATGTGTTAACAGACATAAATCGAAATTGAATCATGTAAAAATTGCATTTGTAGCATGATAAAATCGCAATAAAACAAAAGGAACTTGGGCCGCTATTTGTTTCGATGTGTGCTGTGTTTGATTGTTACGATCAGTCTTCCTTCGCAAATACTATACTTACGATTATTCCTTATGTCTGGCAAGCACTGGAATGCATGTATTCCATTAAAACTGATAGATTTCACTGAATTCTATTACAGATTTTGTTGTGTTGTGGAACATATTCAAATATATGATGTTACATAAAGACTTGTTCAGAGCGGTGTATCTGTCATGTGTCTATTCTTACATTCACACATTCAAAATCCTTTTAAGGAGACACTTGCAACTAGCACCCTGCATGAGCAAGCTTCAATCTGTTCATACCAGGAGATAAATATGTTCACTCTCCAATATGCTAGCTTTGAAAAGCAGAGTTTCTGCCCCCACAATGAAAAATGCTCAATCAGTTATGATTGTTACATTTATATTATCATGTGATGTATTAACAAATATTAAATAAATTTAAAAAGTGGTATTGTTTTTGAAGGAAGAATTTAAGTATATCACACAGAATATGGGCATTTACAATATTTTTGCACAAACATTGTTAATGTTTTCTATTATCAGTAGGATTTTGTGATCTTTTATTCACCATCAATGATAGCACACTTACTTATTTTTTATTAATTTTTAGAAGAGTGCATTTTCTTTCATTCTAAATGCAATACAAAATGCTTAGTATGAAAGTTTTTATTCACAATACTAAGCACATTTATTTGCTTTTGGTTGAGGATTGCAACATCATGTTGTTACATCCCACTTGATTCTGTATAGCAGGAAACACTTCGTATTACTTTGCCATCTTACTCAGGAAGGTCATACACCTCCATAAATAAGGAAATAAGTGCCAATATTTGGCAAATTGAACATTTCTTTGACCACCCTGCCATATTATATGTTGGATGTGCATGTGAATCATGAATCATTTAAAAAGCAGACTGTCTTATTTTGATATGAAATTACATTTTTATCTTACAGATTGCTGGACTCTAGTCCAGTACATGGAAGATAACATTTTACAAATGTGTCCCATAGACTTGGAAAAAGACTGTATAGATGAATATAAACCAGGATTAACAAAATTGATAAAATGGCGAGACGGAAGAAAATATCCAGCAAAGATTTTAATGGTTGGATGTAAGTAACTTGATGATAAGCAATTTTAAAACATCCTGCAGTAGGAATAAATATGGTATATATTTAATATCCATTAAGAAGATCACAATGGAAATTGCCATCTTGTACATGTTGTATAAGTTTATGTGCCTAGTCATGTTGTTTAGAACAATGTTTATAATTTTTGTAGATATTATCATTTCCATTATTATCAAATGACCATTTACATTGACTTAAAAAAACATTTCAGTGCTAGACTTTTGTGAAATCTCCTGATATAAGTATGCTTTCCTCATAGGTACCTACATAAATTTGATTTAGCACACAAATGATCTGTACATGCATGGGTGTCCGGAATGGGGGGGGGCAAGGGGGGCCGTGGCTCCCCCGTGGAAAAAAAAGTCAACCAAAAATTACATATAATTTAATTTCAGCCACAATAATGTGTGTTAATTATTGCACGAACATGATAAATTCAAATTCAATCAATGTTTATTGAGAGATGAACACTATTATTGGGGAAAACATGCCATATTAGCCCCCCTGGAAAAAAAATACCTTTCTTGCCCCTCCCTGGAGAAAATCCTGCGGACGTCCATGTGTACATGCACATGAAAGCTGTATATGTCACTACCTAGGTGCAATGTTCTCGGTAATGAATGAAATGAAACTGGAGAAATAAAAAGAAATGTTCACATTTATTAAAGGATTTGGAACTAAAAATTCTTCCATCATAGTTCAGTGTGGTAACCACTGAATCATGATACCAGCAAGCAGCACTTGACATTGATTTATTGAGTCCTGCATCTAACGGGGGGGATTCTTCTAAGGTTTAACATGGTGACAGTCTGGGTTATGCTTTGTGAACATTTTGTTAGCTGAGGAGATAACATCCCCACCTCCACATACCCTCTCACTTTGAGCAATGCAGCAAGAAGAACATAGAAGAGCATACTTGGTCTCAGTGGATGTGTTTTAAGAAATTGCTTACAGTTGGGTAGAATTATATTTTTCGTGGAAAATTAGTCCGAGAGACATAACTCTTTCTAATAGAGGAATGAGAAGTTTTTGAAAACATCCTCCGCAACCACATTCTTTACCATATATACAGACTGTGTAATTATTACCATGCTCCAGTTTACTTTATCACTTAGGACAGTGGTTCCCAAAGTGTGTGCTTCTGTGCCCTGGTGGCTGAGGCTAGCTTACAATGGCACCATTCCAAAATGTTCCAATATTTTCACTGAAATGATATATGATTGTTCCAAATATGTGCTTAATTACTGTAGTACTTTTTACACATAAAATCTTTCTGACTTTAAAATATATGTTTATTTCTTAACTTAAGTCAAGTGTTAGATGGGGCTACATTTTGACTTTGGCACGGTGGAAATATTCTGAAACACTAAGGGCACCATGAAGCAAAGGAGTTTGAGAACCCCTGCCTTAGGATTAAACTTCATGCACTGGAATAATTTTGGTATTTATCATAATCAGCCATTAGTAGAAACAACTATTCCTTATTATGTGAATGCCAAATTCCATCATGTGTGAATAATCACAAAAATTATAAATGATTCTACAACATTAAATGCATTAATTTAAGAATAGTTTTAAATTGTAATTAGAATTTTCTAAAACATAAATCTTGAATCCATGCCATTTGAGCAATAATCCCAATATTAATTTAGTTGCAAATTTTTGCTTGTTAACATTTTTCACATGGTAATAAACGTCTTTTATTATTTACATATATATATATATATTTTTATATTGCAGCTAAGGAAGAAGTGGATCTTGCTGCAGGGAACCCAAACATAAAGGGACACACTTGACCAGAAAGAAAATGGTAACGTTTCAGGTGACTGTGCAAAGAGTAAAAGTACTCCTAGTGATAACAATGTGAGAAAAGTTATCGCAGAAAATTCTTGCCAGAGTGAACTTTCTGCTTCAGAATTTGCATCTACTGGAGAGCAAGTAGAAGAGAATCCATCCAAGTTCAAAGAGAAAGAAAATGGTTTTGTTCCGAGTGACTGTTCAAACACAAAATATACTCCTAGTAGTTTAGTGTTAGTAAATGATAGCAAGGTGAGTGAAGGTAACACAGGAAATTCTTGTCGGAATGGACTTTCTGCTTCAGAATTTGCATCTACTGGAGAGCAGGTAGAAGAGAATCCATCCAAGTTCAAAGAGGAAGAAAATATTGTTTTGTTCCGAGTGACTGTTCAAACACAAAATATACTCCTAGTAGTTTAGTGTTAGTAAATGATAGCAAGGTGAGTGAAGGTAACACAGGAAATTCTTGTCGGAATGGACTTTCTGCTTCAGAATTTGCATCTACTGGAGAGCAGGTAGAAGAGAATCCATCCAAGTTCAAAGAGAAAGAAAATGGTTTTGTTCCGAGTGACTGTTCAAACACAAAATATACTCCTAGTAGTTTAGTGTTAGTAAATGATAGCAAGGTGAGTGAAGGTAACACAGGAAATTCTTGTCGGAATGGACTTTCTGCTTCAGAATTTGCATCTACTGGAGAGCAGGTAGAAGAGAATCCATCCAAGTTCAAAGAGGAAGAAAATGGTTTTGTTCCAAGTGACTGTTCAAACACCAAAATTACTCCTACTGGTTTAACCTGCGATCGCTCGCGCTATTAGATAAAATCTAACAATTGCAAAACTTTTGTTATTTCTAGATTGTTACTGGAGGTAACAATGCGTTAAGGCTAAAATGCCTCCTTCCATGTCTCTACTTGTCAACACTGTAGCAAATGTTATTGAAATTGAAAGCAAAACATTCTACTAGTGGCTTTGATCCTAGCCGAGTGCATTGTTAGATTTTTTCTAACATGCGAGTTATCGCGTCACATTTCCAGAGAATGATTGTACAACAGTTTTCCTTTGGGAAATACTGCTTTCATTTATTATTCCGTCTGTGTACAGTGTAGTGGAAAGCTGCATTGGTTCTTCCAATCTGATGATTGTTGTTTTTGGCATTGTGTTATTGAAGAGAATAGCAGTAAAATGTCTCACAAACAAACTAAACAGTACATGATGTGGCTGGAAGAAGAAGACACAGATGAAGTGGACATTGGACCTCAAGACACAGGTTGGGAAACCGATACAGACGGTACATCAGAACATGAGGAAGTGCATACCGAGACAGAACAGTCAGTTAGTGATTCTGATGATTCTGTGACAGTTTCAAGACATGTGAATCGTGATACTTATCGAGGCAAAGATGGTTCAACAATATGGTTCAAGCAAAAAGCCCCACCAAGTAAAATCGCCAGAGAGAATATTGTCACACAGTTACCAGGTGTGATAGGTGGGGCCGAGAATTTGAAGTCAATTCTAGACTGTTGGAAACTGTTCTTTCCGGATTCTCTAATCACATGTATTGTCCAATACACAAACGTAAAGCTCAAGGAAATGGCACCTTCCTACTCACGTAATACACGGCACTGCCTCTAACTGATTTTGAAGAAATTTCAGCATTCCTAGGAGTACTATATCTTGCTGGAGTAAAGAAGTCACAGCACATAAATACAGATGAGTTGTGGGCCACAGATGGAACTGCACCAGACTTTTTCATCGCGTCAATGAGCAAACGAAGATTTCACACTCTTCTCCAAGCTGTTAGGTTTCATGATATCACTACACGAGCACAAAGGAAGCAAGAAGACAACCTATCTCCAATTAGAGAAATATTCGATGACTTTGTTAGTGTCTGCATGAATAGTTACAGGCCAAGTGCTTACACTACCATTGATGAGATGTTAGAAGCATTCAAAGGACGATGCAAGTTCAGACAATACATTGCAAATAAACCTGCAAAATATGGCATAAAAATATATGCACTCTGTGATGCTAGAACATTCTACACTCTAAATATGGAAATTTATGCAGGAAAACAACCATCTGGGCCTTACCAAGTTCCCAATGATGCACAAAACGTGGTCTTGCGATTAATACGTCCAATTGACAACAGCGGAAGGAATGTGACCATGGACAATTATTTTACCTCCATACCTCTAGCTAATGAACGGTACACCAACCACAGGTTGACACTAGTAGAAACTCTTCGATTAAATAAAATAGAAATTCCACCGGAATTTTTATCTGTCAAGGAAAGGCTTGGAAACAGCAGCATGTTTGCGTTTGGAGAGAAACCATCTAATAATTGTCTCCTCTGCTCTTATGTGCCAAAGAAGAAACAGAAAAAAAATGTTATGATGATTTCCACCATGCATAATGATGACGGCATTGATCCTGACTTTGGAGAGGCAAAAAAGCCAGAAGTGATTACTTTCTACAATCTCACAAAAGGAGGAATGGATGTTGTAGATCATATGAAATCTGAATATTCTGTTTCAAGAATAAGCAATTGCTGGCCTCTCACAATATTTTTCAGCCTTCTCAACATTGGAGTAATAAATGCTCAGATAATTTACAAAACAAATACAGGCGACTTGTTGGCTCATAGAAAATTTGTTACGCAACTTAGTATGATGCTTACAAAACCACATATGATGAGACGGATGTCAGTTCCAAATGTATCACTTCGTCTGAAGGAGAAAATAAAAAGTATTGCAAGCATTGAAAGTCTGCCGAAAACTGAGAGAACTCTTGAATCAGAGGAAAAGTCCCGATGTGCCTATTGTCCCAAAAGAAAGAATCGATTCACATATCATTCATGTAGTAAGTGTTCCTCCCCAATATGTAAAGAACATACAGAAACAACTGTTTATGTTTGCCGTGAATGTGATGCAAAAGAATTTGACTCTGATTCTGATTAGAAACATCTTCAATTATAAAACATTTTGAATTTGAATTTATATCAATAATAAATTGTATTTTAATGTGCTTATTTGCATTAATGTTTTAAATATTCATAAAGAAGAATGCTGTAACAATGTAAAATGATTTCAATGTTTAATAAAACATGTTTGATAAAATATATTTTGCTAATATTAAGTGATAACTGAAAAAAAAAACTTGTTAGAAAAAATCTAACACGGGAGTTATCGCATGACAAATGAAGGTGCGAGCGATCGCAGGTTAATGTTAGTAAATGATAACAATCAGGATCCAGTGTATGTATTGCGTTTTCCTCAGAATTGTTTTCCAACTTCTGAAATTATGTATCGTACTGAAAATGCATCAGAATTGGGGTATAATTTTTCTCAAAATGAAGAGAGTCAAGTTTTAGTATTGAATTCTCTTCAGAATACACATCCAGTTTCAATAATGACAACATTAGTACATGATATGAACATTCCTGAACCTAAATGTAAGGAAGAACAAAAGTCAAATTTTAATTTTAATGAGGATCAAACAAATGCTTCAATTTTAAAATCTGTAGACTCAAATGAAAATAAGAATCTGTTAAAATGCTACCAAACTTTACCAGAAATGTTTTCAGCAAAGGTAAATTTACCAAGAAATAACACATTCCCTTCTGATGTTAGCACTAAAACAAAAATCCAGAATTCAACAAACACTGCATATGTCCAATCAATGGAATTTGATAGTGATGCTTCAGAAGATATGTCTGATTCTGTACTTGACCCGGATTACAAACCATCAGAAACTGACAGTTCCATCAGTGATGTAGACATGGGTGATTTGGATATTGTAGCAGGCAGTCAAATCAATTGTGTTACAGATGTTGTTCCTTGTTCTTCATGTTCAGACTCGGATCATGGATGAGAAGTATTTGATCTCAGGGAAACTGCTTTAAAATATGTATCTAATGAAGGGCCCAATTGCATAGCTGTTGCAACATCAAGTAACACATTGGACAAAAGAAAATATGACAGAAAAGCAGCCTGCTTTTATTGCTCAAAGTTGGTTTCTAAGCTAAGCAAACATCTCATAGATGTGCATGGCACAGAATCAGAAGTAGTGGAAATTTTATCATTTGACAAAGGCTCAAAGAAGAGAAGAGAGGCACTTCAAAATCTTAGAAATGCAGGCAATTTTCAACATAATCAGTTAGCTCTTGAAAATAATAAAGGAACAATTATACCTAGCAGACGCTCTGCAAAACCTGTTTCACCAACAAAATATGTTCCATGTGAAAAGTGTCTAGGTTTTTTTTTAGGAGATCTCACATTTGGTTGCATGTTAAGAAATGTTTAGGAACAAAGAAACTAGGAAGAACACATGTAAGGAGAGTGGCAGCTGCAGATATGTTAATGAATCCTTCGCGTAACAGCACAGGTTTAAAGGAAAAAGTTTTACAAAATATGAAAAAGGACATCATATCCCTTGTTAAAAACGATAAACTAATTTTAGCATATGGTTCATGGCTATTTCAAAAACATGGTTCTGAATCTCATTTAAATACATACATAAGCCAAAAAATGAGAGAACTAGGATGGCTGGTTTGGAGATGAGGGAGATAGATAGTAAAGTTGTTACTTTAAATGACTGTTTATCAGTTGATTACTTTCCAACCATAGTTAATGCTGTAAGAATAATATGTGATTATGAGGAGGAAACACAGACATACAAAAAACCTAGTTTGGCTTTAAAAATTGGTCATTCCATTAAAAGTTGTGCTATAATAATGAAAGCAAATGTATTAAAATCAAGAGATTCACAATTACGGATGCAAGCAGAGGAATTTGTGGAGCTCTTTACTATGGAATGGACTAATGAGATTTCTTCTCATGCATTAAAAACGTTAGACCGAAAAAAATGGAATAGACCTGAGCTGTTACCAATTGCAGAAGATTTGCTGAAACTGAAGAAATATTTATCCAATGAAATGTTGAATGCTACCAAATCTTTGACGATGGCTGCTAATAGGAAGGATTGGGGAAAAAACTTTCTCAAGCCACTTTAGCTACAATAATACTCTTTAACAGAAGGAGAAGTGGCGAAGCTCAGAGACTGGAATTAGCAAGCTTTTCACAAAGGCAAAATTGTACTCAAAATACTGAGATTCTACAAATGCTTTCAAGTTTTGAAAAGCATTTAATACAATCTCTGACAATTTTGCACATAAGAGGAAAGAAGGGCAAAAAAGTACCCATATTACTCACTGATGACATGAAACAAACAATTGAGTTACTCATAGGAACAAGAGACAAAATAGGAGTATCACCAACAAATAAATACATTTTTGCAAGAACTCAATATGGTTCAGAGGATTGTGTACGAGGAAGTGACGTACTTCATAAATATGCACGAGACTCTGGTGCAAACTATCCACAATATATAACACCTACAAAGCTTCGTAAACACATTGCAACAATGGCACAGTGTGAAATGCAAAAGATTGCCTCTTTTTTGGGACATGATCTCGATGTGCATAGAGAATTCTACAGACTTCCCGATTCAGCTCTAACAGTAGCCAAAACAAACAAATTATTTTTGGCTGCAGATAAGGGGACCTTACAAAAGTATTATGGAAAATCACTTAATGATACTGAAGACCTCTCTGTTGAGGAAGACACTGATGGTGAAGAAGTGGACAAAGAATCCATGATTGAAGCAGTTCCCGGAACAAGTTTTGACAATGAAGAAGATAATTCTGGCGAATTATCTAACAAAATAACTCAGGTTAGGAAGGCTAGGAAATTAAATGCATGAAGTAGGATGCAGTGGTCTGATCTGGAGAAGGAAACAGTGAAACGATTTTTCTCTAAATTTTTGTTGTTGAAAAAAGTTCCAGGGAAAACTGATTGTTTGGATTGCATTAAGGTGTCAGGTGATATACTAAAGGAACGATCTTGGAAACAGGTCAAAGATCTTGTCTATAATATTGTGAAGAAGAACAGACATTCTTAAGTTACCTTTCCATCCTTCATAAAATCACCATTTACAAAGGCTGTACATGAGTGAGTGTATTGATTCACATGAACCATCTATATTAGGTTATTATTTCGCATAACTGATTTTAGGTATCAATATTTGTGAAAAAACAAAGATTGAATCTTATTGGTTCAAAGTGTATTGTTATTACATTTTAGTGCTCTCGTCTCCATAATTCAACCTGAATTGTGTTAAAAACTTTCATTCTTGAGTGAATTTACACAAAATCAACATTTTCAATTTGTTTTCTTACCCTTTTTGTGCTTTAATGCCATTTTTCCTATAATTTCATATGTTAATCACTTTATATCAATGCTGAAGGTTCAAGGTTTCACACAGAAAGTAACTTATTTCAAACTACCAATGTTTGCTCAATAATGTTAAAAGTACAATTTTTATAATACGAAATTTAAATGGCCTAAATACTTTACTTTTGTACTTTGAATGTTCCATTTTTTCTTAATTTTATATATTTGATCCACTGTGAAATTTAGTAATACAGATTTTAACTTTTCTGACACTGTACTAACATATATGTGTTCCCATATTGTTCTTCCACTTTTGCATGCATCTATCTTATTGTACACATATATGATGTACCGGAAAGTACTGATTTCTTTAAGATTTCACCAAAAATATCCGTATTTTCTAATTGTATTTTGGCGCAATCGCAACACTACTGATATTTATTATTTCAGATGAAAATTAGAAATGGAACAGAATTTGTATGTTCGGAAGCAGTAGGAGCGATTTTCATGCACATAACCTGCATTGTCATAACATTCAAAATAATAATTAGTACACTTTTTATTCATATCCAAAAATCATATCAGATATATAAATACAGGATCCCTGAGAATGAAAGGTCATTTTTGTGATTTAGAATGAAATATCGTTACACAGTGTACATTGTTTTATTAGGTTCGGCAACACAAACAGTTTCTATAGTAAGTAAGAACTGAAACTAATTTTGCATTAACTGAAACACATGCTGGACTTTTCGCTATGAGCTTTCAATATGCACACCACACAAAACACAACAGATCGTAACAAAACTCACTAGTTAGTCTGATGTCCTTGGTCTACCTGATGATTTTATTTTCTCCACACTATCCATCTTCCATAACTGTGCGAACCATCAATCGATACTGTTCTTGTGCAGTGAACGCATTTGAAATTTGTGTCTAAATTACCTCTGCACTAGCTACAGATTACAAGCATTTTTCTCTTGCATGATGTACATTGCTTTACAACCCACTAATTTATACTGCAAGTTCTTCCCTGATAGTGCACAAAGCAAATTGCAGTTCTTGCAGTTTTGATTCCTCATTCTCCAAACTTCAGCATGGTGAATATCACGATTTTGTGTTATGTTATTGTGTTAGCTGAGTTCAGGTGTTTCAGTGTATGAAGAAGACATTCAGTGAATGTGCAATTAAAATTTACTCTCTGTATTGAGATCTTTAAAGGACTGAGTTTGTAAATCATTTTATCTAGCAAAGTATGAAACTATTATTTACATTATCACAATTTTCATGTTTTCATCTTCTGATCATGATGCTTTTTGTTTTTAATAAAACTTGTAAAATTATTACCAACTTACTGGAATAAAAAATGTTTCTTAATGTAGAATTTGATTTGAACTTACAGGTAATCCATTTAATAATATTTAGCATACATGAGGTAAATTAATAATAATATTTGTTGGAATGTGCGTGTATTGTATATGCACATTACTAAGAGTTGACTGGTTCGTAATTAAATGAACATTTCTGGTACCATTAGGTTAACCGAGACACTTGAGATCATGATTGAAGGAATTGTACAAATAAGTGTACATGGCTATCATTAAAAGTTTTCCAGCATTTTGTCTCTGTTAACTGACGAAAACATTGGTAAAATCTCATGTAGACGCTTCAAACCGATTTTGACTTCCAACTTCCCAAATGTAAGTTCAAGTGAGATCTTAACCTATAAGACTAAAGGATGAGCAAGAAGAAATTTGAACCAAGGAAGAGCTCATAAATTTCTCAATGCTCAAATGTGTGATGAATTTTTTGACAAATATACAACAAACTCAAATTGACCGATTTTTCATCATATTAATGACAATCGACATATGTTCTTTATGGTTTGGGAGACTTGATCATCATTGTAGATTATGTTTCCTTCAAACATAAGTATCACTGACAACAATTGGAATATTACGTAAACTACTTTTGTTTATTCAACAAATCCTGTACCATTAAAATGACTGTTTAGTCGTTGAACAGCTAAAAAATTCTGAAAACTTCAGCTTGAGTACAGATGGGTAGCATTTTGTCTCTTTCATCATGCTATGCACTCTCCTTTACCTAAATTATCTAGTGTTAACAGTGATGCATATGTAAAAGTAAACAACATTCTACTTGTAACTTACTTAATTTCTTCTAGTATTTCAGTTGTAATAGACTAGTACTCTGAACTAGTGTTAGGTGAATACAAGGAAACAATTTGGATCAAATGATTCGCGGGGTACTGTTGCACCTTCCAAAAATTTAGAATTATACAGTAGACCCCTGTTCCTGCGTCACGGCTGGCATATCTAAATGCACATTTATCTATATTGTATATGTTTATCTCTGAAGAAAAAAAAATTTAGCTCCAGAATCTTGTGGTTTCATTGCCACATTGATGTAAATGCTTTTTTCACTTATGGCAAAACCCTAACGCAAATAACTCAAGAATGCTGCTATCATAATATGACATACATATTCCCCACTTAGCTGTTTGACTTAGCTCACACAAGAGTTCAAAATCCACCTGTTAATGTAGTGTAAGCACATTGGATATACTCATGGGCATCCGGAAGGGGGACAAGGGGGGGGGGGGCTATTGTCTCCCCTCTGGAAAATGAAATTCGACCAAAAATTTTGTATCTCACACACATAATTGTATTCTAGCCACAATAATATATGTTAATTATTGCATGAACACCATAAATTCAAAATTAAGCAATGTTTTTTTAGGGGACAACACTATTTTTGGGGAAAATGTGCCTTGTTTGCCCCCCCCCCTTGGAAAAAAATACCTTCCTTGCCCCTCCCTGGAAAAAATCCTGTGGACGTCCAAGGATATACTTATTAAATAACAAAAAGTTCCCCAATTAAAATGTTTGTCACACAGTTCCCCACATAAGAAGAAGTTCCCCGGTTAATGGATTCTCACCACATTGAATACACATATGAAAATCACACAAATTCCCCAGTTGGACTTCAAAAGTTCCCCACTTTAAATGTTTACAAAGACACAGTTCCCCGTTTGACAGAAAGTTCCCCTCTTGGTGGAAATGAACCTCATTAATTACACTCATCATCATAGTTCCCCATTGGATAGGTTTTAAGCTTGTAAGTTCTCCAGTACACTGGTTTAAAAACAGTTCTTGATTTCTCGTGAAAATGACATTTTTCATTCATATTTTAAAATTTGAAGTATCAATTTGACCTCAAGAATGTCAAATATCATAGTAAGATATCAATATTTGATGGTCCCCACAACGAGGTTTTCCAATAGCTTCCCCACATTGACCTCCCTGCAAACCGTGATGTGTTTGTGTGTGTCTTGTGTAGTAGTTGTGCTGTCTAATGTGTTTCTGTTTGTCTTGTGTAGTAGTTCCTCCATTCATATTGGGGGTTAGGCGTAGAGCTGACAACTCTGCACTGTAAAAAGACATGTCAAGAAACAGCAATATAAGGCCATGGATCCTCCCAAGGTAAAATATTCCGGAGGTAAAATAGTCCCCCATTCGGATCTCCAGGTGGGTACTACTTTGGGAGGTCCCTGGACTAAGGATAAGATCTACATTAGGAATAGGGATATTAAATTAGGCACCTGGAATGTTCTGAGCCTTTACCAGCCTGGGGCATTTCAGTGTACAGTTAATGAGATAGTTAAGTATAAATTAGATGGAGTAGCTGTCCAGGAAGTTAGGTGGCCAGGAGAAGGGAATTGTAAAACTAAAAATTATACTTTTTTCTATGGTGGTACTGAAAATCATAATTTTGGAACAGGCTTTTTCATAAATAATATAATTATCTCGGCTCTTAAAACAGTAGAATTTATTAATGATAGGATATCATATGCAGTTTTACAGGGTAGGTGGTGTAAAATTACTTTAATAAACATACATGCACCAACGGAAGATAAAGATGATAATACTAAAGATGACTTTTATACAGAGTTAGAAAAGGTATTTGATAAATTTTCTCAGTATGATATGAAAATTCTGTTAGGTGACTGTAATGCACAGATTGGCAAAGAGACATTTAAACCCACGATTGGTAAAGAAAGTCTTCATGAATTAAGTAATGATAATAGTATAAGATTGATTGCTTTTGCAACCTCAAAGAATTTAATTGTGAAAAGTACAACTTTTAAACATAAAGATATCCATAAATATACCTGTTCTTCTCCAGATGGTAAAAGTCATAATCAGATAGATCATATTCTCATTGATAAGATAAGGCATACTAGTATAATTGACGTTCATTCGCATAGAGGTGCTGACTGTGCCAGTGACCACTATTTAGTAATTGCTAAATTAAGAGAAAGACTCTGTGATAAATCATAAGCAACCATATCTAGAAGTTATAAAATTTGATAGAGGAAAGTTTGCTGATGAAAGAATTAAGAAAGATTGCCAAATTAAACTGTCAAATAGATTTCATGTTTTGCAGGATTTAAATGATGATGAAAATATAAATGAGACAGACGTAAATAAGAATTGGGAGCACATACGTAATGCAATAGAATCAGCAGCTAAAGAAAGTATAGGATACCATAAACCAAGAAAAAGTAAGCCATGGTTTGATATTGAATGTCATAATCTAATAGAAATAAGAAATCAGGCTAGACTTAGGTGGTTAAATAATTCTGATGATACAAATCTAAGCAAATATAATAGAATAAAGTGAGAAGTTAACTTACTTTTAGAAGTAAAAAGAGAGATTACTTGAAAAGCAAAATTAACGAAATTGAAACAAACAGCAAAAATAAAAATATCAGAGATTTATATAAAGGTGTAAATGAATTTAGAAAGGGGTAGCAACCTAAAGTAAACTTGATAAAAGATAAAGACTGTGATTTTCTAGCTAAATAGATGGAAGAACTACTTTAATGACCTTTTAAATGTCAATGTAGGACATAAACCAGAAGTAAATGAAGTACACACAGCAGAACCTTTAGTTCCAGAACTTAACTTGACTGAAGTTAAAGATGCTATTAAAAGGCTAAAGAATAACAAAGCACCTGGTATTGATTTAATACCAGCTGAGTTAATTAAATATGGTGGAAATTCATTTATATGTCAAATTCATAAATTAATTTATTTAATATGGAATAAAGAAGAAATCCCTCAACAGTGGAAAGAATCCATAATTGTTCCTGTGTTTAAAAAAGGTGATAAAATGAACTGCAATAATTACTGTGGAATTTCTCTACTCTCAACAACATACAAAATATTGTCTAACATTCTTTTAACAAGCCTAACCACATATGCTAATGAAATTATAGGTGATTATCAATGTGGATTTAAACGTAACAGATCAAATTTTTCACATCAGACAGATACTTGAAAAAAAGTGGGAATATAATCAAAATGTCCATCAGCTATTCATTGATTTCAAAAAAAGCATATGATTCGGTCAAAAGAGATCAATTATATAATTTATTAGTAGAGTTTGGAATACCTAAGAAGCTTGTTAGTATGATAAAAGTATGCACCAGTGAAACAGAAAGTAAATTTCGTGTGGGTATTAATGTGTCTGACAAATTTACAATTCATGATGGGTTAAAACAAGGAGATGCATTATCTCCATTGTTCTTTAATTTTGCCTTAGAATATGCTGTTAGGAAGGTAAAAGAAACTAAAGAAGGACTAACATTAAATGGTATGTACACTAAGATGATCTTTACGGGCAAAACCTTTGTTTCAAATTCAACAATTGAAAGGTTTCTCTTTTGAGTGAATATTCATATGTACACTAAGATCTCTTTTACGGACAAAATTTTTATTGCAAATTGAACAATTGAAAGGCTTCTCTCCAGTGTGAAGCCTCACATGCTCAGTAAGATGAGACTTATATGCAAAATCTTTCTTGCAAATTGAACAATTGAAAGACTTCTCTCCAGTGTGAAGCCTCACATGCATATTAAGATAAACTTTACGGGCAAAATCTTTGTTGCAAATTGAACAATTGAAAGGCTTCTCTCCAGTGTGAAGCCTCACATGTGCATTAAGATTAACTTTACGGGCAAAACCTTTGTTGCAAATTGAACAATTGAAAGGTTTCTCTTTTGAGTGAACATTCATATGTACACGAAGATATTTCTTACAGACAAAATTTTTATTGCAAATTGAACAATTGAAAGGCTTCTCTCCAGTGTGACCTCCCACATGCTCCCTAAGATTAACCTTAGAGGCAAAACCTTTGTGGCAAATTGAACAATTCAAAGATTTCTCTTTCAAGTGAACATTCATATGTAAACTAAGATGGCTTTTAAGGACAAAATTTTTATTGCAAATTGAACAATTGAAAGGCTTCTCTCGAGTGTGACCCCTCAAATGCTCCCTAAGATTAACCTTAGAGACAAAACCTTCGTTGCAAATTGAACAATTGAAAGGCTTCTCTCCAGTGTGAACCCTCACATGCTCAGTAAGATGATACTTATATGCAAAATCTTTGTTGCAAATTGAACAATTGTAAGGCTTCTCTCCAGTGTGAAGCCTCATATGCACATTAAGATATCCTTTACAGGCAAAATCTTTGTTGCAAATTGAACAATTGAAAGGCTTCTCTCCAGTGTGAAGCCTCACATGTTCATTAAGATTAACTTTACGGGCAAAACCTTTGTTGCAAATTGAACAATTGAAAGGTTTCTCTTTTGAGTGAACATTCATATGTACACGAAGACATTTCTTACGGACAAAATTTTTATTGCAAATTGAACAACTGAATAGCTTATCTTCAGTGTGACATCTCACATGCTCATTAAAATTACCTTTACGGGCAAAATCCTTGTTGCAAATTGAACAATTGAAAGGCTTCTCTTTAGTGTGGACTCTCAAATGTTCATTAAGACGATCTTCACGGGAAAAATATTTATTGCAAATTGAACAATTAAAAGGATTCTCTTTTGAGTGAACTTCCATATGTCTCCGAAGTTCTCCTTTACGGGCAAAATATTTATTGCAAATTGAACAATTGAAAGGCTTTTCTCCAGTGTGACCCCTCAAATGCATACTAAGATAAACTTTAAGGGTAAAATTTTTGTTGCAAATTGAACAATTGAAAGGCTTCTCTCCAGTGTGACCCCTCACATGCACAGTAAGATTAACTTTAGAGGCAAAACCTTTGTTGCAAATTGAACAATTGAAAGGCTTCTCTTTAGTGTGGACAGTCATATGTACACTAAGTCCTCCTCTACGGGCAAATTTTTTATTGCAAATTGAACAATTGAAAGGCTTCTCTTTAGTGTGGACTCTCACATGCTCATTAAGATGACCTTCACAGGAAAAATATTTATTGCAAATTGAACAATTAAAAGGATTCTCTTTTGAGTGAACTTTCATATGTTTCCGAATATCTCCTTTACGGGCAAAATATTTATCGCAAATTGAACAATTGAAAGGCTTCTCTTTCGTGTGAATTCTCACATGCTCATTAAGATAAATTTCGTGGGCAAAATCCTTGTTGCAAATTGAACAACTAAAATGTCTCTCTTGTGTGGGAACACTCATAAATGTATTACGCTCAGCTTCATGGTCAAAAGTTTTCTTCGAAACTGGACAATTAAAAAGCATCTGGGGTTCATGGGCTATCAAATCTCCTTTGTCAGGGAAAGTGTTTTTGGAAATGGGTGCTATACATTCCTTTCTCCTGTTATTAGGCTTAGAGCCATCAAGATGTGCCTTGCTTGCAAGGGTTTTTGTTGCAGGTTCAGCCTCGAATTTTTCTTCTCTACTGATACATTCTGTAATTTCTTTTGACTGCTCTTGTTCTCTCAAGTTTCCTGCGGACACTGGCAAATGTAGAACTGACCTTGGGACATCTTGTGCCTGTTCTTCCACACAGTTCTCGATCAGGTAGCTGAAAAAAAATATGATAGTAACGTAGTTTCACACTCTAAGTAAATAATGAGAATGACTTACATGTACAAATGAATGAAAAGAAAGGGGAGAAGAATACACTGTTGACTGGGATGTACTCATGAAAATGTTCATACATGTATATTATTATGTAGAATGTTCAGCGAAAAATGTATCCTCAACCAGGACTCGAACCCACGTCTCTGGCGTTCCATGCCATTGCTCTACCACTGAGCTACCGAGCTGGCCTGACTTCGCCTGGTTATTTGCATCCACTGTTTTATCTGTGTGGAATCCTGTCGACGCTGCATTTTTTACTTAAAGTTCTACATAGTACATCTCCTATGTGTGCCTAATTTAATGTGTACTATTCCTGCAAGAATGAATACATAATATTTTTTTACCATTTACTCAAAAAGTATTCATATTTTTGATGTAATTTTCATTAGGCTGGCCATAAAACTTGGTGCAGATCAAAAGTGTGACAATATATTGTCATTGCCTCTCAAAAAGGTAAAGGTAAAGTGTTCCCCTGTGCATAGCACCACGCCATGAAGGCGTATAGGGGGTGTGGGGGTAACGCCCCACACTTTCTTGATCTGATCGTAAGTGGGGGTGATGTGATCAGCATCACGCCCCTGACTGCCTTTACCCCCCAGGGTTTCCCCAAGGTACCCATGTTATTCGACGCTGGGTGGGCGCCGGGGCCGCTTCCACCGTTAGAAAAGTTCTCGGATTTGAACCGGCCGGGGATCGAACCCGGGACCTTGAGCATGGTAGTCAGACGCATTACCGACTGAGCCACCGTGGCCACTAAGTCAGGGAAAGTGTCATTGCCTCTCACATTTACATTCAGTCATTATTTTTTTTTCTGTTCCAGGGTAAACAAGAGTTACTACATCCAAATCTACTTTTGACCAGAGATGCCCATTTGACTAAAGTCTGCCACTGCACAGTGTTAAAGCTCAAGTTCAACCTCCAGCCTCACATGGCCTCAGCCTCTGAGGCCTCACCTTCACTCTCAGTGCTCAAGGTCGACTCCCGGTCTTACATGACCTCACACTCATAAGTCTCTTGCAGGCTGGGAACCAGTCTGGGGGTTGAACATTTGGAAGAGTCATTCATTCACAGTAGTCGGAAATGCCTCAAATAATTCAGAAAATAATTAAGGTGCTTTATTTGCCTCACATTTTCAGCCACACTATGTCCATTGATTGAATTGCTATTTTAAGTCCACTTTATGCACAGTAAGGCTACTTGGGACTGGACGTACAGTTTAAAGTGGGATCTGAACCACTATGTGCCTCCAGCGGGTACCGAACCTGGGACACCTTGATTACAAGGCAAGGACGCAACCACTGCGCCATCGGGGAGGCCCACACTATGTTCACTCCAATAAAAATTATTAGGCACAAACACATGTTTATGTCTCTTTCGTTACAATGCTTTCAAGATTGTAATTCCTTGTAAAGATGAATTTAATGTGTATAAATATTCTCTACATATGTGGATTAAGACATAAGTCATGGGAATTATTATTTTTTTATTTTTTTCGTGAACTGGGGACAACACAAAAAATCTAAGATATACGTTTGAAAGTGTATGGAATGTACTTTTGAAGAAGCCACCAGATGAAGTCTGGATGCAGGAGACTCTTGTAGGGAAGAGGCAGAACACATGACTTTGGACAACAGTGTTTTATTTAGGCAGTTAACACTCTGCTCCATATGAAGGCCTCCACCAACCTCACCACTGTTTGATAGGGCACAACATGAACACCCAGTGCTTCCTGTAGCTCTGTATGGCATTCCCGTAAATTTCTATCATGGAGAACTGCTATTTTAACATACGAATGTTGCTCCTGCTTCATGTGACGTTTTTCCTACGCTTTGCGTTCAAGAAAGTATTACGTAATAATTCCGCATGGAATAACGTCACACTTCCTCATTCTTCGTACACCTTGCGTCTCGTTTGTCTTTGGTTGATTATACTAGTCCCCGCTAGAGGCCTCCACTGACCTCTCGCTCGGCGCTCGCTTCTCGAGCAGACACAAAAAACGGCAGTATCAGTTCCGACTTGGAAGACCATCGCGAAACTTCAGCGTGACTTGGGTCACGGGAGGAAGGCAGGCAGAGAGTATGGTGCTGCTTTAAGTGTGCAAGTCGTCTCGCGGGCGAGACTTAAACTTTTTTCTGGTTGTGTTTGCACGCTATGTTACTGCTACTCTCTCTGAAATTCGGCACGTCAACGCGAGACACAACCATCTTTTTTGGACGGACCTTATACGCTTGCAAGGAAGTTGCATTTGATTGGAGTGAGAACTTTAACGACGTCCTATTAGATTTCGTCAGTTTCCAGCAACGCGGACCTGTATCCAGAGTTATAGCTGAGGGACGAATTTCATGGACGTTTCCAGGCATTACCCCATGTTCTGAGACCAGAACGAGAAGGAAGACAGATTTCCGTTTGACTGACCGGCCTTTGCAGTGTCGAATTGGAGGTTGGAACATTATGGATGAGTTTAATGGAGGTATGTACAGTGACGATACGTTCTTTTAGCTCTGCGAAGTCCAAGTCGTGAACTGTGTTAGAATCCCGTGTCTTTATCACGATTGAGTCAAAACTTAAATGAGTAAAAGAAGGAAGAACGGGCGACGAAAGTTTAAATTATTCTAAATTGCAACTAGCACACTCTGGCTAATTAATGTGACACGATTTGTTGAATATATTGTGATACGACAATGAAAATGATGGAACTTGCGACGTTCGCGAAACATTGAAATTTAGTGAGGCGTACGCGTGACAATTCCCATCCATTGCCGCGAATTCTTAAATGTTGAAGTAATTAATATTAGGGTGGCACATATATCAAATTAACGTAGTGGGAGCATGAAATGTAAAAAAAAAAAAAAAAAAAAAAAAGGGAGAATTGTAAAATTTATTGTGACAAAAGGATAACAGACTAAAGCGAGTCATTTGTTAATTAATGGTAAATCTTCGGTTTGATGCCCAAGTGGATTTTACAATGCGTACAAGTGAATGGATTTAATTGTGATTGTAATTCATGTTGCTGTTAACATTTAAATTTATAATACATATTCCTGATACGTCAAATGACGGGTGGTAGATCGAAAGCAAGATTTGTTAAAGTTACAATTGGAGAGATTTTCTAATGCAATTAAACTGGGTTTGTTCATGATGAAATGTTTCTCGTGTTGTTGATAATTGAGATATTGATCGTTTCTTGTTCGAGATTGAATCTAATAAATTTTTGACTCAAGTCTTTAAAATCTGCATACTGTTCTATACATTTTGTTCACGAACCTTCCACATAAGAGAGTGAAGCTGCGAAGTTGCTATTGGTAAGAAAGGAAGTTATGAACTTCATTGAGTAGTATTGACCCTGCGGATTTTTGTGAATAGTTAGTGTGTATTTTTTTGGTATTGCAGGATACTTTAAAGGATTGCCAAACCTGAGTGAAATTTTCCACGATATTTTGTGAATGCCGTTGCCTCTAAATTTATTTTGATTGATTTAAAGGTGAGGCTTGAACGGAGGGTTATATTTTTCCTTGTTCTTTGGACACAGTCCTATCATTGGTTCTCCTTTGAGACTGAGGTGGCGGTGTAAACACTGGCCAATAACCTCAACAATTTGCGACTTGTAACTGTTGGTTGATGCTTAATTTAAAGCGCGTACATTAATTGATCCCGGACCTGTTTCTTCACGCTTCCCATAAGGCTTTATTGCCCCTTTTTCTAGTACGCGACCAACACGTTACAAAGTTCCTGGTACCAGAGCAGGTTTTATTCCTGGTACCAGAGCAGGTTTTATTAATTTATATACAAGAAATATCACAATTTTTTTTCCCTTCCTCACACTACTATTTTTTTTGGTAGTATTGGTGATACCAACATTCCGATTTATAACTTTTTCTTGTGCAATAAATTCCCTTGTGGCCATACATTGTTGGTGCTTAACAATTTTTTTTGTTAACTTTGGAGCCCCCTTTTTTTAGAGACATTCCCATGCAATTTTTTTTTGTACAGATTAATACATAAGAACTTTTGTTTATTGATTCAAATTATTTTACAGTATATCTTGATGTTGCATTATTGCAATTGCCTTGTATTTTGGATATCGTTGGTCTTTTTTTTGTTTTGGCTATTTTTTTTTTTTGCACATTTTGGATATCCTCGTCGAGGAACAAATATAATGTCGCTTCCCTTTCAAGGCCATTTGCCACGGGTTGGGTCGACCTCTTTTCCCTTCCCACCCGTTAATATACAACCTTCACCTTTTTACAGACCCCAAACTTACACACACCCAGAGACCTTTTGTTGCCTCCCGATTATTCATATATCACAAATTATATTAGATATACAACTGTTCTCGATCTTTTACAGGTATTACAACCGACCGATGGTTCGGATTCCGACCAGTTGTTCTATTTTTTGTTGAACCTTCATAAAATTTTCAAGCTAAACCTAATAGATTTAGAATCTTTACTGTTGATGGCATTTGTGTCCACACAAGGACCTCTCCGAGACACTTGGTATGATGCTCTTCACGAGAAATTCCCATGGCCAATGTTTATACGTGTTATGTGGTATCGCTTCGTTCCTTATTCCACAATGCAAATGTTGCTAGATAAATAACTCCTTCGTCCTCAGCGAAGTGGGGAATTTCTCTCTACTTATTTGAATGAAATTTATGAGGCTTATCACGTGTTACCTACAAATCGGCCTGAATCTAGCCTATTGGAATTTGACTCAGGTTTGGACTTTTCATTGTATATTTTGTATTAGAATTTTAAGAATTATTGAAGAAGTATTTATCATGTAAAATTAATTGATGTGTACAAGTTTTTCAATGAGTACTTTATACACATGCTTAATATTACGTATATTTTTTTTTTGTGTAATATTTTTGGGCCTTTTTGCCTCTCGTTTCATATCAAGTTGAATCATCAATTCTTTGACAATAATGTGTTACAGTATATCATCTCCTGTACTATTTTGCTATATATATATATGACGGATGTTTGCCTAAATCTTTAACAATTCAATATTGTAATTGATGCTCCTAATTCTTATATTCCCCTCCCTTAGGTTTCCTCGCCTCTTTCCTATCCCTTTTTTTTATCTTCCTTTTCTTCTTCTCTTCTAATTCTCTTTTTTTTGTTTATTTTTCATGTTTCTCGAGGGAACTTATGTGTTGAGTGTGTCACCTTGGAAATCATCGTTTTGTGCGTCAACCAATGCCAAAATAAATAAAGCCAACATATTGTTATTTAGGACTACCCATTGGATAGTGCATCGTTTCTGGTATTATTTCTCAGAATTCTTTCGCCACACAATTTTATATGGACATCTCTTATGTATCTGGTATCTTTACTGTCACTGTATGATCAAACTAGTATTCGAATTTATGTAAATGTTCCCCCCCTTTTTTTTTCTTCCACATAATGTTTATACCCATTGTACGAGGGTAATCAAAATTGTCATATTAACATTTTACCTCATGGAGTCATTTCGATTGCAATCAATTCTTTTCATGATTATCACGGTATCATATTTACTATGTACATTAATTGGTGTGTGTATGATTTTGGTTACTACCACCATCATTAACTCTACTATTGTCAGGAAGAGTTGTAGAAAGTGGTGCAGGAACTGGATGAACAGGATATCCCCCCCTATCTGCAGGAATTGCACATGCCGGGGCCTCCGTAGACTTATCAATTTTTTCATTACATTTAGTGGGAGTCTCCTCTATTCTAGGAGCAGTAAACTTTATTACAACAGTAATTAATATACGAACTATAGGAATATCTATAGAACGAGTGCCATTATTTGTATGATCAGTAGTAATTACTGCAGTTCTCCTGTTATTATCACTACCAGTTCTAGCAGGAGCAATCACCATTTTATTAACAGATCGAAATTTAAACACCTCATTTTTTGACCCATCTGGTGGTGGAGACCCTATCTTATATCAACATTTATTTTGATTCTTTGGACACCCAGAAGTATATATTCTAATTTTACCAGGATTTGGAATAATTTCACACATTGTAAGTCAAGAAAGAGGTAAAAAAGAAACGTTTGGAGTTCTTGGAATAATTTATGCAATAATGGCAATTGGATTTCTAGGATTTATTGTATGGGCACATCATATATTTACTATAGGAATAGATGTCGATACACGAGCATACTTTACTGCAGCTACAATAATTATTGCCGTACCAACAGGAATTAAAGTATTTAGATGAATTGCTACACTCCACGGAACACAAATTAACTACTCTCCATCAATATTATGAGCATTAGGATTTATCTTCTTATTTACAATAGGGGGATTAACAGGGTTAGTACTAGCAAACTCATCATTAGATATTGTATTGCATGATACATATTATGTTGTAGCACATTCTCATTATGTGGTGTTTAAATTTCGATCTGTTAATAAAATGGTGATTGCTCCTGCTAGAACTGGTAGTGATAATAACAGGAGAACTGCAGTAATTACTACTGATCATACAAATAATGGCACTCGTTCTATAGATATTCCTATAGTTTGTATATTAATTACTGTTGTAATAAAGTTTACTGCTCCTAGAATAGAGGAGACTCCCGCTAAATGTAATGAAAATATTGATAAGTCTACGGAGGCCCCGGCATGTGCAATTCCTGCAGATAGGGGGGGATATACTGTTCATCCAGTTCCTGCACCACTTTCTACAACTCTTCCTGACAATAGTAGAGTTAATGATGGTGGTAGTAACCAAAATTTTATGTTATTTAATCGTGGGAAGGCTATGTCGGGGGCTCCAATTATTAGAGGCACTAATCAATT
The DNA here is from genome assembly GCF_977018435.1 of Lepisma saccharinum. Taxonomy (NCBI): domain Eukaryota; kingdom Metazoa; phylum Arthropoda; class Insecta; order Zygentoma; family Lepismatidae; genus Lepisma; species Lepisma saccharinum. Next base: position 65,295,095 of record NC_139243.1, on the reverse strand, counting down.
TCCAAACCCCCCAATTATAATAGGTATTACTATAAAAAAAATCATAATAAATGCATGTGCAGTTACAATTACATTGTAGATTTGATCATCTCCAATCAAACTTCCTGGTTGACCTAATTCTATACAGATTAAGATACTTAATGATGTTCCAACTATTCCTGATCATACCCCAAAAATTAAATATATTGTACCAATATCTTTATGGTTAGTAGAAAATAATCGTCGTTGCAAGAATGAGATGACTGAAGTCATAGGTGATAAACTGTAAATTTATTTATGAGTTTTAAACTCTTATAGTTAAGAATATAATTTTGAACTGCAATTTCAAGGTGATACATTGTAGTATTAAGGCCTAAAAGAATATCCTTTATTTATGACTTTGAAGGTCATTAGTTTAAAATTAACTTAAGACCTTATAAAGATATATAAATTGGTTGAATCATAGGCATTCCACAAATTGATATAAAAATTGTAATTACTGATAATACTTGTTCTTTTAAATTTAATGGTTTATTATTAATAATACTTCATATATTAGTTTTATAATTTATTAAAATTGATGTGAGGGAGGTTTGTAAGTAATAGTATAGAGTTAATAGTGATATACTAATTAGGATTATAATTATGATTAATTGCTTAAAGTTGGTTATTTCGATAATAACTATTCATTTTGGTAGAAATCCTAGTAGTGGCGGGAGACCTCCGAGAGATAATATTGATATAAATAAGGACATTTTTTTAATAGGAGCAAGTTTTAATATAAACAGTTGATGGACGTAATATGTCTTGTTTATTGAAAATAGTAAAATGGTGGAGGCGGTTATAAGAATGTATAGTAATAAGTATATTAGCCAAGTATTATCTTCTGATGTTATTCTTAGAATAATTCATGATATGTGGTTAATTGATGAAAAGGCTATAATTTTTCGTAATGAGGTTTGATTTAGCCCTCCAATTGCTCCAATAATTGCTGATGTTCTGATGCTTACAATTAGAATTATTCTTAAATTGTTGGTTACATATCTAAGTAATGTTGATGGAGCGACTTTTTGAATAGTTGTTATTATTAGACAGTTAATTCATGTTATTCCTTCTATAACTTTGGGTATTCAGATATGGAATGGGGCTGCTCCTATTTTTATTAATAAAGCTATGGTTAGAAGATGGGTGTGTATATTTAAATTTACTGAATTAATTATAATTAATGCTGCAGTCAAAATTATTGATGATGCTAGCGCTTGAATTAAGAAGTACTTAAGTGATGCTTCTGTATTTCATTGATTATTTGGTGTAGAAATTAATGGAATAAAAGATATTAAATTAATTTCTAAGCCCATTCAGGCTCCATATCATGAGGTGGAAGAAATAGAAAGTAGGGTTCCTATTGTGAGGGTCAATAGGAATATTATTTTTTGGGGGGCTGTGAGCATTAAAAAGGGAAGGATTAATTATAAAACTTCATATGTGGGGTATGAGCCCTCTAGCTTAATTAGCTTACCTTTTTATTATATTTTGGTGTATGACGCACTATGGGGTTTGATACCATTAGAGAAAGTTTAATTCTTTCAACTATAAAAATAATTTTATTACAAATAATAAGAACATGTTAAATTTCATGTATACTTTACCCTATCATGGTAATCCTTTTTCAGACATCTTATTTATAAATAAATTATAATAGTGGGCTAATAAAATTATTAATCAGATTTTTATTTTTATGATTAATAAGTAGAACCCATTTATTAAATAATATAAAATACTTCAGTATTGTTTTTAATTTTATTTAATGTTTTTAAGTTTTTGTATCTAACTTAAAGTAATTGACTTACTTAATATGTCATTTCAATACTTATCGAATCTAGAGAAAGAAGAAGTTAATATATCTATATAGAACACAATTTTGAGGGGAAAAAAATTGTGTTCTATATAGCATGGGAAAGTGAGTATAATTAAAAATGGGGGAAATTTTCGTGAGATAATTCCTAATTATAGTTTAATTTAATATAATACATATTATATAATAACAAGAACCTCACTTTATATTTTAAAATAAAAGTTTTATTCTGGCTTAAATCTCCTTAATTAAATTTCACATATGTATTTGTTAAAGACAGGTAACTTCCGCCAATTTTTTATGGGTTGAGACGGCATGTTTGAGTTTGATGGTTCGCAGTGTGTGGGTTTGTTTAGTTTTAATGTAAATTAGATCACAGGATTTTAAATTTTAATGTTTATTTGTCCGGCTAAATTCGTGCCAGCTGATACACTATTATTATCATTGTAAATTTGGTCTGAGTAATATTAGTTATGATCTTGAAACTCAAAGAATTTGGCGGTGCTTTATTCTATTTAGAGGAACCTGTTCCGTGATCGATATTCCGCGTTTTATTTGACCTATTATTGTAAATTGTCAGTTTGTATACCGCCGTAATTTGAATATTTAAATATATATGTTCTTTTTTTCTATTAAGATATATTTCAGGTCAAGGTGCAGCTTATTAGTAGGTGGAGATGGGTTACACTATATTGTATTGATTTGGATAATATGGTAAAGGTAAAAAGGTAAAGTGTTCCCCTGTGCATAGCACCACGCCATGAAGGCGTATAGGGGGTGTGGGGGTAACGCCCCACACTTTCTTGATCCGGTCATGAGTGGGGGTGATGTGATCAGCATCACGCCCCTGACCGCCTTTACCCCCCAGGGTTTCCCCAGGTACCCATGTTATTCGACGCTGGGTAGGCGCCGGGGCCGCTTCCACCGTTAGAAAAGTTCCCGGATTTGAACCGGCCGGGGATCGAACCCGGGACCTTTAGCATGGTAGTCAGACGCGTTACCGACTGAGCCACCGCGGCCACTTGGATAATATATTAGTAATATAATATGTTGAAAATATATTTGAAATTGGATTTAATTGTAATTTTGTTTTAGAATAGCATTTTGGTTTATTAGCCCTAGGGTATGCACACATCGCCCGTCGCTCTCATTTATATAGGTGAGATAAGTCGTAACATAGTAGGCGTACCGGAAGGTGTGCCTGGTTTGATTATTATCAAAATATTTCTATTAGGTAGAATATTCATTTACATTGAATAGTTAGTCATGCGATTCGACATATTTTGATAGAAATTTTATTACTATTTAAATTTTGTTTATAAATTGGTTGTGTATGAAAAGGAATTTTATTGATTTTGGTTATATATTTAGTATATAAAAATTAAGTTTGTTATAGATTATTAGTACAGTGTTGGGATTTATTAAATATATGAAATATTGATTTTTATTATAGGAGATGTTAATAATCGTACCTTTTGTATCAGGGAGGATTAAATTTTAATTGAATATTCTATTTTCTCGAAAGGTAAGGAGCTAGTAGGTTAAATTTTAAGGTAAAACTGTTATATTTTTCTGTTAAAATTGTTATTTGTAATAAAATGTTATTCGACTTATCTTATATCTAGTTGTTAGGGAATTATATTTAATATAGTTTTACATTTTAATATTTTTTATATTGATTTATATTGTAATGTTAGTGTTTAGTTATGACTTGGGGGATGTGCTTCCGGTTAATATATTGGTTATAACTTTATAATAAACTATTATATTTGTTGGTTTGGAGATTGCTACTTTTTGTAATTTTGTTATAATTTATTTGAGGTTATTATTAAAAATTTAATTTAGTTTTACTTGTTTACCTAATTATATGTTTTAATTAATTTTATTTGGAAATTATGATTCTATTAGTATATTTATTTAATTAGTTAGAGGAATTAGGCAAAATTTATTCTCGCCTGTTTATCAAAAACATTTTTTCATGATTTTATATGAAGTATAACCTGCCCAATGACATTTGTTTAATGGCCGCGGTATTTTGACCGTGCGAAGGTAGCATAATCATTAGTCTTTTAATTGGGGGCTAGAATGAATGGTTGGACGAGGAATAGACTGTCTTTAATTAATTAATATATAATTTTACTTCAAAGTGAAAAGGCTTTATTTTTTTAAGGGGATGATAAGACCCTATAGATCTTTATATTATTTTAGTAATATTTTGATTAGTAATATAATTGTATATATTATTAAATAATATTTTGTTGGGATGATGGGAAGATAATATTTAACTCTTCTTTATTTAATATTCAATAATTTTTGTTATTTGGATCCATTTTTAGTGATTTAAAGAATAAGTTACCTTAGGGATAACAGCGTAATCTTTCTTGAGAGATCATATCGACAGGAGGGGTTGCGACCTCGATGTTGGATTAAGATATCATTTGGGGATAGTATTTCAAATTTGATGGTCTGTTCGACCTTTAATTTCTTACATGATCTGAGTTCAAACCGGCGTGAGCCATGTTGGTTTCTATCTCTTAATATTTAAGGTGTTTTAGTACGAAAGGACCAAATACTTATATTACATATAATATATATTGATTAATAATAATTACTATTATGGCAGAGAAGTGCATTGAATTTAGGATTCAAAAATGAAGATATATTTATTTTTATAGTAGATGATATTAGATCTATTTATTGGGGTTATTTCTTTTATTATTTTGGTTGTATGTGTTTTAATTAGAGTTGCTTTTTTTACTTTATTTGAACGTAGGGTTTTAGGCTATATTCAAATTCGTAGGACTTAATAGGGTTGGAATTTGTGGTATTTTTCAACCTTTTGCTGATGCGGTTAAGCTGTTTACTAAGGAGCAAACATTACCTACTTTGAGAAATTATTACCCTTATTATATATCTCCAACATGCAATCCGGGGCTGTCCAGTCCCCGGTGATCAAGGTGGAAACCTAACGGTCCCACACGAAGCCTTGATCGTGACCTTGACGTGGTCATTTTAAGAAGTGGAGCCTGGCCACTGATTATCCTATCTGGCAACTTTTTATATACTAGAGGTCCTTGTGACCGACGGACGCGGTGGAGCCTAGGCCACCTAGAATAATCCTCCAAGGCAACCATTTAGACACGCTACCCTGAAGACGGAGGCAGATGCAGCCTCCGAAACGTTGGTAATCTCTTTTAAATAACAGTGGTTAAAAGTAAAAAAAAAACTAGAATAATTTTTCCTTGTAAACAAGGCTTAGCATTAAGAGGTCATAATGCAGATCAAAAAGTGGGTGGGAGGGGGGGGGGCAACTTCCCCACCATGCTCCCCTAGTTGCCCCCTCCCTACTGATCAGTAGTTCTGAAGTATTCCACCTCTCTGCATTTTCTTCAATTTGAACACTGCATTTCAAAGAAAAACCACAAATCCTGTATTTTGCACCAAAATTGGAAATCCTGAGTGGATCGAATGCAACTCTTGCTACACTACTGGACCAGTAACACATGACTGCATTTAACACACCATATTTTCAAAACTGTTAATGATACTTCTAGATCTGCTTCCATTTCATTAATATACTATTGATTTTATGACATGCTCGAATAATGAAATACATTGTAAAAATGATTTTTCTGAAAGGTTTGTGTTATAGAAGTCAGGCTCTGGCATCGGCTTTGTGAATGCACATAGTTTGAAATTTGCAGGTAATCATGACAAAATACCACTTTTGAACATGTCACCATCATATTTAAAAAGTGCCTGCCTGGAATGTCCAGTTCTCAAAATGTTCATTGGAAAAGCACGTGTGCATTCTTAGAGAATTTTCTGTCCTTAAACTTGTATGCAAGAGTTCGTTTGAGTTTTTTTGTTTTAAATCCACTTTATGCATATTTGGGCTAATTGAGATTGGACCTACACAACCCGGGTGCCAAATGGAAAAGCTTGACTTGAGGTATGAATAAAATGTTTTGACTGATTTTGAAAGCTTATGTTATGTACATCGGTGGCCGCGGTGGCTCAGTCGGTAACGCGTCTGACTACCATGCTAAAGGTCCCGGGTTCAATCCCCGGCCGGTTCAAATCCGGGAACTTTTCTAATGATGGAAGCGGCCCCGGTGCCCACCCAGTGTCGAATAACATGGGTACCTGGGGGAAACCCTGGGGGGTAAAGGTGGTCAGGGGCGTGATGCTGATCACATCACCCCCACTCACGACCGGATCAAGAAAGTGTGGGGCGTTACCCCCACACCCCCTCTCGGAAGAAGGTACTCAGTAGGATCAGGTGGAAGTGAGGCCAACAGTTGGTGGTAGACCTGGGCCTTCAATGGACTGTTGCGCCATGTTTTATATAAATATATGGTCAATGTTAGGCACATGATGTTTGTGTATGTTGACAAAACTTCGGCTAAGTAGTGTTGTCTATAAGCTCTAATACTGAGTCTTGATTCCCGAATTGGTCAAAGAAACATTTTTCCTCCCTGCCGACTTGGTGTATTGTCAATTATTTCACGGTCATCTCAATACTGTGGCCTTATGCATTGTTTGTGTTCATTATCAATGTAAATACACATTCATTGCTTGTAACAGTTACTCAATTTACAATTTTGAGTCTGGACAGTATGTTTCTTTATTGTGTTACTGCTAAAATTCAGTGGTTACAACAATCAGTGCTATAAGAACATGGCAATAAAATGTACTGGAAGATTAAATATTAATATTATTAAAAATAGCCACTGAAGTGTGAAAACGAAAATTATGGATGATATTGGTCAGTGTGCTCTTTCATTCATGCAGTACTTCCTTTGTTTAACACACACACACACACACACACACACACATATGTAAATGACTGGATCCATACTTGCTTCAGTAATTTTTGGATGGAGGGGAAAATACTGGTCAAAATTGTAAAGTCAAGTTATATGCTTCAGTCTGGTTGCAGAAGTTATTACTAAAAACAAGTTTCATATTTCATTTGCACAAATGCAAAATTTCAGTTTGTATAAATAAATCAAAATGAAGTGCACAAATTGTGAGTCCTATAGTTAAGGTGGTTTGAGTTATCTGATGAGATTTTGGTTATAACCATCACATGAAGAGAGAAGAAAACAGGTTAGTTTCATGAGGTAAAATTATAATCTAGAAAGTACAGTGGGATCCATAAGTATTACCGAGCAAATTGTCCATGACTTATTTTCACTAATATTTCTCTTTCAGCCTGTGTGATTTTAGGCGATGGATTTTTATGTATGCTGGTGCAGAAGTTGTCAGCAGCTTGTTTTGAGTTTTCATTTCATTCTTGAAGCTATTGGGTCAAATAGAATGCACGAACATGGTGATGAACAATTTGCACGGTAATACTCATGGATCCTACTCTACATATAGGCATAATGTCCACAAAATGAAACTTGCTAGAATGCACAAGACTACACCAGCAACGCCGTTTCTGCATTCAAAACTAAGCATGTAATGTCACAATGTGGTATCTCATCTCGAGTGTGCACAGTTTTGCTTAAAACTTTGATAACAACATTTATGTTGTTTGGCATGGTGTTATGCATGCTGCGTCAAACTTAATTTTTTAACAAATTTAAATAGTATAAGGGAAAATGCCACATCACATCTCATCTTGCAAGTGTATAATTCCACTGTCAGGCAACCAAAATATGGTAAAGGTTCCAACTGTTTCATGATTTTTTTTAAAATTCTCCAAGCAGAAAGACTAATTATCGTAGAATTTTGGAAATCATTGTCACACAAAATTTGAAACTTTCTTAAAGAAGCATGCTTTGATTCTAAAAAAAAAAAAGTTATTTATGCTGATTGATTGAATTGTTGTTTTAAATTCACTTTATGCACAGTAAGCTAATCGGGACTGAACCTACAGTTTAAAGTGGGATCTGAACCACTATGTGTCTCCACCGGGTATTGAACCCAGGACACCTTGATTACAAGTTGATGATTTTACCACTACGCCACAGGGGAGGTGCTTTATTTATGTTGAAAAATAAAAACATAAAAATTACCTTACGGAAGCATGCGTGCTTCCCATGAAGAAGGTATTCTTCGACAAGCGACAGTTACTATGGTAGACTAGTGGGAATGAATGTAGAACAGCCATTCCGGGTAAAGAGGGAATTATAAAAAAAATTAATAATCAAAAATATGTTCTATTTACATGCACTGAATAGATAAAACTTGTCATTTAAGCATTCTGCTGAGATATTTTGAAAAATAATATAATTGATATGTTTTATTGTTACAAGAAATAGCTGCTGTTAGTTGGCAATACATGGCTAGTTTCATTCACTAAAGTTGGCAGCTCCCTTGACATTCAGTTCAACTGTTAACTCCATTCTCAGGAAGTTTACTGCTGAGTTTATGTTTTGAGAGTCTACACACTGAATTTCAGAGACCAAGGTGAGTAAATTTATGAATTAATTGTAAAACAGTAATCAGATGTACATGGTGTAACATCCGTGACAAAAAAGAAGATACTTTTTAAAAATACAGAATTGAACTAAATTTGTTTTTGTCAAAAGTAGATAATGTTGACATTCTAGTAAAATACTTGCACCCTACCATCTTAAAGATATTATCTGAGTTTAAATAAGAATAAAATAGATGTCACGGATGTTACAAGTCACGGATGTTACATTTCTATCACCACTGATACTTTTAGGTTTGGGTTGTCTAACTTTATGAACTATAGTCCATGTTACATACCCTATTACTGGTATAATTCAGAGAGATTTAAAATATATTATTGATGTGTAGAACTTGATTATATTAAGTCATAGAGTAAAATGAAATTATTTTTCTTCGTTCCATCTAGAATTTATTTTTTTATGTTATAATGAAATGTCCTTAAAATCAGTGGTAGGTAAACAGAAACATAAAATAACCTATAATTTGCTCCAAGCTTATGTTTTCTCTTGTTGCAGATAATGCCACCTAATAATTACGTAATCTGATGATATTTTCAGATAATTGTTCTTCCCAATTTAAGAGCAAGTATACAGCTTTCAATATGTGCCACTTGCCTGATGATCTCAGTGTGGAAACTGTAGAGTGGAACTACTTTGCAGCTGGCCATGGTAAAGGAGCAGTTGATGCCATTGGCGGGCAAGTTAAACGAATGGTCTGGACAGCAGTAAAATCACGACATTGTACTGTTCAAAATGCTGAAGAATTCTTCAAAGTTGCTGAAGCTCAATGTAAGTCAACTGAGGTTCTTTTTGTAACCAAGAAAGAGACAGAAGAAACTTCAGTATTTTTGAACAAACGATGGGAGTATGTGCGAACGGCACCAGGAATACTAGAAATACATCACATCAAGAAAATTGATGATGTACATGTAGCTGTTGGATTGACTTCAAAATCTGTCAAACAGAAAGTACAAGTTGCCTTTCCAGAAATAGTGCCACACAGTATGAACAGTAAATTGCGGTGGCGTGATGTGTATTCATCTGATTCTGGCAGTGGATCTGAATCATATTCTGATGACGATGATGATGCATCTGTTGAAAACAACATAAATGAACTTGGACATACCTCGAAAACAGAAGAATTAGACCTATCTGAACTCAATGTGAATATTGTACCTGGAGTATATGTTGAAGTCTGCATCACTGGTCATGGAAAGACTCAGGTTAGCCATAACTATGTTGCAGTGTGTCAGACAAGTGTTTTGCAAAACAGTGGTGGTGATTTACGTGTGATCTTCTTGAAGCAGTATGGAAAAACTGGCAATTTATTCGTACCTAATGAAGAGGATGAAAAAGAAATAAACATTAAGCAGGTGGTCTGCATTCTACCTAATCCAACTATAACGAAAATTGGAAGTAGAGTTATCTATGATTTCAAAAACAAAATCTGCTTGTAGGAGTTTTATTTTTAAGAAAAGTCTTTAAAATCCTATTTATGTTATAATAATTACAAATTGGATAATGACCACACAGACTTTTCTTCAATCCATGGTTTCTTCCAAATAAAATTATTTGCTCTGATTTCTAATTAAGAGACCTAATTATGAATCACTGCATAATTGTGTTAATTATACCATGTAATCTTATTAATTTAAGAAAGGTAGAACAGTACAAATCTACTGTTTGTCATACATCATGTCAGATGTAACATCCGTGACAAATTCCATGTAACATCTGTGACATGAATAAAGCAATTATAAAATAAATTACTTTTTGTTTTTGCGAATTAATAGATCAGAACTAGAACCTGTAAAGCTTGCAGATCAACACAATGAGTATAAAATGAATTTTGTCTCAGGCAGTAACCTGAATTTTTAAATCTTAGTTCACAAATTCTGTGACATCCGTGACTGAACATTTTTTTTCAGTTTCCGGAATAGTAATACATTTTACTCAACATAGTTTCTTCTGTAGGGAGGTCATCACCATTTACTCTGTTTCATGTTAAAAAAGTTTACAAAATACATTTAAATTTTAATGTTAAGAGCTTGAAATTAGTAAAACTGTAACGTCCGTGACAACTGGAATGGCTGAGAAGCAAATCAGAACCTTAGTAGAATGCATTTGGGGACTTTATTTTAATGCTAAAACTTCCCAGTATGTGTTAACAAACATAAATCGAAAACGAACAAGTAAATATTGCATTCGTAGCATGATGAAATCACAATAAAAGAAAAGGAACTTGGGCCCAAAATATGCGCATGCTGTGTAACCTCAAGGGGATGGCGAAGGGCAGGGGACATTACTCCCGTTTGGCCCTTTATTCCTAAAAAGAAAATAAAGGCAGGAAAGGATGACAAAATGAGGGCTGACTATCAAAAAAGTATATCCAAAAATTCTGGATATACAACTCTACACATGGCTTGATCCCATAAAAAAAGAGGGCATGAAATGGCAGGAAATTTCAGAGGACTATAAATTCCAAACTAGAATTGATATTCCAAAAGCAAAAATAAATCCTATGGGTTCTTATATATGTCTAAGGATATAATGTAACAAATTTTACCCCAATCTGACATGGTGGGGTGGACACTTCTGGAGAATCTTGTATTGAATGACCAGTAACCCTGCAGCACTGCTGGCACAATACAGAAATTACATGAATCATAATCTACAAGCAATAAGGTCCAATTTTGAACCTTAGTACTGCCATGTTCATTTTCAATCCTTGTACTAAAATTTTCTTCACCTACCTTTCTGCCATTTCGCCTTCCTCCTCATCAGGATTCTCTACAGAATACTTCATGTCTTTATCTTCACTTAAAATTAATTCACCATTGTCACTGTCCTCAGATGGCATTTTTTTAACAAGTTGTCCATGATAACATGGATAAAATCCTTCACTTTTATGTACATTTTGCCCACTAGCAACTTCCTGATTTCTGCCTTCAAATTGAATCCAACTATCACCACTTACACTTTCCACTTTACAATCTGAAGTTTCTTTCATGTACTTACTTGATAGTTTGATGTCAACAGAAGCATCCTGTATGCACTGGTTAGATGGTTTGATGTCAACAGAAACATCCTGTATGCACTGATTAGATGGTTTGAAATCAATGGAAGCATCCTGTATGCACTGATTAAATGGTTTGATGTCAACAGAAGCATCCTGTATGCTCTGCTTAGATTCTTTGATATCGACAGAAGCATTCTGTATGCATTGCTTAGATTGTTTGATATCGATAGAAACATCCTGTATGCACTGATCAGATGGTTTGATGTCAACAGACAAATCAACATTAGGAGGCTCCTTGAATGATTCAGTTTCAGTCTTGACACATGACTCATCCGGAAGCCACACATTCTCCAGAGATGTTTGTTCACAATCTAATGGATCTGCACTTTCTGATTCAGACTTTATGAGCACTTCCACAGGAGAGAAACCTGTGTCAGCCACTTGAACAGCCAAATTTTCTTCACAATCATCAGACCAGGATGCAGAAGCCTTCTGAAAGACAATCACAAACAGTGTGGATTAAAAATTATGATCTTTAATTTAAATGTCTTTTTTACTTCTTATAAAAAAAATAATCAGATTTTTTTTATTTATGAGGCTCAGTCCATAAATAACGAGGCAGAGGATATTTCACAGTACTTACGTAACGTCCCTCAGAAGTATTGTCTGCCACTGTTAGGCATTTATCCCATTGTGACACAAGTTGCAAAATGGCATGCTCGTAGATCTCCTTTGGCTGCTGTTGGAAACAACTGGACACGTACTCCTTGACGTCGTCGTCCAATTTAAACTGTTGTCTCCACAGTGTTTTTTTGAGCTCACCGAAGATGTGGAAGTCACACGGGGACAGATCTGGACTATAGAGAGAGGACTTCCCACTTGAATGTTTTCACATTCCTTTGTTGTGTTGGCTGTGTGTGGTTTAGCATTGTCGTGCAATAGGCAGGGTTGGCAACCCAGGTAGGTTTCTTTCTTCAGATAAAACCTGGGTTTTATTGGGATTTTCAAGGTTATATTTAAAAATATATATATCTTAAGAATGAAATACATTATTCCTCTAGTAGTAATGTTTCATAACATTTAATTTGTATTGCTTTATAACCTGTCCCAAATCTCTCTGGAGCAAGCGAACAAGAACAAGTCTCTGCACAAATAGTAAAGTGAGATGGCTCCATCAATGAACACTGGAGAGAGAAATGGATTGCCTGGAGAGGAGTAAGCGACTGCAGTTACCAGCCTTCACAGCAGAATGTACTGCTTTGCTCAGACCACTCTATTTCCTTTTCTGATGCTATGCGCACCTTTGCTCCAGAGACAATTGTCACAAGGAATAGTAGTTATTTAATATTTCTGTTCTAAAATATTTGTCCAACAACTTGATTCAACTCTTCCTGGATGGTGTAATAGTTAATGCTGTTGCCTTGTGTGATCAGTTTCCAGGGTTGCATTCCCTGAGGAGGCACATACTTTGGTGTATCCAATAATCAAATTAACAGGGAGGGGGAGTACAGAATATGTCGTTACCAGTATTTTGTTTCTTTCTGGTAGTCAACAACGGTACTCTACACTGCCACCTGATTATAGGGGAGGACTAATAACATTTTATTCTAACAAGAGAAATGCCTACAATGCCAGAGGTCCTGGGTTTGAATCCCAGCCTGGGCATGGATGTTTGTGAGTGTCCATTCATCAATTTCATCACATCATCACTCATCCCCATCTTCGCAAATTAGCCAAAAGTGGCACAAAAAGAAAAGTAAAATAAAATAAATCAATCAATCAAATCCATTCTGAACTTCAGTTTATGAAACAAATTATTTTGTGAATGCAGTGTTGTAAATATGTTGGAATGAATTAGGTTACAAACACATTTTTTTCTAATTTATTTATAGACCATTGAATAATCCAAAAATACTATGTAACACAATGTTTAAATCTGCTTCAATAGTTTGTTCACAGTTGTTTTTTCCCATTATTTTTCTGGACTTTTCAAGCATAAATACCTCCCCCATGTATTAACCATGCCAAATTATAAGTTTGTAAATTTTAATTGTCTGGCTGATTTCATCCAAATGGAATACCTTATACATCTTCCAAAATATCTGGCTAGCATTAACCTTATGCTGCCCAAGGCCTTTTTCACATAAGCCTCTCTGGCCCAAGCCGATTTTGAGCAAAATGCAGAGTTTCAATTAAATGAGTGTAGATCGGAGGCTAATTGCCCTAGAGAGATGAGTGATATACCGTTGTACGCGGAATGAACCAGAGATTCAGACTATTTGAAATTTAAGCAAATTCGGCGTATATGTGGTGGGGGAAGGGGGTTAACTCCCAAAATTTCGGAAAAAAAATTTGGTTCCCCCACCCTCCCCCCAAGAAAAAGTACATGACAGTGTCAACATGCACATGGAAATGATCGCTGACATGTAAGGAACACAAAAATATTTGCATTATTATCATATGACCAATGTAACTTGACTTGTACCCCCAAAAGGAATGATTCAAGCTTCAAAATGCAGCGGTAACTTGAAATGACTTTAGCTCAGAGACTATTTGCCCTGGAGATATGAATTATATACCCTTGTACGCAGAATGAATCACAGATTCAGACGATATATAATTTATGCACATTCGGCGTACATATGGAGGGGGAAAGGGGGTAAATCCCCTGAAAATACTTTTTTTAAAAAATGGGGTTTTGCTTCCCCCCCCCCCCCCGCCCCAAAAAAAAGGATATGAAAAGTTCAAAATGCACATAGAAGTTATCGCTGGCATGTAAGAAACAGAAAAATATTTGCATCATTGTCGTATGACCAATGTAACTTGAGTTGTACCCCCAAAAGCAATGGTCGGGACGCCACTGATTCAAGCTTCAAAATGCAGCGGTACCTTCAAATGACTATAGCTCAGAAACTAAATGCCCTAGAGATATGAAAGATATACCGTTGTACACAGAATGAATCACAGATTTAGACGATATATAATTTATGCACATTCGGCGTATATATGGAGGGGGAAAGGGGGGAAATCCCCTTAAAATACTTTTTTTTTTAAAAAAATGGGGTTTCGCATCCCCCCCCGAAAAAACGATATGAAAAGTTCAAAATGCACATAGAAATTATCGCTGGCATGTAAGAAACAGAAAAATATTTGCATCATTGTCGTATGACCAATGTAACTTGAGTTGTACCCCCAAAAGGAATGGTCGGCACGCCACTGATTCAAGCTTCAAAATGCAGCGGTACCTTGAAATGACTATAGCTCAGAAACTAAATGCCCTACAGATATGAAAGATATATTGTTGTACGCAGAATGAATCACAGATTCAGACGATATATAATTTATGCACATTCGGCGTACATATGGAGGGGGAAAGGGGGGAAATCTCCTCAAAAACACTTTTCTTAAAAAAAATGGTGTTCCCCCCCCCCCGAAAAAATGTCAAAATGCACAAAATGCAAAATTTATGCAAATTTGGTGTATATATGGAGGGGGAAGGGAGAAAATCCCCAAAAATTATTTTAAAAAATTGTCACTTCACCCAAAAAATGTCCTCGCACTTGGGCACAAAACGACACCTATGCACAACATTCACGGACGAAAAGCTAGAACGTAGTGAAAAATGAGCGCCAATTCTTGCATCTGCTTGAAATTCTATTTTTTGACAATGCTGGGTAAACCCTGTTGCCACTTGTGGACACTTGTGCTAAAAAAAACAAAGGTTTCCTTCAGCGCGCTTCGAAATTCCATTCTCACAACGCAGATTCAACAACCAGTCTTCCCCCTCCCCCTCCCCCCACCCTCTGCTTGCGCCCTCATGGAAAACTTTCATTTTGACATCGGATACTGATAAACAAGCTTCCTTCGAATGCACTTAGCAGGAGGGAGTGAAAAGCATTGCTTTAGAACAACAAAGCCAGTCTTCCTTTGTCGGCAAAAATCTGACCTTGAAAAGAGACGCAAAAGAGAAGTCCCTTTTCCCATCTTTCCCCCCTCCATTTTCATGAAGACAAAAAAAAATGCAAAAAACCATTTCAGTTAAATACATGTGTTAGGAACAATATAAAAAAATAAAATCGAAATTCTAGCCAAAAATAGAAAAGTTATAACGTAAAAACTACGACCTTGACACAGCGTCTCGATCGAGATGCTTGGGCCCGTGAGGGTTACATTTGGGTATTTCGTTCGAGATGCTTGGGCAGCAAAAGGTTAATGCTGAATAAGAAACGGAATGAGTAATTACTCCTGCTTGATCAAGAAAACTTGCAAATGCAATCATACCAAAAGGCGAACACCTTCCACAAGTTGGCATTATTCTAACTACTCCACAATAACTTCCAAATGCTATGAGAATTCTCATGGTCAAAACATTGGTGACCTCCAATTTGGTCACAACACTCCCAAAACATGCATTATATTTCAAAACATTTATTGTCAAGTTATAGCTTAATAAAAGCCCTAAAATTCTTAAGACTTTTCTTAATCTCCAAAAATGTAGTTTAGGCTGAGATTTGAAAGTGTCATCAGAATTTGGAATCTACCTCAGCATAAGAAAAATCCATTTTTTTCTACACTCTTGAAATACTTTGAACAAATGCAAATGCAAAACAGAGCCATTCCCTAGGTGTATGTAGTTGGACTAATTTAAACTAAGAACCTCTAAATTTGCTGCAGTTATTGTGGTCTCAAAATTGGTGACTTAACCCTACCTTCCTAAAACACACACACTACATGACACAGTTTTTATTACAAACTTAAAACTCAAGTGATGCTGTAAACAAGGCTCGAAATATCCCAGTCGCCAGGTCGACTAAAAATTTCAGGATGGCGACTGTGATCTTTGCTGTAATATTGCCATTCTTTTAAGTTTGCATGTACGAAATTTTGAAGATTCTAAGTTCAAATTGCAGTACAGGGTCAGTTAACAAATGAGTTTTTTTTAAAAACTCAATATGCTGACCAAGGCAGAAATTTATTTTATTTTAAAACAAACTAAACTTAACGTTTCAACCTTCTAGCAAGGTCTTCTTCAGACTCTGTACTCTTGCTAGAAGGTTGAAACGTTAAGTTTAGTTTTTTTTTAAATAAAATAAATTTCTGCCTTGGTCAGCATATTGAGTTTTTCACATATCATGGAAACAAGGCTTAATGGTGTTGTGATTTTTTTATCAATGTTGTGAACATTTCATAGAAGCAGTAACTATTCCTTACTCTTTGTCCCCCACCCCCTCATTTTCTGCTTTCTCACATGATTTAGCAATGTTTTCCATACAGTGATGCTCAACTTCTTATAGTATGCACAATTGCCAGCAGCTGGTTTCCTGGCGCCTGAATTTCAGAGCTGGCGCCTAGCTCTGATGAAGATTTTTCGAGCACTGGCTGTAACATTGCTGAGACTTGTGTTTCTTAATGTACGAAAATATAAAATAGTCAAATATGAGCATAATTTAAAGTTCTCGCAAGACATGTTAAATCAGTCTGTTGTCTACTATCTTTAAACATGATGACCAATTTTTCTCAGATACAATGTGAGACCAATCCTTTAAGTTATATTGCAACTATAAAAAGCGCAACTCAAAAGCTTTGCATTTATGGTGGTCATCAAAAATAGCATGTGTGTGATCTTACATTTTACCGCCATTCCTCTCATAAGCTAAGAAATATTATGAGTCCCTGGCAATAGGACGACATTGCGGGACTCATTGAGCACTCACTTTATGGAACATCAACGTGTCCTTGATGATTGTGTGGGCCCTAACATGACTAAGCCCCACTCACTGATGCTGAAATGTCGTCCACTGATATATGACAGTCTGTCTGCATGAGCTCATCCACCTGCATAACATGCTGGTCTGTGACACACTTTGGTGCCCCACTCTTCGTGTCCTTCGCGAAAGTGTTTGTTTCACTCCTGCACCCTTGACTGGGACATACAGTGCATCCCATATATCCTTTCCATTTGTCGATGGATTTCACCACAGCCTACACTTTCCACTGCTCCTCTTTGGATGTCTCTATTACGCGTTGCAGTCAAACACGGAATGACTGAACATGACCACTACTCATTTAGCAGCATACCTTGGCAGACACATAACACCATCTAGCGGGAAAACATGCGTGAAGTAGTTCTGCCACACCTGCACCTCTATTTCGGGCCCGTCGACCCATTTCTAACTACCATAGTTTTGGTGTAATATCCTCTGCCTCATTATTTATTGACTGAGCCTAATAAATCACAGGTCGTTAAAGAAAAACACCACACAAACTTCTGCACACTGCATGCCTTAGACTTTCTAAAAGAAAGGGGATGTGAGGTTTGATACACCCTAGTGGATACAGGGGGCAAAAAAATTGGCTATAACCACATGTAGCACCTCTTTTGAATGTCAATTGTGGCGTGCACTATAGTAAAGTCCCCCATGCATATTGCACATGCAATTAAGGCACATTTAGGGGAAGAAGATGTGGGGGATAGAGCTACACATTCTCGATCTTGGTTCATTATGGAGGTGATGTGATCAGTACCATTCTCCAGCTGCCTTTACCCCCAGGTACCTATCCAGGGTGGCTACAAACAAGCAGAAATTAAATTCCCTGACTTTTCCAGGTTTTCCAGGACAAAATTTACATTTTTCCCTGACAATTATAAACCAAATCCATGTTTTTGCAAATGGAAATTAGAAATTCATACAGATCCAGGTATGTATTGTATTAAGTACCCATATTAGCTTTCAAGAAATTGACTTCATTTCTCTATAATTTGCATTCAAACTGCAAAATAGTGAGTTTGGAAAATTATTACAATTCACAAGCTAGGGAGGGATTACGTGATTTTTTTTATATGCAGACAGTTTTCAATAAAATATTTGATTATTTTTAAAGTTACGGCTAAATGAGATTAGAGTGAATAGTAATGGATAAAACAAGAAATTTTGTAATGTTGATATCTCCACTGAGGTTTGGAAACCTCTGATTGCAAGATCCATGAATGCGGACTTATTCTTTGATGCATAAACCTACTTCTCTTTTATTTATAAAGCAAACAACTTAACTCTTGCACATAAGATAAACAACTGAGTCGCACAAAATGAAGTGTCATATTTCCTTCATTATCAATGGGATGTCTCCTTCAGTACAAACATTCACAGTATATCCAAGTGAAATACTGTGAAACTGGCTACACGCAGTTATCCCATTATTGCTAGTGAAAATAGTATATAGGGAAACTACTGCACTGTACAGGTGCCTGATTTAGCTAATCAAATATTAAAACAGGAACATGCTATTGATAACAACTTCCAAAAGTTTATACATCAGGGCATCCAGGAAAAGTTCCAATGGCGTTTGTAAGTGACGCTAGTGATTGGAGTGCGACCTGCATATGTAGGCAGGAAAAGTGGTTGTAATCTGGTGGAGTCGCAGCACAGCCTTTTAGGACAGTTCTAGGTTAAAGATGACAATTCTCATACAGTCTCCCACCGACTGCGAGGTACATGTGGTAATCAGATTGTTGCATGCTCAGAATCCGTCATATAGCCACCAGCAATTGTGTGAGGTGTACAGGCCGGTCATCGTGAGCGAAGTATGGTCAGACAATGGTGCAGACAATTCACGTAAGGCCAATCCAATGTGCACAACCCCATACAGCTGAGTACAGAGTACATTTGGGGTATTTTGCATCACATCATGAGAGATCTTGGACCACAGTTCCAGCTTTGACTGTACAGACTTTCATTTTTTTGTTCAGCTGAAGAGGTTTCTGGCAGGACAAGGTTTTGACAGTTACACTACTGTAGTACAAATAGTTCCAGTTTTTGCTGTGAGACACACATATAAAATTTAGTGCCATGCTACAACAAATGCCAGAACATGGGTAGTGATTATGCCAAAATTAGGTTAGGAGTCACTAAATAATACAATAAATTACTACTGATATTCTTCCTTATTTATGCCTAAACAGTATGGACCTTGATTTTTTTGTTATCTTTGGTGTTATTATTATTATTATTTGTTTACTATTTGATGTTATTTTTCCCAAATTCACATTTTATCGCATTTTCTGGACAATATACCTAAAATTATACCTTCATGGTGTTTTAACCTATTGTTTTCAATTGTAAGTCACATGGCCTATGCCTGTTTGTGAGAGTTTGATACCTTGGAAGTTATTTTCCATACCTCCCTCTTTCATTTTAAGGTAAAGGGATTTTTTCCCTGTATATACTAAAGAGTGCAAAATGGCCACATACGGCGACGCACCCAAAAATTTTAAATCAATCTCATGTGACAGATACCAATATATTATGGCACCAAAAATTGGCATTATCTTCGTTTGACTTTCTTAGTGTTAAGTTTCCAAAATTTGCGTTTTTATTATAGAACATTTTTCTGCCAAATATACCAAAACTTATAAAGGTTTTTCCAATAATGATTGATTTTGATTGATTTGGTGTTTTAAGTACACTTTATGCAGAGTAAGGCTAATCAGGACTGGACCTACAGTTTATAGTGGGATCCGGAACATGGACCACTATGTGCCTCCACCGGGTATCAAACCTGGGACCTCTGTGTTACAAGGCAACAACGCTACCACTGCGCCATCGGGGAGGCTGGTTTTCCAATACGAATGATATGATTTTGAAATAAACTGGCAACTATGCTTCAAATATTATAACTGTCACTAGTTGTCATTTGTTTTTAGTATACTATGACAATTCATCATGGCTAAATACATGCTTCAAGAATGTTTGGTTATTATCCAAAAAGGACCATCTTAAGTGCTGTGACTTTGCTGCTTGGGCTTTAGAGCAACTTAAAACGGATCATAATTTTGGACAAAAAATTATATTAGATGAAGCTCATTTATGGTTAAGTGGATACATTAACAAACAAAATTGTAATTTTTGGTGTGAAAACAATCCACAAGAGATTCACGAGTCACCCCTGCATCCGCAAAAGGTCACTTTATGGTGTGTTTTATGGCATGGTGTTATCATCGGACCATATTTTTTTCCAGAACGAGGTAGGAGATGTAGTTACAGTGACTAGTGAGCAGTACCGATTGATGTTAACAGATTTTTTGTGGCCTAATTTATATGAAATTGATTTGGAGGACATGTGGTTATAACAAGACGGTGCCACATGTCAAACTGCTAATGCCACTATCAATGTATTGCAAGAACAGTTTGGTGAAAGGATAATTTCAAGGAATGCAATTGTCAGTTGGCCTCCAAGAAGTTGTGATTTAACTCCTTTAGATTGCTTTTTGTGGGGTTATTTGAAATCTATAGTCTATGCAAACAGACCACGGACCCTTGATGCATGAAGATTGATAACACTGTTAAGCCTTGTTTCCATGTTAATAAAACATTAAAATGCTGACCAAGGCAAACTTTTATAGTATAAAAATATACATAAAAATGTAACGTTGTTCACAACAAACTGTTGTGAAGTTTCGTCTGAAGAAGACCATGTTAGAGGGTGGAAACGTTAAGCTTTTATGTATATTTTTATACTATAAAAGTTTGCCTTCGTCAGCATTTTAATGTTTTTTAAGATTGAACATCGAACATTGCATTCGTGACATTAGGCCGGAGTTATTGCACAAAGTCATCGAAAATTGGATTCATCGAATTCACTCATGTGCACGAAGTCGAGGTGCACACTTAAAAGATGTGTTATAAAGTAAAAAAAAAAGTGCTCCCCTGTGCATAGCACCATGCCATGAAGGCGTATAGGGGGTGTGGGGGTAAAGCACCACACTTTCTTGATCCGGTCGCGAGTGGGGGTGATGTGATCAGCATCACGCCCCTGACTGCCTTTACCCCCCAGGGTTTCCCCAAGGTACCCATGTTATTCGACGCTGGGTGGGTGCCGGGGCCGCTTCCATCGTTAGAAAAGTTCCCGGATTTGAACCGGCCGGGGATCGAACCCGGGACCTTGAGCATGGTAGTCAGACGCGTTACCGACTGAGCCACCGCGGCCACAAAAAGATGTGTTATTCAAAACATAATGTAATAAACTATGCTTCAAAATAATATAAAAGATTTGGTTGTATCTGAAGTAGTTTTTATTTTATTCCATTGTAAAATCATATTGTTCTTATTGAAGAACCCTATACTTCCATTCTGCTTTTAAACTATCACTTTAAATTGTAGGTCACATGGTCTGCGTATTTCCGTGATAGTTTGATATGTTGTAACTGATTTTTGAGGAAGTTACTTTCCATTATTTCTCGCTCAACAAATACCAATGTTATGACTCCCCTGTGGTGGTAGGTGAGCACTCTATCTCTGCCAAAATCACACCACTTATCGCGACAAATACTAATGATGTGGCTCCCATGTTACGGTAGATACAAATATCGTGGGAAAGATGTGATTTAATGTGGCTGTCGGAATTATTCCATGTATAACATGCATTACAGTTTTCTCTTGGCTAAAATGTTGGAAAACTTGTGTGTTCTATATACACACATGGCAAATTTTGTTTCTTTAAGCCTAAAAAAGTAAAAATGTTGGCTTTCACTGTATTTTTCGTCATTGAAGCACATTTTTTAAAATTCGTGAGAAATGCCAACAATTCACATTTTATGCCAAATTTGCACTATTTCGCAAATTTGAACAGGTGAAAAATGTGTCCAGACATCACTGCACATTCATAAACACTACTTTGCAGCAAATAATATTTTTCACTGTTATCGTGTTTGCGAAAAATCAAGGTCATTACCAAGTGGAACTTACTTTCTGGATGCCCCTCGTATAAATCAGTAGATGAAAAGTGAAAGTTCAGCAGGGCTGGCAGAGAAAAATCGGTTACTAAAGATAGTGATACGCTTTTAGGATTTAATGATTAGAGTAATTATGATATTAAAATATTTACGAATTTATTATTAGTATTTTATTTCATAACATTGGACATAAACATCATTCAGTGACAGATTAATAACCATCTCTCACAACAGGACAAAGTGGGTCGTGATAGCACTTGTCAAGTTTTTATAACATTTACCAATGCATATTTCTGTTTCACTTTTTCGTGATATTGTTCAACATATATGTCCCGATTTGCTGGTTTCTTTTTGACATCAAAGAATAGTGCAATGCCATTGTAAACGTACTTGTGTAAACCCAGTATTACACCTGGATGATGAAACAAAGCCTTCGTATGCATTGCTACACTAAATAAGGTTAAATGAGCCAGAAGAGTAATAAAATTCCAGCAGCATATTTGCAGTGGTAAAGCAGACGAAGGCTTCCATTTATACATGAAAATTTTGTTGGATGCCCTGATACTAACATATCCCTTTCACAGTGGTTCTTCAAGAAAGTATACATGATTCCATTATTAGTAACAGCAGGTGTAAAAATAATACTCTTCATTTCTTAGAAATACATCTATTACCACCCCATAAGCAAATAAGGGTTGCCTGTATTTTTTAGTACATCACAACTCCTTCAAGAAAAAAAATAGCTTTACCTCAAAGCCCATCTCTCTTCTCTGCTTCTCTTCTGCAGATGATGGGTTTTCATTCAGAAGGTTTTCCAATTCAGAAGACATGTTATGGAAGTCCTGCAAGATTGTCTGGCTTGTCTATGCATGGATAGCACACAAACTTTGGAAAAACTGTCATCCTCTGAAACCTAGAATGAAGAAAACTAAAGTCATAAGTAGGGTAGGGTTGGGACATTGGTATTTAAACACTGAGTAGCTAAATAAAATTTGGGTAAATACAGGGTATTTATGAAAATTATAGTCATCTACCAAGAACAGCCATAGCTCAGTTCGTAGAGCATCTGGCTATCACTCGGAAGACCTAAGCTCATCCTGGGGCAGGTGATCTGCACAAGGGAAAATTTTCCCTGTTTCTGCATGGCTCTGAGGTTCACCCAGACTCATATAAATCAGTACCTAAAGGGTAAAGGCAGGATAATAATCAACATCACAACTATGGCTATGATCAAGAATATGTGGAGCTCTATACCTCCACACAACCCATGTGCCTTCACAGCATGTGCACAACAAAGAGAAAGAGGGATACATTTGCCTTTCTTTTTTCTTTAGTTATATACCTCAAAAGTAGATATTCATTACAAATTAAATGTTCCCTTTATATTTTGTCTTGAGACAAAAATATAAACATTCCTCTTTGCAATTGCTACAGTTGAACATCTGGATTCCCTACCAAACTTGTAAAATTTATTGTAAACTGCATTTTTAAATTATACAAAGCTTTCTATATTTCTATTCCTATTATATTTTGGTCATTCCAGTTGAATGGCTTATTGCAGAAAGGGACCTGAGTCACATTTTTGAGGTATCGGAGTTAATGGTATTTTTGATTTTCCTAATTACAGACACATCTTTCAGTGCAGAAAGGACGTCAGTCACACGAGGCTATAGCCAAGAAAATGCACAGTGAAAAGTGTACTTTAATGCAGAAAGGTACCTGAGTCACTGACTCGGGTCCTTTTCTGCAATAAACTTAGCCGTATTTATACGTTGTGCAAACTGTGTACGCTAATCTGTAATGCAGCTCGGGGCGGTAAAAATACTGTCAAACTTATCGACACCAGTAACATTAATGGTTTCACAACATGGTGGCCTCATGTCTACAAAAAAAATGTGGCATCTGTGAAAACTACCATGCGTTCCTACAAGAATAGGCAGTATTTTCAGATTTCCAAGTACCATTACTTTGAATACTGTGTTGAACATAAGGGTACTGTCAAAGTTTCCGAATTCATCAAAGGTTTGACGTCTTACACCTTCTATCTGTCCAAAGGTGCAAGAATTGTAATTCCTACGCCACGTATGTTTCCAGTTGCACTAAATTGAAGGACATACAAACTGCCTTGTCGTATGTACCAGATGACGTCAAAGGATTTTAGGAAGATATTCTTCAGTGGCCCACTACACGCGGCAATGCAACAGACTCAGATGTAGAATAACACATTCGTGTATGAGCTCGTACATTATTGTACTTCAAACACCGACAATAAAGTCCAGAAAGTGCAGTACACTGTCATTTATTGATGAATCTATAATTTTCTGTGGCATATATAACACAACCTAACCTAACCTAGCTTATGTGGCAACGACAAACGGGCGTTTGTAGGATATTTCTCATCTTTAGGCAGCGGTACATTTCTTTCTTACACTATCAATATTATATGATTTTTCTTGTTTTTCTCAGAATTGTGCAACTGTGACTCAGGTCCCTTTCTGCAATAAGCCATTCAGATATATATATTGCATGTCCTCACTTTCCTAACTACATTCTCATCTCTTACTTAGTATGGCCACTATTGGACCATGATATAATTCAAGCATAATTCCTGGTTTAAGGCGAACTTTCCAAAAATTCAAGGGTATAAACAGATGTTTTCTCTATTTCAACCTTACATATCACCACCTCTCACCTTCCCACAAATATAATTAACAATCTAAAGGGTCTGTGTGATTAAAGGCCGACACACACATCTCTGCCGTGGTGCAGATCACAATTTTCGTTTCATCTCCCTGCATCTTAGCATTACATGTTCTACACTGCTCGCCATTGTTGCCAATTGTCATTCCATTCCAGGACACACTAATGCAAACATAATTGAAAACAATAGAATAGCGCTCCAGCTTATGGCTCACACTGTTCAACAGGGAGATTAATTTGGAAATATAGAATGACGTAATGGTTGCTTCTTCTAGGCAGTGCATTTTCATTGGCTAGTTAGTAACTAGTGTGGCCAACTGTATTAATGAAGCACTTTTATATCATGGAAGGACAAAGACAAAGTGACTGTGAGTTTTGTTGGATTGGAAGCACCATATTATTTTAAGTACTTGACCGGTTTGATGTTGTGTGTGTGTATTGCATGTGTATGTGAGTGTTTGGTTAGTGAACATTGAATTCCATAATGCCTTTAGTACTATTGTTCATACTTCATCATTTTTGAATTGCTCAAAAGAAATAAATTATGTGGATGCATGAGCATTTCTGTGTTTCAACTCTCAGCTCCATCACATATTCTTGTAGGAATTGTACGAAGGAAGGAAGCTGGTATTTTTGCTGCTTAATGCGATGCATATTGTTTTCTGTGTTAAAATTGGCATGCTTTGATGGCAAGTTCATAACAAAAGAAAAATCTATGAGGCTTATTGTCTGGTGGCAATATATGTACTTGTTATTCTTTTCTTATTCTTGTTATTGTTGGGGAAGCCAGCATTGTTTGTAAATGTACAACAAAGCCAGCCGACTGTTGCCCATCATATAGAGGCAATAATACTGCTTAAGGAGAAGAGTTTGTGGTCCAATTGTCGAGGTTTAACAAGTTCGCAGCACAGGTTATTAGTTCTCAAACCAGTGGTAGTGTCAGTCGTATATCACATGTCCTTGCAGTTCCAGTACCAGTGTGGACGGGCTTATTGGGAGTGAACAGTTAAAATGCCACCAGGCCAATTAATGCAATGGAAAAATAATACATTGTTTACTTTATTTGAAATCACACAAATAATGAATCACTATGAAGAAGTCTTCTTTGCATCATTTTGGGAAATTTTAGGCATGTGCTAGTCCAAATTTAGCGAAGTTTTAGTCCATATGTATGTACATATAAAGCCACTTGTTAGCACATATTAATCCTAGCCCTCGTTATAAAGCATGGCGTTTAAAACTCAATGTTTAAATAGAGCTGTGTTCTCTAATTTCCTTGTTCTATGAACAGATGTGCCTCAGTGCACTGTAGCGATTTTTCTATCGAACAGATTAGCAACACTGGTTCTTGCGTTACGCTGCACCGATCACGGCAGAGATATGTGTGGTGGCCTATACAACGTATCCACAAAATACAAATTCAATTAAATGGCATACGTATACACACACACACATACACACACATATATATATATATATATATATATATATATATATATATATATATATATATATATATATATATATATATATATATAAAATATTTAATTTCAGGTGCGGAGTAGTTTACATTTGCCATTTCACTTGTTCATGCCCGAATTACATACATCTACAAACACAAGTCACAAATGTTAAGGAATACATTAATCAACAAAAAAAAATGTTAATTGTATAAGAATTTAAAATTCATATTTTAATTTTTTGAAATTAATTTGTTGTATTTCCAGTGGTACTCTAAAAGTTGGTAGAGTGTGCTGCAGGCCAATATTTTAAATATTAATAAAATAACACTTTATTAAATTGTGAGTGTGGCATCATGCACCCATGACTGATCACAGGATAATATACGGACAATATTATGGGTGTGTTCCGAAAGTCTTAACAAAACAAACACATTCAACTAAAATAACTGGGCTTGTGAATCTAGTAAAACCAGTTATTTTACAGGCTTATGGGATGTTCTAGGCAAAAGTGCAGGCACAGCATTTTGTTTAGAGAAGGTTTCCACATGGTGTCCAGTGGAAGGAATGTTCTTAATGGCAAAAATAAACACTACTGCAGACACTGTTACTCATTTTAATCACATTCTAAGAACAGTTCAGGCACACTTATCTTGTGCATGTTACTTCATATCGCTATCTGTTAAAATTATACTACATTTTTGAACTAGATCAGTTTGAATCCATCAAGCACACATGTTGTCTGCAAGCAGCAGACGATTCTCATCAAACAAACCAGCCTCCTGGCCTGTGCGTTTGGTGAATCTCGTTCTTGCACGAAATGCACAGAATCAGACTTTTGGAACAGCACAATGAATCTCAAGAAATGCACTGGGATGGCCAGTTACCAGAACTCGTTCAACGCGTTAAACTCGTGCGACTTTCGGCACGGGCCCTATACTCTTGAAAAAGCAAAGATGGAGCATATGAAAGTTTCAAGCAATCAGGGAGCATTTATCTTAAGTGATCAAATGTATCAATGACCTAGTCAACGGAATGAAGACTTTATGACAGAACAGGGGTTCCCAAACTGTTTCGTTTCACGACACCCTTAGTGTTTCAAGATACTTCTGCAGCTCCCAAGTCAGAATGTAAGCCTATATAGCACTTGTAAGGCTCAGTTAGTGTAGTTTGATTGTGTGCCTTAAGTTAAAAAAATAAACACATATTTCAAATTCAGAAACATTTTACATGTAAAAGGTACTAAATAAGCACATATTTGGAAGTGTCATTTCAGTGAAAATATTGGAACATTTTGCGACACCTCTGTAAGCCACTTTGATAGAATATTTTCGAAAGTATTTTTCTGAACATATACATGTAGTCAATTTGCAACCACGTGAGTAGTGAAACTTTTAGTTTGCTTTTGTTTACATGGTTAATATGGGTCCATTTCTGCATCAGAAGAATGAAATGTACACTACATAATTACAAGCAAAATTGCACTAAATGTAGACAGGAATGGTATTTTTGGGAGTCATACTAGCAACACCACTGTTTTGGATGTAATACAGAATTTGTGAAGTAGTACGGAATGTAGTTTCTCTTTCCCCCTGCTGAACTTTCATCAATTATTTGCAGATTATCATGTGAGGCTCCTAGGAAGTTCTGTGCTCAAGACCAGATCAAGATGTGATCAGGTGTTTAAAGAATTTAGGGGCATTATTCTACTGCTAGGAGACCTAAAGGTGACCCACTTAATCTAACAATGAAAGGATTTCAGAATATTTTATAAATACCAAGAGCCCTAAACCTAACCTGATTAACATAATAACAAAAATATTTAGGAGTGAAATAATACTCCTTCACATCCCACGCATGTGAAATAAGATGGTAGCAGCAGTCTGTATCTAAGACAACAGTAAATGAATGACTGCTTGCAAACAATCAGATAGAAGTGCATGGGGGGGAAAAAATTGTTCTCCAGAAAAAGTGTAGTAAGTAGTCACGAAACCTCTGAAGTATGTGTTAACAGACATAATCAGAAATCAAACCATGTAATAAACCACAGTGATCTAGTCGGTAAGGACCAGCCCCCGTGACGGAGTGATTAGAACATCGTGCTACAATGCCAGGGGTCCCGGCATTGAATCCAGGTCTGGGCATGAATGTTTGTGAGTGTTCATTCATCAATTTCATCATATCATCACTCATCCCCATCTTCGGAAATTAGCCAAAAATGGCACAAAAAGCAAATCTCTCACACTCTAGTTGGTACGGCATTTGGGAGACCCAGGTTCAGTTTCCAAGGTGGGTGACCTAAGGTTGGAATTTTTCTGTCCTTGTCCCTGCAAAAAGTGGTTCCGGGCATTGCCTGGGGTACCTGGGGGCAACCTTCGGAGATAAAGGCAGATGAAGGATAGTGCTGGTCACATCACCTCCAAAAGAGCAGAGATCGAAAATGTGTCGGGTCCTACCCCCA
Source organism: Lepisma saccharinum (assembly GCF_977018435.1). Taxonomy (NCBI): domain Eukaryota; kingdom Metazoa; phylum Arthropoda; class Insecta; order Zygentoma; family Lepismatidae; genus Lepisma; species Lepisma saccharinum. The sequence continues at coordinate 65,266,464 of NC_139243.1, read as the reverse complement.
CATCTACTAAATGTGCCTTCATGGCATAGTGCTACACAAGGGGGCTTTACCTTTTACCTCACTACGTAAAAGTGCAGTGGGCATGAAAGAATTGGAATTAAACAATAGGCACTTGGACAGGCAGATGCTGATAATGATAAAGATCTTGCTGCAACTGAAATTCAGTTGCTGGTGCTGAAAATAATTATACTTTTTTTTTGTCAGGTTACACATGTTGCTTTAATTCTGTTAGAATTTCGACAATTTCTTGGTTGTATCACTCTTGATTTTCTGCCGCTCTTTACTAATCATGATAATGAGGATGAGTGATGATCAGATGTGATTGATAACGGTACAGACCATGTTTCGTACCTGAAAATTTTGTTGATGGGATTAAAAGCCAACCAATTGATATGCTTGGCCACAGAGCCAGCAAAATTGACCTTCGATACAAATTGGAAACATGCTTGTCATGAGGATGCTGATATATTCAGATATATCATTCAGCATATCATTGCCATATATCATATAGGCCCCTACATGGGGTGTGTTTGTAGTTCATACGTGATCCATGTACATTTACACAATGCACAATTGCAAACATAAACTTTCATATTTTTGCATTTCTTAGCATTTACACATGGTTCTACACACTTTGAATGTGCATGCAACTGGTTCAGACACATAAAAATTGTGGAAGTATTTCACGATAGAAGTACGCGGGCCAAATATCATGACTAAATACATCAGATATTCAAGATTCTGCAAACAAATTCTGTGAACAAATTTTATGTTATGTAAAACATGAACATATATTAATTGAAAAAAAAATCAACATAAATTTAGAGGGGTACATTTGGTCACCACCCCAAAATGGGTAACGGTTTCGAATGTTGAATGATTTTTTTCAATGTTTTTACACGTTGTACAACATGTATGTATAATATGAGATGTAGTTTCATTATTTATGAAATGGGAACTTATTATGTGCAGACAAAAATGTTATGCTTTCTTTTCTACATAATGATTAAATAACAAATATTTGCTCATGCTCTATCTCTCTCACTCTAGTTATGCAGCATTTTATTTACATATAGTAGCTCTTGGCTTCCAATGAAAACAACTGAGTAAACATGTATTTATTTGGGCAAGAGAATGAGTGTTCATATTGTTGTTGTTGATTAGGTTTATTTTACTTCGCTTTTCTGCCACTCTTGGTTATCGCAAAAATGAGGATGAGAGTGATATATGATGGAATTGATGAAGGCCGGGATTCGAACAGGTGACGAGCTCGCATTCCTGTTCCTGTGTGTTGTACTCTGCAGTGAATAATGAAATTAAAAAATTATTCCAAAACTCAAAAACCTAAATGAATATATTGAAGAAAATACAAAAAGGTGTGTATTGTTACCTGTTTTTTCCCTTAAATATATTTAAATTTTGCCACCTCCCATCACTTTTTCTAGCTGTATAGATTTAATCACAATAAGTAGCTAATGAACTTAAGTCATGAGGGCAATCATAAACAGAGGACTCTGGACTCCAGATTTCACAGTGCCCTGCAGATGCACTTGGAGAAAATTATTTTTATATTCTTATTGTTAGCATTGCTCTGCCATCACTTTAATTAACTTCTGTCATGACAATGAATGTTGATTAAATTAAATGGGTGAAGGGTGGATACAAAGAGATGCACATGCACAGGTCAGGGCTTGAACTCTGATCCTAAAGTAACGAGATCATGAGATGGAGAAATAAGGGAAATCAAGCAATGCAAAATTTTTGAAAAAAAGTTAATCATACACAAAGATGGTGTTTCAAAAAGCAATTGAACATTATCACTGGGGGAAAATGCAGTTTGCTTTACGGATGCCCACATATCCGAATGGTTAGCCCTTTCCTCTAGGGAATGCAAGCCAGTGGATTTTTTATTTGCTTTATTTTACTTCACTTCTTGTGCCACTTTTGACTAATTTGTGAAGATGGGGATGAGTGATGACATGACGAAATTGATGAATGGACACTCACAAACATCCATGCCCATGCCGGGATTTGAATCTGGGGCCCCTGGTGTCTTAGCATGATTGATGTGCTACGAGGACCAGCGTTACCCAGTGGAGGCACATAGTGGTTCAGTTCCCACTTTAAACTGTAGGGCCAGTCCCAATTAGCCTTTCTGTACATAAAGTGGGCTTAATACACCAAATCAACCAACCGTGGGGGAGTGGTTATCACAGTGCACTATGAAACCAGGAGTTCCGGGTTTGAACCCCCACCTGGGGATGGGTGTTCTTTGTGTTTGTCTTTTCCTTAATTATATCGTATCATCTTCGCGATTAACCAAATGTGACAGATGATAAATTGATGAAGGCGCACACACACAAAGAACACCCATGGCAAGCCGGGATCTCTGGCTTAGTAGTCAAATGAAATTGTTTCCTATTTTCAAAAGGTGGTGGGAGTTACGTGTACTTCCATTAGAAATACTGGGTGTTAAAGTGCGTGTGTGTGTGTGGGGGGGGGGGTTATCACCCACAACAACCACCCTTTGGCACCCCTCGGATTGCTACACCAAGTGTCAAGGTCACTGCAATCGAATCAAACCATGTAAAAATTGCTGGTATGAATTAAGAATATAGAGAATGTCTCCAATTTCGTTAATATTTGGTATACTAACTACATTTGGCTTGCTAATCACGAATCTGTTGTTAAAATGCCATGGTCATGAGTAAAAATTGTTTAATTACGTCTATATATGACGCAAAATTACATTCTTCATTACCGCATTCATTCTCCATACTTGAACATAACAGCCATCTTTGATGATATGAAAATGTGATGTTCAACATTTGTTGCGCTGCCACACTGTTCCTTCCTTACTTGCAGAGCATTAGTTGTTGTGTTGCACTCGAAGAACTTTATTGTTTGAAGCATGGAGGAGCAGAGGGGTGATAAAATTGTTAGTGTGCAAGATTGACTTAAGTGGAGTGCGGAGGAGGATGGACGTGGGCTAATTACGAAATTCATAGATTTCGGTGTTTTACCAAATGAGGGGGTTTACATACGTTTGGCAATGGTGTTCGAGCGTTCGTCTAGAAAAATGGCATTTTGCGCAGTGAGGAAGTAGTGCTACACAACTTATATTTTGTAACAACATGTGCACATTGGAAAAAGATTTAACTGATATCTCCAGGAATCTTTTCCCGGTAAGCTTAGAGTAAATAAGTATCTTGAATTTTGTTAATATTTGCTATATTAACTAATTTTTGCCTTCTGATCAGTACATTATGCATGGTTAGCCCAACAAACTATTGACGGATAGCCCCAAAAACCATTGACGAAAAGCCCCACGAACCATTTCCGGCAAGGTTAGGTTAGGCAAGATCAGTTATAATTTTGTTCGTAAAACAATGCATTACAGATTTTAAAGGAAAAAGGTACCAGTTTCATAGATCGGAGACATATTAAAATAGCATACTTTCTGTTTCGCATGGTTCGTACTTACCAAGTGTGTATTGCAGAACATTGTTCAAGGTGCCATTATGCTATTTACATGAAAACCAACGTAATTTTTAACATTCTGAGTGTTTTTTTTTATTATTATTCCTCCTTTCTATGCTTCTGGAACACACAATATGGCAGGCACATCTTGACTCACGTTTCAACCTTCTTCACTGAAAAATACCTACTATCGTGTTCGTCAACATTGGAAATTATACATTATGCACGGTAGCTGACCGATAGCTTCACGAACCATTCACGAATAGCCCCACGGACCATTTCCGATAAGGTTAGGTTAGGCAAGCATAGTAAAAAAAATGGGGGTTGAAACACTGACATGGACTTACATCATCAAACGTACGCTAGCATCTGGTTGGGTAACACTTTACTATACCTGAGATGGATTCCTTCAAATTTACAGGAGAAAGTACTTACGGAATTCATTTTCTGGAGTGTTGTTGATGTTCCGGAATGTAGTTTTGGTCCATTTTAATGCGAATCCATGTGGTTTTATACAAAAATCTCTCTCCAACGTGCTATTTCTACTCCCGCCATTTGCAAGGAGTGCTAATGGAACCTAACCTAACAGGCCTAACCTAACCTAGTAGGCATACCTTGTCCCCGTAAGTAAGTTATAATTTTGTAAGTAAGTAAGTAAAAAAGTCAATTTAAAATTCCTCAAGTGTTTTTAATTTTTAAAAAATTATTTCCGGACGCGCTATTGCTGCTGCCGCAAGCTATCGCCATGTTGTGTGTGGAATAAACAAGAACAGTAAGTACTCGTAAATGTAAGAAATATACATTATTTTCGTTACAAATTCCATTATTTCACCTAAATAAGTGTTCCGGAATGCAGAATAGCACGTTAGCAATGTAAAAAAGTGCGAAAGAAATCATTCCCAGGTGTCTCAGGTATAGTAAAGTAGTACCTCTGGTTGTCGTAGGGCAAGCAAATGAAAGTCAATGGCAATTGTGCATCGGTGAGATATTTCTCTTGAAAAATACATGATTTCCCGGCAAATATATTCCACGATGAACGTTGTAAAATTTGGAGAAACTCATTTCCGTAAGTAGTTTCTTGTGTAAAATTGAAGAAATGTGTATCCGATGTATGAAACTGTTACCAAAAAAAAAAAATTCGGTAAAAAATCTGATATTCCCCGGACACCTATAACTTCTTCATTTTGTCAATTTTTAACATTTGTACTTACCTATCTTCTTTGCGGAACATTCTTTAATGTGTATTTAAGTTTTTTTGATCAAAGTAATTGCATTTTTTTTTTTAAAAAAAAAAGAAGTGTTTTTGTAACTAAAGAACGTACGTTTCCGCAAATGGTTTGTGGGGCTATGCGAGAATGGTGTGTGGGGCGATGCATAATTTTTTCGAAACCAATTTTTAACTATTGTAACCTATACGTGACCCTACCTAACCTAACCTTACCGGAAACGGTTCATGGGGCTATGTATGAATGGTTCGTGGGGCTATGCATGAATGGTTGAATTTCCGGTATGAAACATTCCCACATCACACAAAACACCTTCCATATGTTAGACAATGCTACAGGAACGTATTAACGTAAGTAGTTTATTCTGTAAAAATGAAGAAATCTGTCCGGGGAATATCAGATTAGTACCAAAAATTCAAATTATATCAGCTTTATTTACGATTTCCAGCCGTGACAACAACAGATTCTGGTAATACCCAGATTCGTGATTAGAAGGCAAAATTTAGTTACTATACCAAATATTAACGAAATTGGAGACATTCTCTACATTCTTCATTCGCTCCAAATTGCATTCGTAGCAATTAAATCGCAATAAAACAAAAGGAAATTGGGTCCTTTTGGTTTTAGGCTTCGCTCTCTTCCAGCTTGAATTCAATGTTAATTCACCACTCTAAAGAACACACATATATGAAAAATTCTGCATAAACCCCTGGCACTGATACGCTGTGGAATTACATTACACCCAAAGTATATACCACTGAAGGTACTAATTTTCTTACACGGAAACAAAATAACCAGCCTTACACAACTCCATGTTCGAGGTGAACATAAACAAGAGAGATGAAGAAACAAAACAGTAACCAAAGCGCCAAAATTGCCGCAGAGTTGCCAAATCAAAATTAGAAAAGTGCTTCCTTCTAAAGTAGAATGGCCAAATCCGGAATCCTAATAGTAAAAAAAAAAAACCGGAGAATCCGAATTTCGGAGTCAATCCGGAATTCAGATGCAATCCGGATTTCGAATTCCTAAGGGCCGGTTTATCAATGTCCAGTTATTGTTTCTGTTAACTATCTGCCAGCTGCAGAGGGGTGTGCGGGACATAATATTTTTCCGACTTTGTCGGGAATTCGCGAATTTTTCCCGTCCCGATTGTTCCTGATTTCGTGCCTAATGTTCGACCAAGGACAGGCAGCAGCAAGAATGAGGCTCAAATTTGCTGCTACCACGTAATTCGTCTGCTAACCAATGACAGAGGATGTTACAAATCTTAAGAACAAATGAAGACAATACAAACCTGTGCCCAAAATGAGTTTCAGTTAACACGTGTAACAATAATGCGTGTACCAATATTTTTGTTTTCTTAAGCCCCTATCACACGGAACTGGATTTCTAGTTGGAATGCTCTAGTTGACGCTGGACTGGCTACCCATTTGCTAGTTTTCGCCTCACACGGTACTTGTTAAACCGTACATGTCGATAGTCTTTCGTTCCCATAATGGCGGCCGCGCGAGATGTAAACAACGTATCACTTCACACTTTTAAAATACGATAATTATCCAACCGAGAGGAATATCGCATCGCATTAAATGGTTTGAGGTAGAGAAGAACGGCGCTGATAAAATACATACTTTACAACGTTTACTGTACACGTATGGAAGAATATTTTAGCTTTTTCAATCGTAAACATGCCTTTCGTGTTGTATGCACTCCGAAGCCACAGACAAAAAAAGGCAACTTTACAAACTCACAGATTATCTTCACATGGCCAAACTTTGCTCTGATTGGCTGTTCCACAGAATCTAGTCGAAGAAGTTAGTAGCAATTAGAACATGTCCCATTCCTCAAAACCAGTCAAGCAGTCAGCCAGGCGGCCATGATTTCCAAATAGAAAGTCAGTTCATCGCCAACTAGGCCATTCCTACTAGAAATCTAGTTCCGTGTGATAGGGGCATTACATTAAAGCCCCTATCACACGGAACTGGATTTCTAGTTGGAATGCCCTAGTTGGCGATGAACTGACTTTCTGGGTAGGAATCATGGCCGCTTGGCTGACTGCTTGACTGGTTTTGAGGAATGGGACATGTTCTAATTGCTACTAACTTTTTCGACTAGATTCTGTGGAACAGCCAATCAGAGCAATGTTTGGCCATGTGAAGATAATCTGTGAGTTTGTAAAGTAGCCTTTTTTTTGGGCCGAGTCTGCTGCCACGCGCGTGGCAGCAGCAGGTATGAGGCTCAAATTTGCTGCTGCCACGTAATTCGTCTGCTAACCAATGACAGAGGATGTTACAAATCTTAAGAACAAATTAAGACGAGTGACCGAACTGTCACAAATTGACGATACAATACAAACCTGTGCCGAAGATGAGTTTGAGTTAACACGTGTAACAATAATGCGTGTACCAATATTTTTGTTTTCTTACATTAATTGAAGTGAAAATTTTGCCCCCAAAAATGCAAGCTTATTATGTATTTAGAACACGGAGTATCGTAGACTAGTTGGAATGAATGTACAGGTAATTTAGAACTTTTTTTAGAAAGCATTTAGCGATATTGCTTTAGGTAATTCTAACAGATCGTAACCTACTAGGGACCTAAACTTGACTCGCGTAACAGAACTACTAGATTTTGAACAAAATGTTAAAACATTTTTGTCTAAGTAATCGCTAAAACTTCACAGTATGTGTTACAGACGTAATTGCATACATAGCATGATAAAATCGCTATAAATCAAAAATAAATTGGTTTGTAAAAAACGTCTGTATGCACACTAAAGTAGTGAAAGAACACGTCGACAAATGCTAGCAACTCCAAACTTAATGATGTAAAATTATAGTTGCTGTTGTAGAATATCATGTTTGGTGCTATGTTCCCTTTCGGAAGTCTTCAGACTGTTCTGCGTCACAGAAAGGTAACAAACGTGGTATCGGTTCCGATTGTTTTATGATTTCTCCCAGCACAAATACTAATTATTGTTGAATTTTGGAAATCATTGTCACACGAAATTTGAACCTTCCTTAAAGTAATGATCAATGTTTGGACTCGAAAAAAGTTATTTATGTTGAAAAAAACAACTTGAAAATTACTGTACGGGTAACACTTTACTATACCGAGACGGAGTTCTTCAAATTTACAGGAGAAAGTACTTACGCAAAATATTTTCTGTAGCGTAGTAAAGTAGAACTAACAGAACTATAGTAAAGTAGTACCACCTTACGCACTTCTCATGGACAAGATATTCTCCGTCGACAAGCGACAGTAAATAACGTAGAAGCGTGGGAATGAATGTAGAAGTAAATCGGAACCTTATTATAATGCATTTAGGGACTTTATGTTAATGCTAAGGGAACCAAACCTAAGCTGCCTAACCTAAACACGAAAGCATATATTGAACAAAATCCTAAGTAATCACTAAAAGTCCGCAGTATGTGTTAACAGACAAACATTGAAATCGAACCATGTAAAAATTGCATGATAAATGGCAACAAAACAAAAGGAACTTGGGCCAAAATGTTTGCTGGTGAAATCCTTTTACTTTATTAAGTTCTAAATCAAAGCTCTCAATTACATTGCAAGCTTGGGATTGTTTATTGTTTTTCGATCTCAAACTTCAGTTTGGTTCCTTTTTTTTTTGGCCCTTAATTTTCAAGTAAAAGTATCTACATCCTTGTATTTAAGTGCCCATAAAATGTAATTTAAGTGGTTAGGTTATTATAATGTTGTCATAATTGACACTTCAACCCTCTTGACTAGAAAACTGACAATATTTGGTCTTGGGTTCTGGATTCGAATCTTGGCCTGGGCATGTGTGTTGTTTCACATAGAAGAATAAAGTAGGTTTTCCTGTCTGCTAACGAATTTTAAAAAATACTGGAGTTGATGATCTAGCCTGAATGCATGAAAAGTATTAATGAAAATGTGATATGTAGCAACGTTTGACTTCAGAAGCTAATATTTTTTTGTTTGTGAAATACGTATTCACAAACAATAATGCAATTAAAAACAACAATAATTTCCAGATTAGTTCATGTTGTTATTTACATGGAGTAAGGGCACTTCATGAAATGCCTCACTATCATCACTCATCCCCATCTTTCAATTAGCCAGAAATGGAAGGAAAGTGAAGTAAAAATAAACCAAATAATAAAAAAAATGTCTTCATACAGTAGTAACAGCATGCAGGGGTAATTTTAATGCCATACTTCAATTTAATTCTTTTTTTATGTTTTGCACTTATGACCAAGTGTTTGTTGTTATAATGTAGTTTGAATAGATAAATAAAACTAAAAAAAAATGTTTTCTAATTGTCACATCTGACAGTAATTTTGCACCAAAAATACATTGGGGAACTTTGTGCTTGTAAATTTTAGCACCTAGAAGCACATATGGGATGCTTTTAACAAATATTATACACATAAATTACAATAAAAGGTTTAAACATTCTAAACCAATCTAACACAACCTACCTAACCCACTCACATTCTGTTATGAGAGGAAATTTTTTCATCTGCTTAATTAGCTTCCCTCAGATCTCCATGAGTGTGATTTGGATAGTCAGATTTTTGAAGAATACCTAATCGGTTTCATAATTGTAAGTCACCCATTTCTACCCGTAATTAAATGCTTTTTGTGCATATACATTTTGCAGGGTGAGTTCTTTCTCCTACCTAACCTAGTTTCTTCTTATACCAGATATGTAAATGAGCATGTGCCTTTCCTGTAAAAGAATAAATAGGTATCTTATGTTGTCCATGTATTCATAAATTTTGTCAGTAGTGACGGTTTCTATGCATTTTGAAAAATATAAAACAAAATAAGCAAATTGGTTCATGTAGTGCATATTGACAGAATTTATGAGGATTGTTACTACTTTTGGTGCAAGTAATTGTTCCGTGATAAATGTCTCAAGAATGTAAATAGAAGCAAATTTATTTTTCCCATATTACATAATTGTAAACTATTGATATTTCTATTGGCCAAATAGGTTTTCCATGGCGGAGTGGTTAGCACATCATGCTACGATGCCAGGGGTCCCGGTTTCGAATACCGGCCTGGGCATGAATGTTTGTGAGTGTCCATTCATCAGTTTCATCATATCACCACCCATCCCCATCTTCGCAAATTAGCCAAAAGTGGCACACAAGCGAAGTAAAATAAAGCAAATCAATCTATTGGTTTTCCAGATTGGAACATTTCACGAAAAGAGGTGCTTCTTCATGTAAAGTAAATCATTCTGGAAATTATTGTTGTATTTAATTACATTAAAGTTTAAATGTTTGCAAGTGTTTATAATTTGTATATTTTGCAAACAAAAATAATTATAATCTATAGCCTAAATGCATCACAAATAATTGAAACCAAATTTTACTACATTTGTAAAGATCATACACATATTGTATATTTTTTAATGCATTTTTAAAATTCTTGTAGTTTAGGTTATGTTTGCTAAATATTTTGGAATGCTCTCTTGTCCAATACTGTGGTTTTTGATACCTTGTAACATGTAATGGTAAGAATTTACAATATAGAGAAAGTCTCCAATTTCGTTAATTTTCGGTATACTAACTAATTTTGGCCTCCTAATCATGAATCTGTTGTAAAAAACCGGGGGTCACGTCTGGAAATTGTACAAAAATTGTTCGTTAGGGCCAAAAGCCATCCACGGGTAGCCCCACAAACCATTGACGTTAGCCCCAAAAACCATCCACGGGTAGCCCCACAAACCATCCATGGGTAGCTCCACAAACCATTGACGTTAGCCCCAAAAACCATCCATGGGTAGCCCCACGAACCATTCACACGAGGTTCATGGCCGTATTTAGAGGGGGGGTTTCTAGGGTTCAAACCCCCCCGAAACTTCTGACATGTTGGATTAATGGAAGTTCAGAAACCAAAATCTGTAACAAATTTTCAATTTTTTTTTCGAAGCATCACAAAAATACATGGAGACCATGTTGAAACGATCGAGCTAGAATTTTCATACATTTGGAATTCTGAAACTTGAGTGAAACCGGATTTGTTCTTAGAATCGTAGCCCACCCGCGACCCCTCCATTTTCACTTCTGTTGTCATCTTTCCAGTGTTGCTCCTGCGTCACAAGGAATATAGACTGAAGATTCCCTTATGATTGTCCCAAAAATCCCTTTCCAGCTTTTAAATTCCCTGTCCGATAAAGTCGAAAATCCCCATTGATTGGAGTTCAAACCTAGGATCTCCAGTTTTGTAGCGCATTACGTTCGCGATTGAGGTTACAATCCATGCACCAGGCTAAGTTTTTAAAAAGAATAACTGGTTCCACACTTTTCAAAATTCCAAAAATTTAATTTTAAAGTCAAACAACAAAAGCTTTACGACTAAAATTTCCATCTAACTTTTAAAGCTTTTCTCTTGAAGGTATCTAAAGTTTAATGACGAAGTATAATAATTGTGCATTTCAGTACACACTGTATGAAACGTAAAAAAAAAAAAAGAAACTTGTGCTGGATATTCACTCATCTGCTGGATTGAGTAAGCCCCCTCAAGGATATAACAATAATATAATTATTATTATTATTAGTATTATTATTATGTAATAAAACTGTTTTATTATTATGAAATTTTAATTATTATTGTACAATTATTGTTATATTTCTATTATTCAAATTTCTGGCGACGCCCATGGGAACAATTATGGATGAACCCCCCCCCGAAATTTTTTCTTGCCTACGGCCATGACGAGGTTAGGTTAGGCCTGTTAGGTTAGGTTCCATTAGCACTCATTTCACCCCTAAATTCATCGAAAAAAATAGGGATCGTACTAGAATTGAACATCATAAATGATTTTCTTGTAAAACTACTCATATACACCTATATATAAAAAAAATCAATCTTTTTTTTTCAAACTTTCAGACGTGACCCCCGGTTATTTTCAACAGATTTGTGATTAGGAGGTCAAAATTAGTTAGTATACCGAAAATTAACAAAATTGGAGACTTTCTCTATATTGTAAATTCGCTCCAAATAAATAAATAATACATTTTCCTTAATCCATTCAGGCTATGTCATATACAAGTTGTTTTCATTTGTTAGCAAACACCACAAAGTAATTCTATTATGTATGTTTTAATTTAGTTATATGTCTAGAAGCTTTTATCTTATGTGTGAAATGTCACACACTGTATCTATTGCAAACTTGTGATTGTACCAAAATGTGACTCCACTCCATTGCATTATCTCGTGAGATTATTTGCTTTTCTGGTGAAACAAGCTTATCTTTCCTACATATATTAAATGTATACATTTATTCCATATCATAATACAATCATTTACATTTTTCAAAGACTGAATTAGTTCTTGTCTTCAGTACGACACAACTGTTGTACGTGTCTAGTCACCTTTGATGCGCACACATTCTTGATAAAGACATCCACTAAATAAGCTGGTGAGGGGAGTTAGAAACTGGTTTTTACAGAAGTTTTTTATTGTGTGCCTGTTTATTAGTCTGGCGACTGTGAAGTTTTTGGATACTTGTTACATATTGTGAGTTTTATCTCTACCCCCATGACTCAACAACCCTCAAAGGGCTTGGCCTATCTCCTGACTGCCAGTCTCCCTCCCACAATCATATGTGGAGGTGTGGAGATCTTCAACTGGTAATGGGATGATGTGGGATCAGCACGTCGAACCCTCAGCAGTTATAGTAGATTTCCGAGACCAGGTTACGCTACTCACTCGTAGCTCCCCAATTTCCTCACAAAGGTGACTTGCCACCGGTCCTATACACAGGTCGAGAACCCAGGAGAACTCGAACCCATGTCATCCCGCAGTCAGAGTCCAAAGCACAGCCTTTTATACCACACGGCCATGGAGGAGTATTTTATCTCTGGAGTAGATTAAAAAAATGCTGTATACAAGTCATATCCGCACATGTTGAAAGAACTGAAACGTGACATTCACAAGAAATTACCAACATTAATCAATGCAAAGTGCAGCGAGTTTTGGGTAACTTCATCAAAAGCCGTCAAAAATGTGTGGGCAAGGAAGGCTCCCAACACCTTCTTACATAAATTATAAGTAAATAAATTACTCTTTAAACTAGTTACGTAAACTTGCGCACTTGATTCACAGACAGTCTACAGTGCCGACATACGGCTGCGAGCACCTTGTTGTCTACACTTGAATGGATTGCTCTGTAGCTCTGCATATTATTTTCTTTAAAAGCAGATCTGTTTCTAAATTGGCACTCGAACACTGTGTTTCCGTATTTACTAATTTGGGACTTAGAGTGGCCCAAGTTCCTTTGGTTTTATTGCGATTTAATCATGCTACAAATGCAATTTTTACATGGTTCGATTTCGATGTGTATCTGTTAACACATACTGCAGAGTTTTAGCAATTACTTAAGATTTTGTTCAATATATGCTTTCGTGGTTAGGTTAGGCAGGTAGGTTTGGTTCCCTTAGCATTAACATAAAGTCCCTAAATGCATTATACTAAGGTTCCGATTTACTTCTACATTCATTCCCATGGTTCTACGATTATTTACTGTCGCTTGTCGACTGAGACTATTTTGTCCATGAGAAGTGCGTAAGGTAATTTTCAAGTTGTTTTTTTTCAACATAAATAACTTTTTTCGAGTCCAAACAGTGCTCATTACTTTAAGGAAGGTTCAAATTTCATGTGACAATGATTTCCAGAATTCTATAATAATTAGTCTTTGTGCTAGGAGAAATCATAAAACATTCGGAATCGTTACCGTCATTCAATATTGGAGTTGTTAATTTCTCTTGGCTATTGATTGGTATTGTCCCTAATACACATATAAAATAATTCCTAATGAAGATTTAGATCTTGTTACATGTGTATATTCTTCACCTTCTGTAACTTTGGACATGGTAGGTACCAGGAAAAAATTTTCTCTGATATTCTGTGAAATTCATATGGAGCCGTCAAAGGCATTATGCAACACCAAGTGTGATAGTTTGAAAAAAATAATTATTTTTGTCTCCACATTGTAAGATTCACTAAAATTTGAGAATTGTGTGTGTGTGTGATGGAGGAAGCTCCTTCTCTTTCCTCTTTCTGCTCATTCCCCTGTCTGTCTTCCATTTACAAGAGCCATTCACGCAATTAATAAAATCGTTAAGGAACACTTCCTTCGCACATACTTGGGCAAAGAAAACAAATCTAAACTTCTGAAACCAATAATGAAAGTTGAGCCTGAAAGGAGTGATTTTATTGTCAGCTGTACCTGTGAAAAGCTGAAGTGACATTACAGAAGGTAAAGTGACTCTGTGAAATACTTTTCTTAACTGCTGTAAAATTTCTTCCCAATGAACTTCCATAGTATTCCTGTATTCATGCAGTCACATGGTGGATCACATTTTGACATTTTTAATCACTTGCGAAACAATGGTTATTTGCCTTAACAATAAATATAAGTGGTGAAAGAAGGATGCCACTTTTTTTTAACTTAAAATTCAGACGGGACCTTGAGGCAAAATGTTCAAAACCGTAATGTGCTCTAAAATCAAATTACAGTTCAAAATTGAAAAAATGAAATGAGTATGCCATAAACAGTAACAATTACATAAAGTTATCACATTGTAGTTTCGATTTCTACTTACTTCGTTGCTATTTGTTTCAAATGTTTATTCAATAACTTTTGGTGTGCTTCATAGTCTGTTTTGGTGGTTCCCTGTTAAGTGAACAGGGAGGGGCAACTTGAAGTACTGGCAAATTATGGAAGTTGCTTCTGAGTTTGGGTTTATTTTCTTATGATGAGAGTTGCAATTCTTTTTTGCATTTTTTTCTAAACTGGAAGATTTTTTTTGTTGAAAATTTTGGTGTATATATCAAGACTGGCAATCCGTTGACATGTTCCTTGGTATTTTTTGGTTATTTTTATGCATCCTTCTTGAAGAATGACAGAAGCTGTACTTAATACTATTCTTGCCAGACATGTCACCATTCGTGGCAGCTACGTGAGTCAAAGCAGCGGTATAGCAAGGTAACCCACTTTAGCATACCGCTGCAGTGTCATCCTCACAATACAAATATCTGGTCTACAAACTAACAGATGATGCATGTGTGTTCTGTTTTTCTATTATATGATTGATGGCTGTGTGTATACCTAGACCTATCTGTAGTGATGATGTGATGAGCAGGGGTGTTCAGCATACTTTGCTGAGGATACACTGTTGTAGGTCTGACGCACGAAACCTATCTGATGAATCTATCTTCTGAACAGAATGCATAACTGCATCTGTCAGAAGCTTGTATCTAGAAAAAGAAGGATTGAGTCCATCCTGGGAAATTTTTCTGCAACTCAGAAATGTTTTCCATTGACAAGAGAGCTCCTGGGCAAACGGTGAAAGACCTTTATTGAAAATGTGTACTGTTTCATTGAGAACAGTTATGTGCCAGTCACCTTCTGCAGTAAACAATTTGCTGTGGTGGGGTTAAATCCCTGGGACGACAATGGAAACATCAGGACAGCTGCCACCAACTGCCTGTACATATCCAGAATTCTCCTCAAGGAATAGCAGGGTATGTTGTTGGTCCCCATGTTGAGACAACAACATAAAATAATGGAGTTATCTCCACAAATACTTCTTCCAGATCTTGTAACTTGTATCCAGGAAACCAACACCTGGGACACATACTTCACCTGTGAGTCTCCAATAACTACACAAGATATAGGAAGAGGAGGCTGTTGCTGCAGAAGAGAAGATTATCAACTATTCATCATGAACTTTTTTCTCAGTAGGTAACAAAAGCCATGTAATCAGGAAACTATCAACAACTACTAATTATCAACTTACTTTATGTTTTTAATTTTATGTAAAAGTCCTAAACCTAAAAACTGTCAACAACTTCTAAGTATTAACTTATTTTATAGTTTTAAGTTTTCTATAAAGGACCTAGAACTAATAAAGAAGAGAAAAGAGCCCAGACATTAACTTACCATTCATGAAAGTCAATAAAAAGTCAAGAAATTATGCTTGTGGTCAAGAATTTTTTCCTATCACAGTGACTGATTGAATAATAATAGTATAGGGTTTCATAACAATTAAAGTATATAGCACCCTGTCCTGTGTATATAGCACTGTGCCATGGCGGCCTTATACTGCCCCTGCATACAACAATGGTGCCATTGTGCCATGCACCCAAAAATTTTAAGTCAATGAATCAGCTAGTCCAACTCGTCTCTAATAATAATAAGAAGAACAAGGTGGTGATGATATGGCTATAAGGGGAAATGGAGGCTATTGTAAAAAAGAAAATAATACTACACTGTGTATTGACTACTCTGGAAAACAATTGAAGCTTCTGGAAAACTCCGGAAAAATACATTTCAAGTTCACATGGAAACCCTGGTGTACTTATTTTTCTATATATTACTTGCGCAAAAAGAAGGGGACGACAACACGAGCTCCACATATTGTTATACTGGCTGCGAGTTCAGATGTCAGAGCCTCTAGTCTGCCAAATGAAATCCAGGGTACATTAATACAGTAATTCTTAATTATTATTTTTTGTGTGATAATTTGGCATGGAATAACTCATATGAATGTACATAAAATTTATTTTAATGAAGATTTCTTAATATAAGCAGTAAAAAAGCAAACTAATTTTATTTTATAGCCTTTTAGAACATACTTGAAGCTTCAATTTTAAAAAAAAAATTGGCATGATTACTGCAGTGCCTGTTAGTGACAATGCAATTTTAATAACGCCAGATGTTGATACCAAAAAATCAACTTTATTTACAACACAAAACTTTTTCTGACTCTCAGTACAAGGGAATCTTGGTGACAAGTTTTATGGTAGATACATATATCTATGAAATTTAGAATAAAAAACGAAGTGATATATCGATTTCTCTCTCAGATTAACTTTTTCTTTAAGCACTGCAGGGCACTGCCATGGCATCGACAATGATTGATCTGCGCAAAATTCTGAAACTTTAACCTCCTGTTACTCCGTAACTATGAGGTGTAGAGAAGAAAAAGTTTGCATGTGTTTATGCCTTGGTAGTATTAAAAATGCACAAAGTTTCATGAAAATCTGAATCAGTGGTAGCATTTTCAATTTTTTTTTGGGTTATTTAATGTGTAACCAGTCAGATTTAATTATATGTGTTTCTGGTAAAGAAGAGAATATTAAATCGTATCAATCCCTAAGATTGTATGTTTATTTTATTAAAGTCTCTCTGAACGCTTCACGTTGACCAGGGCATTCACTTGTTTTTCTCAGCTGTCTCAAGCCTCTTAGGCATGTTTACAATGCATTGTATTGTGCCATGCAAATCTCCTGAGCATTCAGGAAACAGGTAATACTTCTAGTTATAGAGTCAGCGGTTTGCATGGTAGCAATTATAATAAACACGATTCGGCATAGAGGAAGAGCTCGATGGCCTAGGAATATAGAGGTGAGACAAGCTGGGAGAGGACTGACTTTTGGGATTGAGTTGAGAGAGACGAGGTGGTTAGCAAGGCAGTAGGTGAAAAGTGGAAGGACGCTTTGGTCAGCATAGTGGAGAAGCTTACAGAGGACTTCGCTTATTTTGATTCAGCTAAAGACTTCAGATAGACAGGTAATTATCCTACACCCAGCCATGATTCAGGTTCAACGGTTCAGATTGATTGATTGATTGATTTAGTTTATTTTACTTCGCGTTTTGTGCCTCTTGGCTAATTTGCGAAGATGGGGATGAGTGATGAAATGATGAAATGGATGAATGGACATTTACAGACAACCAAGCCCGACCGGGATTCGAACCCGGGACCCTTGGCTTCGCAGCGCGATGTTCTAACCACTCGGCCACTCAACGGTTCAGAAAATCCAACGAGTGACCATTGTCTTTTCTGTAGTTTAGTTCCTTAGTGTGATTTTGTACCTTTCGCATTGCCAAGCGTTAACTCGTCATGCCAGTGACGAGTGGTCTCATCAAGAGGATGAATGATGAGTAGTTTACATCACCCATTGATTAATTGGTTAACAGTTTAGGTATTCATAAGATCCCACGAACTTTAAGGTTCGTTACGTGGTGGAGATTAGCGGGTCTTTTCATTTTTCAGAAATGGAAAGAAACTGTTAACCAGTTTTAAAATTCAACCCCAACCCAAAATTTTGCTCATTTGTTTAGTTTTTTTAGTATGTCCTTACCATATTTTATTTTGAAAATACATAGGGCTTAAAGGTTTTTAATATTAATGGGGGGAGAAGAATTTACTTGTGCCATGATAGATGTCGAGCTTTCACCTTGCTGATGAACTCGATGAAACATTAGATCAATTATTAGATATAGCACGAGGGACTACGAGTTTTAATTTAGATATCAGCGGTCCAACTGCAAGTTCCAACCCCAAATTTAAACGTAGCCCAATCTTAACTAGACGCTTTCAGCGACAATTATTAGAAAAACAGAAATGTGAACAGCAATTAGAGCAACAAGATCAGGATATTAGAGATTTAGGCCCAACGCAATTTGTAACTATGGCTCAGTCTCAGTTTGTTCCCCCAACTATTTTAGAGGGTATCCCATTTCAGGGGATAGCCGGGGAAGATGTATCAAAATTCTTAGATAAAGTAGATATCCTTGCCATACTAAATGGATGGAACAGTACCCGTAAGCAGGAATTATTCCCAGCCCTTCTGGCCGGGCCAGCGTTACGATGGTACCAGACTTGGAAAGATAGTACAGGAAATCAAGACGTCTCTTACGAGGAGATACGGCAAAAATTTAAGGATGAATTTACAGGGTCCTTGGATCAACTCCAGATCGAGGAACAAATTCGATACAGATTACACAAGGAAACTGAGCCAGTTACGAATTATGTTCGGGACAAACAGTTACTTTTACTTAAGGCAGACCCCAGAATGAGTGTTCAACAACAGATCAAACAGATTATATAAGGATTACAGGTGGATTACATGAAAGATATCCACCATAAAGAGTATGAGTCAGTGCATGGGTTACTTCAGGATTTAAAATCCTTTGAAAAACTTCAGTTCTTTATGAGGCAGCGCAAGCTGAAAGAACTGAGGTACGAAGATCAAAGGGACAGTTTATTCTCTCCTTTCCGTAATGCACCAACACTTTCGCAACAGCAGCAGATTTTACTGCAGAGTAACAATCTGGCTACTGCTGAGTCTGCGCAATCGCGACCTACTTCGGAGATTGAGGCAAGATTCAATGCCTTGCAAAAGGAGGTTGAGCAATTAAAATTATCTAATAATCCTCAAAATACCAAAACTCAAGTCCAGGCTCAGGAAACTGGTTTGGAAGCGAGATTAGCCAGTCTCACTTTGAGATTGGATAGCATGGAGGATCAAAAACAGAACTCTGGCACCGACTCATCTACTCCAAAACAATTTAGAGAACCTTATTATAGGGATAGCTATCAGTCAGGTAACAATTATAGAGGTTCCTACAGGGGTAACAATAACAGACGTCAGTACAATAGGGGGTATAGGAATGGCCGCCCAAATAATAACAACAATTCAGAACGCAATAGGCGATATGGCAATTCCCAACAATGGCGAGGACGTGGAAACTTCCGCGGACAGAACTCGCGGGGTTCCTCGTCTTCAGCAGGGCGAGGCCAGGAAGACAGGGAAGAACAACGGGGGAGACAACGCTGCTCGATTTGTAACTACCCTAATCACTCAGCAGGCACTTGTTTTCAGAACAAGGAGACTTTAAACGAGCGGTGACTGCCCATAGAAGAGACGTATGCGCAGATTTCATTGGCAAACAAATATCAGTCTCTACTTTCCCCTATGAGGAATTAATTTACATTAACGCAGTGTTAGGGGGACAACGTCAGAGGTTTCTTGTGGATTCCGGAAGCCAAGTATCAGTTACCAGTGATCGAGGTATTCCTTCAACCGCCAAACGTTTTAAAATTCATACGGCCATAAGGGGAGTAGCAAAAGAACAAATTGAAATTAAAGAGATTGTCCTGTTAACATTTGCAATAAACGGCCGCAATTTTACCCATCCTTTTTGGATGATTCCAAATTTTGAACATGGGACAATACTGGGAAATGATTTTTTAAGAGCTCATAAAGCAAATTTGGATTTTGATCAAAATCGACTCACATTGAGGAGATTTGGTACTCCTCCGCGGAACCAGTTAAGGACGGAACACAGAAAAACCTTTGACGTATCCATAAAAGTTGCTAGTCTGATCAGGGATCTATATGTGCCAGAATTTGTAACTTCCAGACAAATTAGAATCAAACCTAGATCTCATTTGTGTATTCCTGTCAAATTGACAAATTCTAGTAATCAGAATTCAACTTATTTAGAACCAGATTTACAGTTTCAAATGGACACAGTCTTAATGGTGCCTCGAGCCATTGTAAATCCGGAGTCATTTTTAATTTGGATTACCAACCCAAATTCTTACAAAATTAAAATTAGGAAAGGGGCACGCTTAGGTACCGCAGAGGCATGGCAAAATCCAGTACCAGCTTCGCGTCATATTGCAGATGACGAAGGACCTAATGTTATGGTGACCAAGGAGATTGGCACCGTGACAAAACCGGTGCACGACATTACTAAATTTGACATTAATCCAGCACTAGAGCCCGATCAGAAGTTGCAACTTAGACAATTATTAGAAAGGTATGTAGATGTGTTTTCTTGGTCCGAGCAGGACATTGGTTGTGCCACTAACTATACGCATCGTATAAAGTTAAAGGACGATTCGGAATTTCATGTCCCAGCCTACCCGATACCTGTACACCTGCGTAAGGAAATTAATCAGCAAATTGACAACTTGCTAGAAGCAGGCGTCATCAGTCCTACGACATCACCCTACAATTCACCAGTTTTTCTTGTTAAGAAGAAATCAGGAGCTTATCGCATGGTGCAGGATTTTCGATTACTTAATGTTAGCTCTGTTTTCGATGCAGTTTCGATAGGAAACATTTCAGAGATATTGCACAATATGTCCGGTAAGAGCTATTACTGTAGTGCCGACCTGAAACAAGGATTTTTCCAAATACCATTAGCAGAAGAATCGAAAAAGTACACTGCCTTTACTATACCAGCCAGGGGACAATTTGCCATGAATTTTACACCTATGGGACATGTGACATCTCCCGCGGCGATGACCCGATGTGTCCAGCTCGCTACGGCAGGGATGAATGACAATAACTTTGCCTTTTATATCGATGACATGTTTGTCTTTGCTAATACATTTAAGGATATGTTGGTGAATTTAGAGAAAATGTTTCAATGTTTAAGATCTGCCGGATTGAAATTGGCTGTACCTAAATGTTCATTTGGGTACTACGAGACAATAGCCTTAGGCCACAATGTGGGCAGATATGGTTACCGTATCAGCGATAGTCATCCATTAAGAATTATAAGGTTCCTACCACCACAAAAAAGGTTAAAATGTTTTTAGGTCTTTGCAGCTACGTGAGGAAGTACGTCAAAAATTTTTCTGACATTGCAGCACCATTACAAGCTTTAATTCGTAAGGGCAAGAAATTTACATGGGGTCCTGAACAACAATCAGCATTTGAGAAATTAAAGGAAGCACTAATTACTGCACCTGTTTTGTTACCTTACGATCCAGCGAAGAACACCAAGGTTTTCACCGATGCTTCATCTCATGCAGTCAGTGGCGTATTGATGCAGCCCAATGCAGAAGGAGAGTACTTGCCATGTGCGTACTGCAGTAGAACATTGACGGACACTGAAAAAAGATTGAGCGTCATTGAACAAGAACTAACAGCAATTTTATATGCTTTCAAATCATTTAGATTTTATCTTGTGAGTCACCATTTCGATTTATACACGGACAACAAAGCAATTACGTATATTAGGACATCCCGTAATTTAAGCTCAAAGCTTCTTCGATGGAGTAACCTTTTGGGGGATTTTTCATTCACTTTTATCCATGTCAAAACTACGGAGAACATCGCCGATCCCCTCAGCAGAGAATGCGGAGAAAATGTAGAGGATGGCAACATTGAAGAGGACATTCCCGAACCCAGGACACTTACATTATTTGATGCAACCACAGATGTCGCGGAACATCAGCGACAGGATTCATTTTTTGGCCCAATTATTAAGATTTTGGAAGACCCAGACAGGGACCATGGCACACTACCTTTATACATTCAATGGCAGGTTTATCATCATGTGTTGGAAGACGGTGTATTATATAGACAAGAGAAATTCGGAGCCACTACCAGGAAATTGTTATGCATTCCAATGACGTTACGTGATTCTGTGATTGAGACACTCCACGCTTCACCCATTGGAGGTTCTCATGTTGGATTTACCAAATGTTACAATGTTGCATTATCACGAATTTATTTTCCAAATATGAAATTATTCATACAAAGGAAAATCAGGGAATGTATTACATGCCAGCAGAATAAACGCCGTCCAGGTCTACCATCAGGAGAACTGTGTACTTTTCCCGCACAGAAGCCATTCCAGCGGATTTGCCTAGACTTTTCAGGTCCATATCCTCCTTCATCCAATCTTCGTCACCGATATATAATTGCCGCAACAGATTTTGGGACACGGTATTTAATAGCCAAACCAGTTGCGGATTGTACGGCCAGTACAGCAGCTGAATTTGTGTATGAGGAAATAGTGTTACGCTATGGAATCCCACATGAAATTTACACCGACCGTGGATCGGCATTTAAGTCTAAGCTCTTTCAGGAACTCGGCAATAAATTGGGAATAACCATCAATTTTTCGCCAGTAGGTTTACACAATTCCATAGGGCTTTCTGAACGTAACCACGGCGTTTTGCAGAGTATAATGAAGTGTTATATTAATTCAAAACACACTGATTGGGTCCAATATTTACATCCAAGTGTATTGAGTTATAACACTACAAGGAATCAGAATTTGCGGTATAGCCCATTCTTTTTAGTACATGGATTCCAACCTACTTTGCCTTGGGAGCTTGCATTACACACACCAAGCTGTGAAAATGTGGAGAATGATGTACGGTTCCGAGTATTGGAGTAAGCAAGAACCAATGCTACGGATAACTTGGCGAAGCGACATGTTGAAGTGAAGAAGTATTCTGATCGAAAAAGGAAGCAGATCAAATTTCAACCAGGTGATAAAGTATTAATTTTTGACAGCACCCAGAAAATTGGAACCGCACGGTCCTTTTCAGGTATTTATAAAGGCCCAGCCACAGTTATCCGAGAAGAGAATCCTAACACATACCTGGTGGAATTCCAAAACAAGCGCGGAAAGACATTAGTGGACTCTATTGCTGTCCAGAGACTCAAAAAATACTATGCGCCAGATGACGGTGAAGGCGAAGAGAACTTGGCAGGTCAAGAGGAAGATGAAGATCATCAAGAGGACAACGCGGACTCGCGCATGGATAATGGTCACTAAAATGAAAATTCGTATAAGTAACAGGTTTAACTTTTTTAATTTCACTTGCATGACATAATAATAATTTATCATAAAATGGCACTAATAATATTAAAGATTAAAAGCAGACTTATTATTTAATAATGTGCTTTAGGCACAAAAATTTTGTTTGCAGTATGTAATAATACTAACTCAGCGAATACGTCACTAGAATTTTATAGTTACTCTTCAGAAGAAGGTATATGATTATATTAGCAAAGTTTATTTTAAGCGCCAATTATGAGAATATTTATATTATATGAATATGTAGACGTCGACGTCAAGATTTTTTTGCCCCCCAATAACAAGTATTTTCCTTCGGATTTGGATCTAGACCAAAATCCTGGAAATCCATTCTGCCATCGCAGAATGATAATGATTAAACCAAAACGGTTTTAGTTTCTAACTTTGCCACAATAATATGCTAAGCATATTTTAGAATGAGTAGAGAGAATTAAAGATTCTTCAAGTTTGAGTTATGTTAGTATTTTAATGCATTTAAAGATCGCATAAATAATAATTATTATTTTATTTCAGGTAGTCAGGAGTAAATCACTCCCAATTTTTCCCTACATTGTACCTTAGTACGGTTCAATTGATTTTAAGTCTTCAAGAATAAAAATAACACCTGAAATTAAATAAGATAAGTTTGCAGTAAAATTTAAAAATAAGATAAGTTAAACAGTGCTAATAAATTTAGAGAATAAATAAATTATATCAAATAAATAAATTACGCAGATAATTTGAGCCTAGAGTCAGAAATAATTAAAAGTTGAGTTAAAATATTTACTAATTAGACTAGGCAGGCTTAAAGTACGTATTAGTTTTGAAGAACTGTTTGTTTTGATTGCCTAAGCAACATGAAAATCATTGCGATTTTAGCTATTTTAAACGGATTTCTTCCATACGTAAAAGCTTCTAAATTTATTTATCTCTTGAACAAGTCCTTTGACTATCCTTATAATATAATTACAATTTTATTATTAACAACATTTATTATTAGTATTTTTATAATTTTCATAATTTGTTACTGTCAATGTCAACGCAAGAAATCTATTAGTTATGACCATGAGTGTACCAATGAATTACCGTTAAGTAAACTTAATAATGATTCACCGCCCATTGACCAGATTTACGACGATGTTGCTTCAATGGTTGAAGTGGTACCATTGAAAACGAGTCACCCACCAATTCCCCCACCCCTTCCTCCGTCCATTATTATTCAACCTAGGGTACAACATGAAGTTCAAGAATTATCCAGAAATATTTTAGTCACTAAAGACGACATTTTAGATTTGCCGAGGAATATTGTATCTGTTAAAGATAGAGTTCAGGAATTTGCCATAAGCAAGGGTCCAAATTTTGTTCAAAACAGCCGCAAAATGGAAAGTGAATTGCCTATTTCACCCTGTGTTCAGCCAGTTGTAAAAGTTAAAGATTTATTTGCGAATCAGTCACCAGCAAAAGTCGAGAAAGTATCAAATGTCACTTCAAAAGCAGACAGTAAGCCAAATTCCCAGGTTTCCGAACCTGTTGTATCTTTCACAGATCATATTTTTTACGACTATACGTTCGCCTAGAATTTTATATTCATTATGATTCAAATTTTAAGTTATAATTCATTTTTTAGGTTTTATTGTACTTTTGCCAGGTTTATTAGTCATTTATTTTGCTAGCACCTTCCCAAGTTTTGTTATTGTACGAGCACGGAAGTGTTCAAGTAAACGCGCTGTCGCAAGCGCGACGATCTTTTCTCTCTTTCCATCCCGCCTATGACGTAATTTTAAACGTCCTTGACTTCATTTTGATTCTCGCAGCTTTTACTAAACCTTGTTTGTAGTAATTTAAAGTTTTGTAAACATTCACGCATCATTCAGCGTATCAGCGAATCATCGCGTTGCATTTTCCTCCTCCGCACGTTGTTAGCTTGCCGTCCAGGCAGCAGACTTTTGCCCGTTGCCCGAAGCAACGATTTTTCCCCCTCCACCTCTCCGACGGCACCCGAACGGTTCCCGAAGTCGCCAGAACACGCTGATGAGCGAGCCTACGATTTTCCTCGCGGTGGAGAAATTTCAGTTGCGTCCAGTGACCACGATAATGCAAACTTTGCACAACTTAGAATGTATGGTGTCAGCGCATTCTTTTCTCTGAGCTGAAGCTCTCCCGAGTATCTTGAGCACGTTAGAAGCTCAGAAACACTTAGCATAGACTTTGAATATTTTCTCGAACCAGTGGCGTTCGCTCATTAAAATTTTCAGGGTACCAGTTTAACTACGCATATAGCCATTAGAATTTGATTTTCACGACAGAAGTTCTTGTAAACAATGTTAGGGATATTTTTTGTTACATAGATAAATGTTGCCATAAAACGTCGCATTTATGCACTTCAGATTAATCACGACCAATAATTTTACAAAGGAACAACAAGACGAATTTTTTTTTTTGGTTTGCATTTTTCTCGCAAAATTTTCCCGTTTTTTATAGAGATATTTATAGTAAGTAAATTTTTTGGGAAATCAACGTACATTTGGTTTAAATCAGGATAAAGTCAAACGAAATTTTGATACAATCAGGGAAATTTTACAAAAGGGCAATTTTAGCACTTTATGCACATAGAGTAATCAAAATTGTTAGCAACATGCCCAGGCTAAGCCTCGGTGATTAGCACAGGCATGTGCAGCAAAAGTCGCCACGGCATCGTTAGCCTCTCCAAATTTAAACAGTGTGGTTTACCACAATGTTATAATTTGAGGAATTTATTATTAGTATTAATATTTATTATTAGGAAATTTAGCTCATTTATTCAATTTGTACTTTACTTGACAATGCAGCAATAAATTCATTACTTCTTACTGATTAACTTAGTGTTAATTTTAGTACAGTAGGTAATAATTAGTAATTTGTATTTATATTTTAATATATTGCATAACTATTCTCGATTTATTTTGTTTGGACAAACCTAAGGGATTGACACACCAAGTTGTTAAATTTCTTTTGTTTAAAGAAAATTTGAAATTGAGAAAGTTTTTTTTTATTATCCTTATTGTGTTTAGAATTTGAATTTTACTCTTTTCATTTCCTGATGCTATATTTATCACCGCCTGGAGTTTCAACGAAAGTCAGAAGTAGCATTTACTGAAATTTTGTCTTACATTGCATATTAATGAACCACGGTAAATTGCACCGGCCTAGCATTTATTAGGAGGCCATTAGAGGCTTGCCAAAGCAACCTCTTAGGACACTAATAGCTTGCTTTGCGCAACACAAATTTTATATATTTATTTTAAGGGTTCACAACATAATAATTTTTTACATTTAAACAGAATTCAGAACATGCTTGCAACACTTACCTTTTGTTTATTAATTTTACATTTTGTACTTTTGAAGTGAAGTCTATTACTCACAATAAATTATTTCAGTTTATCAGAACACGTAATGGTATTTTAATATCAGGTTCAGGTCAATTTATTGTCATTCAGAATTTGAATAATAATTTGAATACCCATAGATCAATTCAGATTACCGAGGGGCAATCTATACTTTTTAACTATCAGGATTTTTCTCAAATTATTGTGGATCAACAAATTTTACATACAAGAATTTTAGCTTTCGAACAAGTAAAAATGAAGGAAATTGAATTACCACTTAATATCCCCAAGAATTTATCTGATTTTACTATTCCTCAATGGACTCCGCTTGAACTTGCCTTAAAGCAACTTAATCAATCTATTAGTAAGGGCATTTCATTTCAGGAATTAGTTTTAAATCCTTTGCCCATGTCTATATTAGTATTTGTTATTTGGAATCTATTATTAACATCAGTACTTGGGTATTATTTGTATAAGCATCATCAGCTTGCGAGACAGGTTCACTCAGAGCAGCACAGTAATAATTAATAATTTAAGGCAACACATTAATCATGGATATTAATATTTTAATTACGGTTGTATATTTTATTTAAATTTTCCTTATTTATTTTCAAAGAATTATGGCAATTATTTAATCAATTTATTTTAATTTTATTTTATTATGATGAGGCAATTTAATTTAATTTTAAGAAAAGGCAATGGAAATAAGTTTGGTTTTTTGTGCATAAACGTGAATTATATCTACCCATCCTTTGCAATTTCCTTTCTTTATTATAATTTTCCCTTTTAACCTAACCTGTCTATACGGAACGACGTAGACAAGCAATGCCTACACCATCCATGGGCATTTTGATGACGGACATTCACAGACAGGCTATTACTACACAGAAAGATTCATCACCATTCTACGAGGGAGACATGCAGACATTTCTAATTACTACTACACGGAGACTACCTTTTACAGGAAGGATGTAATTAACCAGGAATTTCCCAGTATAGCGGACTATACTCTATCAACGACACCTAGTGAAGGAAGCAGATAATAATTTCCCTCCACTCTGTTTGCAGTTGGGACAATATTTTTTTCCCATTTCCCAAGTTCTACGGGTAATTTCCTACATTTTTTACATTGCCCTACACTAATACAAGAAGAGAAGCAGCAAGACGATATATCCCACAACCAGCAGTTTTGTTACAACAACTACAGAGTTATTATTCAAGTTGTGCTACAGTGGTTTTCAACATATACACATGCATTATGGGAAAGAATAGTTTTTCAAAGCCCTTCTTCCCATGTTTAGTGCAGTACCATGCATGCTAGCCAGTCTGTACATGCATTATAGTTCTTATTTTACTACAAGGAGGCGACAAGCGCCAGTTGTGTCCATTAACTAGCGCTAGCAACGACTAGTGCAATTTTTTAAGAATAAATTTTGCACTTTGAATAAATAAACGGACATGCAAGCAATAAAAAGCATAACTACAGCACTTTCGAACTTTTTAGAAAGCATGCTTTAGTGCCAATATGTTATGCATATGTTTATCGCAAGCAGTTATTATTATTTTATTTTTTTTCTCTCTCCAACATGGAATATCGAAAGCGACACATTTGTTCGCAGAACATTTTCTGATATTTATAATTCGAGATCACAGTTTTGGACATTTGCAAGATATTTTTTTCTCCTTTGTGCAGTTATATATCAATATGGTACAAGGCTATATAAATGCAAGGCTATATTACAGTGTATATATTCACATAATTGAGAAAATCGAACGCTATATTTACGTTTTTACCAGCGACAGTTTTCAGTGTAACTAATTATATGCATCGAATATTGTATAATAATACATAGGAATGTGCAACATAGCCAGTGCAAGTTCATATATTTGACGACGTCAGGAGTGAAGTGGCTACGCAGTTAGCAAAACCTATTACACTTTGGTATAATCAGGCTTTCACACAGACAAAACAGTGAGATGTGTATATTGTGACAATGTTCTACATGCCTACTTACGTTTCTACTTACTTGTGCACCTTTTTAAGGTTTTGTAGTTTATTTGAAGGTCCACTTTGGGCTCCAATTGTAAGAAACAGTGGGAGCTATATTTTGTTTTGTAAGATAACACAACGGACATTTGCTTCGCTTGGCGACACAGAGAAGAAATCGCTTGGCGAGGCATCACAGACTATTGACTAAGCGCTCGCGGATGAGCAATTCTACACAATAAACATTACGTACACACAAATGTGGTACATTGAGAGTTATATCGCTTAACTACACGAACTCTTGTGATTCCTAGTCATATAATAGTACATATTATTGTTTTTTTTATATCATATGAACATACGAATTTGTTATTCTTAATTGTCATGTTTAGGGAATGGATTTTTTTTCTTTCGGGATTCGGCAAATAAGAGAAAAAATTATGTTTGGTGGTTTTTATTTTGTATATTTGGTTTTTTAAGAAAATATATGGAATTGGCGAACCTGGGTCATGTCAAGCTTTGCGATTTGACTTTTAAATTTTCAATGGGGAAAATTTTTCTCCACGGAGGCGAACGTATCAATCCCTAAGATTGTATGTTTATTTTATTAAAGTCTCTCTGAACGCTTCACGTTGACCAGGGCATTCACTTGTTTTTCTCAGCTGTCTCAAGCCTCTTAGGCATGTTTACAATGCATTGTGTTGTGCCATGCAAATCTCCTGAGCATTCAGGAAAAAAGGTAATACTTCTGGTTATAGAGTCAGCGGTTTGCATGGTAGCAATTATAATAAACACGATTCGGCATAGAGGAAGAGCTCGATGGCCTAGGAATATAGAGGTGAGACAAGCTGGGAGAGGACTGACTTTTGGGATTGAGTTGAGAGAGACGAGGTGGTTAGCAAGGCAGTAGGTGAGAAGTGGAAGGACGCTTTGGTCAGCATAGTGGAGAAGCTTACAGAGGACTTCGCTAATTTTGATTCAGCTAAAGACTTCAGATAGACAGGTAATTATCCTACACCCAGCCATGATTCAGGTTCAACGGTTCAGAAAATCCAACAAGTGACCATTGTCTTTTCTGTAGTTTAGTTCCTTAGTGTGATTTTGTACCTTTCGCATTGCCAAGCGTTAACTCGTCATGCCAGTGACGAGTGGTCTCATCAAGAGGATGAATGATGAGTAGTTTACATCACCCATTGATTAATTGGTTAACAGTTTAGGTATTCATAAGATCCCACGAACTTTAAGGTTCGTTACGAAATATTAAGAAACTGCAAAGTATTAATTTATAAAATTATGTTTTCAGTCTGCAATATTGAATTTGGAAACAAGTGGGAAAAGTGGTAGGGTACTAGGTACCATTTTGCACAGGTGGATGTAGATATTTTTTTTCCGGGAGGGGCAGGCATAACACTGGGAGTATAAAGTGCACATCTTAAGTGCCAGGACACCCATTATTCTCTCAAACGGATGCAGTAATGGCAAATTCAACTTCACCTGGGTACATTGGGGTAAGGGGCCCATGTATGAGGGTACTATTGGGACAACCGCCATATTGGATCGAAGTCAAATTTTTCAAATGGCATTATCAAAATTATTATGTGGATTATCAAAACACATTAGAATTTTCCAAGGAATGCAATGCTGTAATTAGTTTTGTGATAGCTGTAACGGTACAGAAGTTATTGACACTGTAAAATTGTAACGGAGTGCTGCGATACCCACCGGTATGTTGAAGAGGATGTGCTCAATGTGGTTTCCATTGTGACGAACACACACCCCTAGATTTTTTTTGTATGGGGTTACTTTGAAACAGCTTGAGTATGCCAAGAAAATCCGTGAGGCACACCACCTTCACTACCTTATCATGCGGGCCTGTTATCAAATACCTCCACAGATGCTCATGTGGGTCCATGCAGAGTGGATCTCACGCCTGAAAGATTGTGTTCGGCACAATGAAAACCACATTGAGCACATCCTCTAGAACATACCGATCGGTACCGCAGCATGTAGTTGCTAGCTATCAATGTCAATAACTCTTGTACCTTTACAGTTATCACAAAACTAATTACAGCATTGCATTCCTTGGAAAATTCTAATGTATTTTAATTCCCAACATGCCATTTGAAAAAAAATTGACCTCAATCCATTATGGCCGACTTAGAGATAGCGGCCATGTCCTGGAAGCATCCTCACATGGGTCCCTTACCCTGATGTACCCAGGTGAAGTTAGATTTGCCATTACCGCATCCGTTTCAGAAGAAAAAGGGTATCCTGGGACTTTTGAATCACCCTGTATATTCCCATCAAGGCAATGTGACAAAAAAGTCCCTTCTAGGCACCTGGAGGCAGTTGCTCATATTCTTTTGCCACCTTGAAATAACTGTCCTTGTTCCCCTCTCCTTTCCCAGTTTTGGCAATTAATCGCCGATACCTACTGATCAGAATTATTCAGATAATTGAGAGTTCCACAAATTAAAAATGTTTTCAAATTTCCTTTATTTTCTTAAACCAGAACCATTGAATAGCCAAGTTAATTAAATCATACACATTAGCAGTTATTATTACAATTGCTTAACCTCGCTACAAAGAATCGTAGTGAGGTTAAAGAAAAAATAATAATTCACCTGGTAGCCAGTAGCTGCGATTGGGTGCCAAAACTGGGGAGCAAGGACAATTTACGTTCTCTTATTAGACAAGTTTGAGCTTTTGTTCTAGGTCCACTTTTATGCACAGATAGACTAATTGGGACTGGACCTACAGTTTAAAGTGGGATCCGAACCATTATATGCCTCCACCGGGTCTGGGTAGACAAGGCATAGCATTAAGAGTCCACAGTGCAGGAGCAAAGTGGAAATAGGTGTGTGTATGTATGTATGTGTATGGGCACGATTTTTGTCTGGGGGGCAAGTATCAGGATAAACGTACCAATAATAATAATTTTAATAATGTAATTATTGATTTGCTATATTTTACTTTGCTTTTGTACCACTTTGGCTAATTTGCGTAGATGGGAAGGAGTGATGATATGATGAAATTGATGGACACTCACAAACATCCATGCCCAAGCCGGGATTCGAACCCAGGACCAACATTATTATTATTATTATTAGTAGTAGTAGTAGTAGTAGTAGTATCAAAGACGTTATTGCCCTCGTAAATTATGCAAAAAGGTGGTAGAAGTTGGTGCCATAGCATTTGTGTTCGAACAAACTATTTCAATTATTTTTTCAACACGTTCAATTTCACATAAATAATGGAAAACAAGTACACAAACTATTTTTAAAGACACAAAATGCTTGATAAATGCATTCCAAATATTATTCTTTTTTACATTAACATCTAACTTTCATGGACGATATATGTTTCATACATATGCAACATGGAGCGAAGTGGACATAAAATCGTGTATGTATTCAAAGTTTATTTAACACATATTTTATACAACATATATTATGTAAATACATTACACAACCAATTCATCCATTTCACAATAAACCAACAGCAAAAATTACATAAATTGTCTCTGAAATGTGCACGCTCCGTTTCCTGAAAATAATTATTCATGCATTTAAAAGAAAATCAATTAAGACAAGTCGTATTTCTCGGTCTGGTAATAATTTACAATGCATTACAAAGAACAATAACAAATTGCGAGTAAGAAAATTTTTGGATCCAATTCTTTTCCAGGCTGAAATCAATATTGATTTAATAGGGCGCAAATAATTTCACGGGACGTCAATACATTCTCTCTTTTACAACATTTGTGCCTCCCCGATGGTGTAGTGGTACCATCGTCGCCTTGTGATCAAGGGGTCTCGAGTTCGATACCCGGTAAAGGCAAATTGCACAGTGGTTCGGATCCCACTTTAAACTGCCCATACAGCACACGAAGTCAGAATCATGTTTCTGAAAGGTTAAGAAGTCTCATTTACATAACATACTTCAAAGTTTCCCAGTCGTGGTTGCTTTAACATTGCGTGGTGCTTTCATTTTTGGCGCTCGTTACATCTTACACAGAGATCTTTCAGCGTAGGTACGTGCGATAGCTGACTCGTTGCTTCCCATCATCCACTGCGCCAAAGAAGTTGAACGACGCTGCAAACACAGAAGAGTAGCGTGGTTTGTGCTTCGTTTCATTGGACAATCGTCTTTGTAAAAGCAGAGGTAAGTGTATTAATATTTACTTTACCTTTACTTATTAACAGTAGTCTTCTTTTTGACGAAAATACAGAATTCCCAACATTTAATAAATTAAATATAGCCTACTATAATTAATTCTGCTTCCTCCATAATTGGAAACAAAGTCAGTTTCAGATTAGTGCGAAAAGTATGTTACTTTTATTGTGAAATTAAAGTGGTGTGTGTGAACATACATATATTAAAAAAATATATATACACACAACAGAATTACTCACGTACCGTGTAATTTATTTCCTATTTCTACGTGCAACGTAATCAAGCATGTAGCGTTTGTTATCATTCTGCCGAGCGTGGCTGACTATCGCGGGACCGTTTACCCACTGGACCCCTCGAGAATTAAGTCGAATTTTTTTTAATCGACAGATTTCAATGTTTTATGTAATGTAAAAGTGGTTCCAGCGTTAGGAAAGCACAAATAACGGATATATTTGATACCATACAATGGCACGTATTTTTGCCACTTTTTGTTGGTAAAAATTGTTTGTATGTACAGTAAAATAGCGAAAGAACGCGCCGAAAATTACTATCAGCACCAAACCTAACAATCCTAACCTAACTACGTAAAATTATAGCTGCTTTTGAGGAAAGTCGTTTTGGGTGCTATATTCACTTGCGTGAAGCCTTCGGGCTGTTCTGCTTCACAGTAAAGTAACATGCTAAGGAAACAAACTTACTTTACTTCACAATAACACATTTTCGAGAGCTAAAATCAACTGAAAACGTTCATAAACAACAAAATCTTTATAAACAATGCAAGATATTTCACTTTCTTTTGGGGTACAGAGGGACAAGGGTACCACTATTGCAGTGAACATTTCCAGCGCACACAAATAAAATAACGTGGAAGAATACTGCAAAGTGTTCCGTTGTGGACTGCTGCTGCTGCTAATGTCACTTGATGTTGGTATGAATAATTATTACAGACCTAAATGCTTTCATTGTTAGGTTAGGCAGCAAATTTAGGGCTGTTAGCATTAAAATTCTTCCTTAAATAATTTACAATGCCCGTGATGTAGGTATGAAGGGGTATTACATTCCTAAATGCATTTGTTATGTTAGGCAGGCCAGGTTTAGGGCTATTGTGATAGCAATTCCATATGCTAGTCTCATCACGTGGTGAAGAAGCTGTGGCCTAAATATACACCTTTTGCATTTACAGTATAACCCCCCCCCTAAATTTTGCACAAAACTTACCCTATTCTTTGAAAAAGAAAATTTTCTATCTTTCCTGTGTATAGTGAAGAGGTGTAGAATACTGTGTACCATATAAGTTGTTACGTTCCCAGCCTCTATTATTATTATTATTTAATCTGGTCTCATTATTCATTGTAATATGAGGAATGTTTGTTACGAGACACACACTAATTCATAAGAGATTGTGTTGTATTATTAGTTTCCATGCTGCTTATCAGGTTAGGCAGTTATGTGCATGGGTTAAGTAAGCACCACTCTAAAAATTTGGAATGACCATATCACTAGATATTTAGTCTGCTTTTCCAATATTTTCTCCATTAATCACCACTTGGGTATTTTTTTCTGTGTCAAAACTTAATTTCTAATTTTATTTATTCTTTACTTGCACCAGTCGTTAAGTTACTCAGTTAGGCTTATCACTTGTAAGCAGAGAATGCATGTTTTCCTTTCATTGTATCTGGCAGTACCTGTTTTTAAATTTTGTGATATACATTTTGAGAGCCAAGCCATAACTGTTTTTAAAAAGTATGTTCTCTACTCATTTTTTTTTCTCGATCTCCAGTCTTTTGAGGATGGAGGTATGACTTATTTTCTGGTGAGGCTTGAGATGCCCTGCATACATAGGCATGTGGTTAAAATCAAACCAAATTGTTCCAAGGAAGATCAGCAATCGAGGAGAGGAGAATATAAAAAAATTCAATCAGTTTTATATGTTTTAAACATATGTGCAAGCGTAGGTGCACCCAGGAATTTTTCTATGAGAGGGGTTGGGGGTTGTCAACCAAATGAAAATGTGAGTCTGCTAGTTAGGTGGACCTTCGTGGTACTGAATGGTTAATATGTAGTTATATAAACATCATAGCCAGGAACATGCCTCTTATAAAAAATAATTTATAAAATACACCTAATATAGTTCTTATTCTCAAGCAACAATTTTAGTGCTGGATGAATTGAAAGTCCATCAAAAGGGTGCTACGATTGATAAATGCTGCTGTACCATTCCAGACAATTGAATCCTACTATTTTAAAATGCTACAAGGATGAATAATTTTCCATTATAAAATTTTGGGGGGGGGAAAGTGATTTGCTGTAATGGTAATAATGGTCCCACGGTTGGCAGGGGGATGAATGTTCAATTGCAATGCTATGGGGGAAATGAAACATTAACTCCAACCTTGGATGTGGGGTAGGTTCCACCACTACCGTTTTTATACTCTACATTAATTCCACTATCAGTCGCCCATCAAAATAATCCTGTCAGTTCATTACTGACCGTTGACTGTTGCATGTAATGGTTATGTTCGGGCTGGGGTAGAATATACCCAATGTCCAAGGTTGCGCTGTTGTTTCGGCAATTTGTCTTCTATGCACTACCGAGCATTTCACATGTTAATTCATAAGTAATTTATTTGACTACTCATCCACATCAGAAATCGAATTTAAATAGAAATAAATTACTACTGATTTAATTCATAAAATTTCTTCTTTTAGGAACTGTTCACCAACACTGGCCAAATGCTAGAGCAAGAGGTGTCTAATATGGCAGAAGTGGCGTGTGCGGGTCAAACTCAGAAACAACAAACAAAACAAGTAAGTTATAATGATGTAATGGAAACTGTGATAATTTGCATTTTTTTACTCACAAAAGTAATGAAAGCAATACACTGATTCAGATTAACATATTTACACTGCAGTTACAGAAACCTAACCACGAATTAGATATTTGCCGGGCTTGTGGTTATGCTAGTTTTAAAGTGTAATCTACCATCACATTCTCCTTGATTTACAGTGAGAACATTGGCATCAGCAAGATATAGATATCTGCCATTGCTCCCATCAGCCATTGTTCCTCCCACGAGACAGCTTGCTAAAGGCATATATAGCAAGAAAACTTGGTGAAACTTTTTCCCTCCATATGGGAAGCATTAAAATCCATAAAAAAAACATTTTCGCAAGCACCCCTACGCCCTAGTTGTCTCATTGTCACCATGTTGAACTACATGAGCATCCCCCCAACTAACTCCAACGCTCTATCAAACATCCCCCAGCGAACATTTTCCACTTCAAACTCAGAATCCAGAGACAATCAAATGCAAATTTCTTTTCCAAATCAGCCTTGAAAATGTTGGTTAAATTACATAGCAGACATATATTCAGCTATGATCATTCCTGTTTGTGTTTTTGTGTGACTTTCGCACAGCATAAGAAAGTGTTTGTTGCGGTTTGAAGTGTTTTTTTGTTTAAGTTCACTTTATGCACAGATAAGCTAATTGGGTCTAGACCTGCAGTTTAAAGTGGGAACCGAACTGCTAAGTGCCTTCACCGGAAATTGAACCTGGGACCCCTTAATTACAAGGCAACGACGTTACCACTATGCCATCAGGGAGGCAATAAAGTGTTCATGATATCATTTTTTATGTGAGATGCAGAATTTTTTCCAACAATGGTTTTGGTTCTTTGAGAAATTGTACAAACATACAGAGCTCATAATTAATTTATTTTTTCCCTTTCCAAAATTGTGCCTATTGTATTCTTAAAGCACAGACATTAGAAAAAGAAGTGTCATTTTGGCACATCTATCCCTTCCCTTAGATGTGGCACAGAGAGTTTGAGATGTTTGATTGAAGGAATTGCTGTAAAAGTTTTGATGTAAATGTAAAGAATAACTGTCATTCCATGTTTGGAAGTGGTTGGAAAAACTGACTTTTTGGGGAAAAAACAAGTTGTTTTTTTCTCCGTAGCTTCTTTTGGTTGAGCTTTTTCACAAAAGTGTCTCAAATCAATGAAAATACAGGAGTTGGCAGTACTTTTCCTGTTGCATGGTTTTCGTATATCTCCCTACTGTAAAATAGGCGCTCATTTCTAAATATAAAATACAATTTACAATATGAAATTCGTAGCTAGATATAAACACAGCTTTTTTGAATGGGGTGCTCTTTCAGAGTGTCATCTTCATATTTCGGTAGGCTTATTAAATATATCTATGTAGTATAAAACTATTACATAACTAGAGTAGTTTTGTATGTGTTTTTAATATAACCTAATAGTATGATATGATTTTCAATGCTTGAATTTGTTATAGGATCATTTACATGAAGCAAAAAATAATATACTGCTCTATCTTTTGAGAATCTAGTATGAAATCTCTTTACATTAAAGTTTGTGTTCAGTAAAATACATTTGTATTCTGGCTTTCCAGTACATAATGTATAATTTGGTTAAATGGCGGCTAAACCTGGACACGGAGCAACTAGTGATGTAATTTTGCTACTTGTTGCAGTGGTTCTCACCTTTGAGATCACAGCCCACTAAATTTATTTCTTATAAGTCGATGCTCTGATCCCAAGAATTTCATTCATAAATACATTTCTGATCTTTAAAGTTTGTGTAAATTAACATGCACTCTCAATGAATATTCAATATTAATATATAAACTATGGCATAATCATAAAGAGTAATAAATAGTTCAATTATGTATAGGCTTGCTGTCAAATATGAAATTAGATTTAAATTAGTTGTCAACCCCTGGGTGCAACGGACCTTTTGTTGAAATGCACTGGCATTAAAACTGAAGCAGAATCAAATAAGACTGACCGCAAATGGCAAAAAAATATTTAAGAGATCGGGACTGGACCTACAGTTTGAAATTAGATCCAAAGCACTCTGCCTCCATTGAGGTTATTACAAGGCAAGAGCATTTACTTTATTCCACTCCAGAGGTCCATTTATTATTATGAAAGGTACCTTATATAAAAAGCTGGCCTTTTTCCAACAACAGTACTTGCAAATTGTTCTCTCTGATTTGCAGGCTAAACTAAATCTTAATCTCGGATGAAATAGCTAATAATCTTGTTAAGTATAGAGAAAGAACATTCAGACCGAAGCAACGAATGGTAGTGGGGGTGTCACATTGAAACCATTTTATTATTGAATCACTGCTTCCTTTGCTGATTATATATGGCTAGTTATTTATTAATTATAATAATTACAGAAATTACTATCATGAATAAAAAATAATAACCAATTATTACATGAGTGTGTCATATATTTTATCATTCCCTAAAACTCTCAAAACCCATGACATTTTTATTAATGATTTTTGTTTGTAGAAGTGCAGTTGTTTATTAAATATAATTATTACAATAATTACCATCATTACCAACTAATTGTACACTGTCACTGGCATGAGTATCTCGAATGAGACGCATTCAAAGATTGCGCATGATATGTCCACCAAGTGCATTTTTCCTCCTAATTATATTACATTTATGTTTTTATGAGCAGAAGTAATACAGAAATATTGGGAACATTCCAGGGAACCATGTAATTTATTTTCAAACAGTTGAAAAATCTAAAAAATAAGAGGTGGTTGGATTGCAAGCCCCCTCACCCTCTTCCTCGGTAAGCTAGGATTAAAATTGTAGCTGAACCACTATGCAATATGTGCCCACTGAGATTGGCCAATATATGTCTCTTGGCTGCTGCATCATGTAAATTTTTGTAGCTAGTTGTAAAATATGTGACTACAAACCTG
Organism: Lepisma saccharinum; assembly: GCF_977018435.1. Lineage (NCBI taxonomy): Eukaryota > Metazoa > Arthropoda > Insecta > Zygentoma > Lepismatidae > Lepisma > Lepisma saccharinum. The sequence goes on along the minus strand of NC_139243.1, from coordinate 65,228,078 downwards.
TAAACTCATAACAATAACTTCAAGTGAAATAGGTTAGCTGCAATTGGTAAAAAGCCAAAATTTCTGTTGTTTTTCTTAAAAAAGCCTGCTTTTTATCGAAATAAGAAACAGTTCATTCAAAAAGCTAGCTTTTTTGCAACTCTATAATCTCACAAGAAAACTTGGCATGTTATGCAGTAGGTTGTTGGATAGCCCAGAATGCCAAAATTTCATCTTCAAACATTGGTCAAATTAAATGTCTTGCAAATTTGTGCAATATTCCTGATTGTTGATTGATTGAATTGGCTTATTTTACTTTGTATTTCTGCCACTTTTGACTAATCGCAAAGATGGGGATGCTGAAACTGATGAATGGACACTCACAATACCTATGCCAGGCTTCGGTCCGGGACCCTTGGCATCATAGCATGTTGTGATAACTACTCCACTCCATCATGGAGGCAGCTGGAGTATTCTTTCTGTGATGAAGTTGGTCTTTTTTGTTGATGAAAGCCATCTTTGTTTAGAGGCCCTAGTGTGGCATAGGTATTCTTTTGCAGATGTTATCTTATCACACACAATATATTTTAGAAATAAAATTGAAGTTAAGAATATTTGGTATATGGGAACTAGAAGTTAAAAAAATCTGGGTTGTTGTTATTTTACTGATGCAAAATATTTTTCTTTGAATGAAAGTTCTGACTAGAATGTTAATTCCAAATTGATGTTACACATGACCCTATTTCCTTTACAGGAAGGAACTGAATGTTATTCCACTCCAACATGAGGGTATATTGCAAAACCTGCAATGGAATTCTTCTGAACTACAGAAAAAAGTGTATTTAAACAAAAAAAATTTAAATAAAGGATATATTTTATGAAAAAATGTATGTGTAATTTTTGGACTTCAATGCTGACATGAATTGCTTGGTTGGTTGGTTGATTTGGTGTTTTAAGTTCACTTTATGCACAGTAAGTCTAATCGGGACTTGACCTACAGTTTAATGTGGGATGTGAACCACTATGTGCCTCCACCAGATATCAAACTTGGGATCCTTGATTACAAGGCAATGACGCTACCACTGTGCCATCGGGGAAGCCCTTGTACATGAATTGTGCCTGATCACTCACTGGCATCATAACTGTGTCAAAGTATGTTTATTTATATTTGTTTGGTTGTTATTTTTGCTTTAAACACACTATACACAGATATGTACCTCCACTGTATATCGAACTAGACACCCCTTGATTACAAGGCTCTCATTTATAATTCTTACAGTGTAGGCTCAAACCGGCTAAACATCATGACAATTGTCTGGTGTGTTCTCATTTTTGTAATGTTACAGCACAAAAATTCCTGAAGTTTAGCTTCTATCCATTTTGCATTTGTCTCTTGTGAACTGGTCATTTCTGCCAGTTTTTTTTAAATTTTTTTTACTGGTTCATTAACTGAATCTCTTTCATGGTCAATGTGTGTCTACATTCTCCAGTTATGTAAGTATAAGAGACATTGTCTTCCAATACAGGTTACTTTAGGACCCTTTGCATGATCTCCAGAAGTATTTCAAGTTTACAGAATAATGCATAATACTTCACAATATTATTAGAATGCAGACTTGTCAAGAATTTCAAGTAGGTACGTACAAGGTTTTGATAAACTACAAACATGCAAGTGTGCTATTTAATTATTTTATTTGAGATAAAAGGCTGAAGTCACGTCTTGATTCTTTTGTAATTAACAGGAATATTACAAAACAGAACAATATGTTACACCAGATTATACCAGAATTTACACATGGTAATTTTTAGTATATGGAAGTTGTATACTTTAAAACCACATACTCAATTTGTAACATTTGGAATATTTCTGTGTAATACTGATAGTTTGACCACTGTGTAGGTTGAAAAACCATGAAAGTTGAACATATGTGTTATCCCTGAGAAATGCAGACAGAATCGAATTTTCAGATGACCATGATTCTGCAAAATGTTTTACATCCTGCCAGCCTCTCATCAATTGGTAAAGGGGATGGATAGCGACTGGAGCATGATGCTGATAACATCACTCAAATCTCATCTTCTTCATGACATAGTGTAACAAACCAGGGAGAGCTTTATTATAGCATGTAAAACACTATTTTATACAAATTTGATGTTATTTTAGAATTTAGTGATTTAGTTGTCAATATTTCATTTTCACTTTTTTTTTTAGCTCTACCTGTTATCTGATATTAATGAATTCATATCCAGTACTTTTGTGGAGTTTTCCTCCCCTTATATTAATTTCGACAATTAAGATATGTGGTCAATTCATGAGAGGTAAAATAAATACATTTAGATATCTTGCCTAAACCTAGTTTTCTAAGTAGAATCCTGTGAATTCTATTTTCAGGAAATTATTTACAAGCAAATATTGTAATAATTTTTGAAGGGGCTTAACCCCAATAACCCCCCTCAAATATGCCATCCATGAATACATGCAATATAACCACAATGTAAAATGCCATTGCAGTAATGTAAGTGAAATATTATGCAACCTAATGGAAATGTCTCGGTAATGTCGGTAATGTTACATTTACATGTTTCTGTAACATTATCAATGTTGTGTTATGTTCGCGGACATTTCCACATTACTGAAACTTACCCGAAACATTTTTGTAATGTTCTGCAACACTGCCGCAATGTTACAATGTTTCACCACTTATGTGTTGCTAACGTATCTGAAACCATGTTGTGCTGTATGGGATGCTAAACATTCTCATCTTCCATGCATTACTTATGCAACCTTAAGAATTAAAGCACTGCTAATTTTCAGATTGGGTCTGGTATGTTATTGGTCATATCATTAATCAACAGACTTATTCAATAATCAGGTGCAAGTTAATTAAGAAAGTGACCCTTTTAATCATTTAGATATTTGTTTGTACAACATGCAACATAAATTGATCAAGTCGTTGCTTGTCTTTAAGAAATGTGCACTTTCACCAAATGAATTTACAATTACGGAATAAATGCACTCACTTCATAACAACAATAATTTCATATGCTTTAACGCATGCATTCATTCAAACACAACAAAAACTCGCCCAGAGAGGTAATGCATAATTAGGTTACTATTTCAACAAACAATCACATTCATTGCATAATGCGAGAGATTCAAAAAGCTTAAATACAATTACACTAAAACGTGCTCATTGCAAACACTATTATTCAAACATACTTTGTACGACTTTCCTATGTAGTAACTATAGTACCATAGCAATTCGTTAATTTTTAAATAATTTAAGCTACTATTAGGAAGCATATTAATCTAAGGGGTTTTAGGTTAATCAATGGGGGAACTGATTTACGTGATGGCAACTTCAGTTTTGACTTCTTTTTTTTGTTCTATCACAATTTTAGTTCGCGTTCAATTGCGAGAATGAGGCACATTCAATCTTAATTTATGCACTTCCATTATGTCACGTTTACTATTTTAGTTAACTTTCCCGTGACTAAATAAATATTAAAGTTCAGAATTTGTGCACTTGATTATCAGTACTTTCAACAAAAAATAGTTCGCAGAAATAATCTCAAGCAAAGTGCAATTATTCTCGTGTTCGTATATGTTAATAGCTTTCTCGAACATCGATACATGGGTCAATAAGTATGTCGACAATTTGAAGTGAAGAAAATTGCACCGTTATTAAAACTTATTTTTCATGTCGTTCTTGTATCACTGTTTAAGCCTACATACCTTGAAATGTTGTACCTACGTGGTAATTAGTAATCATTGTTGCATTTACCACTTGTAACAAAATCGAAAGTTCCCCAACCAAATGGTGATATTCGCCATACACAATGGCATCTTATCCTCGCTTCCGAAAAATCTAGAACAAGGCAAAAGGTACTAGACTGCACCAGGACAAGGCGATGCAGCTGTAGGAAGGTAACGATGTTTTCCCCCGGATATCTGAACACAAACTTACGCTGATAATTTACGAATATTTCCTTTACAGAGTTAATCAAGGAGCCGCTACCAGATGGCAGGACGACTTGAAGCTGTCAGGCGGGATCTCCACCGGACGGTGGGAATGAGAAGTAGGTGTTGCTAAACAGTAGTTCATGATATATGCTGTGAGGTTTCATATTTTACATTGCAACCTCACAAATTCCCCCCTCATGACAAAGCGGAAACAGTGAAAATACATTAAAAAAACTTTTCAATTATACCCTAAAGAACCAACAGCTCCAAAATAACAATACCTGAACCATTCAATAATAAAGAGCAGACATACATACATACATACATACATATATATATATATATATATATATATATATATATATATATATATATATATATATATATATATATATATATATATGGGCCAATGGGCCAGTATCCCTTGCACAAACACACTAAGATAATAGGCTTAAAACAAGAACTGTCTTCATCACTACCACACACAATAACACATTTCTAATCAAAGTGAAGTGAGAATGTACGCATAAGAAAGATGGCTATGAGTGAAAAATGCAATGAAAATACAATACACAATCACTAGCTCTTCCTTTTACAGGAAAGCATAATTCAGCCCACCATTTGCATACACAAAATATAAGTAACATGCATCAACATACATGCAAAAAAAAATATTTATGCAACTTCCAACCTTCATCCTTGATACATTACAAAAACGTAATCCAATTACAAACACATCATGCAAAATTTCATTATAGTGCACTAAATAGCACTCAGACAAAGAAGCAAGTTCAACATGGATAAACACACCATAACACATTGCATTCAAATCATGCAATCAGTAATTTCACATATGTAAGGCAGTATATGCCCACAATATACATCAATATTAGTAAAAAGAGCCTGATTCTTGTTGGAAAAGAAAACGTGAAGACCACATATATTGTGAAAAAAATTGACCATGTGTAATAAATTAGAGTTTATGTAATGTTAAAAAAAATGCAATATAAGTCTATCCTGCACCATGAAGTAGCATGTGCAATAACCGTCGATACTAAATTATGTACATTTCCCAATTGAAAGGGAAATTATTCCAAACAAAGACTTTCTTGATCTCCTCGTTTCATATTTGCCATCCCGGTCAAGTTTGAGAAGAACATGGTAGAAATGCTCTATATTGAAACTAAAGGTAGCACTACATCACTTAGCACTTATCTGGAAAAACACCGATTTGATCTGCTCGTAGATCAAATCACGTTTACTATTTTAGTTAACTTTCCCGTGACTAAATAAATATCAAAGTTCAGAATTTGTGCACTTGATTATCAGTACTTTCAACAAAAAATAGTTCGCAGAAATAATCTCAAGCAAAGTGCAATTATTCTCGTGTTCGTATATGTTAATAGTTTTCTCGAACATCGATACCTGGGTCACAAAGTATGTCGACAATTTGAAGTGAAGAAAATTGCACCGTTATTAAAACTTATTTTTCATGTCGTTCTTGTATCACTGTTTAAGCCTACATACCTTGAAATGTTGTACCTACGTGGTAATTAGTAATCATTGTTGCATTTACCACTTGTAACAAAATCGAAAGTTCCCCAACCACATGGTGATATTCGCCATACACAATGGCGTCTTATCCTCGCTTCCGAAACATCTTGAACAAGGCAAAAGGTACTAGACTGCATCAGGACAAGGCGATGTAGCTGTAGGAAGGTAACGATGTTTCCCCCCGGATATCTGAACACGAACTGACGCTGATAATTTACGACTATTTCCTCTACAGAGTTAATTCAGGAGTCGCTACCAGATATGCAGGACGACTTGAAGCTGTCAGGCGGGATCTCCACCTGACGGTGGGAATGAGAAGTAGGTGTTGCTAAACAGTAGTTCATGATATATGCTGTGAGGTTGCGTATTTAACGTCGCACCGTCACAAAATACAGTTTTAAGTATTCATCACAATGAAGAACCTTTTCATTCCCAACATTAAAGTTCCATATTCTATTTGCATATTAGCTTTCACATCAAAGAGAATATTTTTTTTTTGTTTAATTTTGAACGTAAATTTTACCCATGAAGATACTTAATATACATGTGAGACTTAATAGCTATTAAATTCAAATGGAAAAAATGTGACCTTCACACAAGAAGAAAGGACATCATGATACAAAAATATCAATTTACCTTCCTTTGGCTTTCATGTGTAGTTTCTGTAAAGAAGTTTCAACGAAATGAATTAATATTTTACATGAGCTTCAGATTTATTAAATATCATAATTAGAACAGAGTTGAAACTACTTCCAATAATCTTATAGCCCCTCTCCCTTTGTTTGTGATGGTGCAACAATTATATTCGTTGAGAACATTGTATGTTTTCTGCAGCATGTATACTAAGTCAATTTGGCTAATTTTGCTTGAATATTCTGACAAGACAGTTTGTTGCAAGATATGAAGTTGATTGTGTAAATTTGAGTTTTAAAATTCTTATACAATTAACAATTTTTCATAAAATAGCATATTCCATAACATTTTTGACAACACCATTAAGCCTTATTTCCTTGATAACCAAAAACGAAATATGCTAATCAAGGCAGAATATTTTTTTTAAAAAATAAAAAATAAACATTACATCTCAACCTGGTAGCAAGGTCTTCAGAATCTGTACAAAGCACAAATGAAATAAGGTACAGTCATGTAACCGTTATTCCGAATGGTACAGTCATGTTAGAAAAATCTCTCGCATGGAATTTTTCTAAGTCCAACGTCTTACGAAATTATGTTGGTAGCTCTGAAACAAGTAAGTGTTGTGAAATATACGATCCTCCAATCAGAGTGAAGTTCGATGCGGAGGAGCAGGAGGCATGACTCACGGTCTTCTTCACAGGAAGTTCAACCAATACAGCATTTTCAAACATGAGATAACGTCCCCATTGGTTAAATATTTTTCCAATAACGCGAGACAGCAGAATGATTGCGCAAAAGTTTACTTTGTCACTTTAATTGCGTCTAATCGTTTCAAATTGGTATTAAATTTTCCCAAATATAGTTCACGAACTTAATATATGTATTCATGTATGTATTTGACAATAATATATCACTCATGTGAACAGTTTTCACATTGTTTTCACTACGTGAGATGATATTTAATTTACATTTACGATAAAATAGTGGTTTGGATGTAATAACAGTTTTCATTAATTGATTTAGAGATGAATTTTTATTCGTTGAGTTGATGATTATGTTAATTCGTTAATTTTCGGGAAAAGAAGGAACAACAGTTGAGAGAAAATACACAAATTGCATTATTGAGGTCAAGAGTTAGTTTTAAGATTACTCGTTGAACACATAGACTAATCACGACTGGGGATACATTTAAATTGGAATCTGAAACATTATGCCACCTGACTGGAACTCGAAAAAGGACACACTGATTACAAGACATCGATACATTACTACTATGCTCTATCGAACGCCTATAATAATGGGGGATTTTGTGAGAGGGAGAGGGCTGACGGAAAGTAGAAAATATATAGTATTTTATTTTATATTTATACACATACAACCCCAGAAAAGATATATTTTGATGCATGTGTGTGTGTGTGGGAAGAGGGGAAAGAGAGGAACAGAATTATATGGGGAGAGATAGGACGAAGATGTGATCATTTTAGTTGTAGAAAATATTTGTTTGCACGTTCAGTAATAAAAATAATCAATAATGATTATCTTATAAATACCATATTTAATGTAAATTTATTTTAGAAATGGGGTCGGGGAGCTGTTTGTTTAACTTCGGTGTAGGATAACAAGGGGTTCAAGGTCTTATACCTGGAGGAGACACATAGTAGTTTGTATCTCACTTTAAACTGTAGGTCCTCGCCCGATTAGTCTATCTGTGTATAAGGTCGACTTAGAATGCAGTAGGCAAATAACGTCGATCTAGTATTTTGGATTTTAGATGCGTTGAGACCACTAAAATTACCAATTTTTATAATAAGAAACTTGTCCTTATCTATTCATTTTGAAAGAGAGTTAATTGTATAATCTTTCGCAGTTAACTTCAAAGAAGACTAATTCAAATAGTAACAATGAGGAACGAATATAGCTTGCGTAAAGTTTTTTCCACCTTGGGGATTTGAACCTACGACCATTAGAGTGACAACTCAGTGCGATAACCACTACCCCACGAGGCCATTCCTTCATACGGCATGATTATAAGTAAAGACGAATTCGTTCAATGTGAATTAGAAATGCCTCCATATAAACAACACACCCAAACGTGTTTTTGTAGCAAATTAAATAAAGGTGGTATGAATGTCACAAAACATTTAAGCAAAATGTACTATATTTACGTCGAAGTTGTTTTACATGGAGAGGTTACAGCTTCAAAAATTAAGGTTGTGGTTGTGATTGTAATTGTAGGATACCCCATAGGTAAGTCAAGGCTCTAGTGTGCACTAGATTGGTTAATTTGTAGTGACGTGCTCAGGAATTTGTAAGGAGGTATGTGAATATAAAAGAGTGTTAGTGCATCTTCATTTCTTAAGAGGGCGGTGGAGTTTGGCGAAGGTCGCCGTGGAAAGCGCTTAAATTTAACATGGGCTTTTTTACATTTTGTTGAATATAATGTTTTAGGACAAAAATGTGCCGGAAAACACGAAGTAGATGTGAACTTACTTTATGAAACTTTGAGTACATGACACATTTATACAATTTCAATTTGATAAATATTCACAAATTGCATTATTTTTTTCAATTTCACATAAGAAAATACGTAAATAAGCATCGAATGGTTTTGCGATTTGCTGCAGCACAAACGAAAATGGCCATTATGATGCATACTAATGTAATGCTCAATTCTTTTATGACAAATCTAGAAAGGGCTTTTCTTTCAAAATACACTTGCACAGCCAAAAATGATTGTTTAAAAAACTCATGTATTATCAACGGCGAAAGATACGGCCGCCAGCATGTTCTGAAATCGCAAGTGGTTCATCACTTGGCCACTAGATGCCTCTGTTTCAAAATTGCGCCAGGCTGACGGGGAGGGCTAGTTCGCGCGGGTATTTGAATGCTCTGCACAGCTGGGTTCCCTCCCCTCGTCGGAAAATGTCTCTTAGCTGTCACTGCTTGAATTATTGCCTCTTCCCCAGGCAAGAAACCAAGAAAGCAGGAAGACCCAAACCGTTTGTGTATGTTTAGGTGTAGAGAAGCAGAGCATATTTGCCGTGAATTGGAATCAGTGACACTTATATCGAACCCTACCGCCGAAGACGTATTTTCAAAGACTTATTAAGTTCAAAATAATGAAAATATACTTATTTAATAGATGGTTACTTATTTCCGCAGAACTTATTGGAAGGCAAGGCAAGGATTATATTGGGATCATACGACTTTGAATGATATTACCTAAGAAGATTTATTACTACGTATAATAATATGCATAAAATATTACCAGGAATTTTACTTTTCGTCAATTGAATCTAACATCCTTTTTTTTATATCCAATAAATATTGAATTCTTTATCTACTTCACATTAATTTCCTTGCCAGGACAGTTCGTTGATACTACACGTAAGCTAGATAATGAACACATGATGTTATATCACTGCCTTTTTACCTTTTCATATAATAAAAATATATTAATTAATTTGAATATGTCAATTAATACTACAGTAGTGTAATTTATGATAATACTGGCTCGATAAATGATGAGCCCCCCTCAGGCAGATTTGGCTACACTTAAAACTAGCTCAACATGCCCATATGAGCTTTTTGCTCAAGTGTGGCACCCTGTCTAATCCAAGATTTTTGTAAAAATGCCTTCGGGAATTTCCCGTGAAAGTATGACCCCCCTCAGATTGATTTGCCTACACTTACAAAAGCTACATCTGTGAGATTGTTGTCCATAAGCTTGTCAAAAATATGCCCCTCTTGATATTTTTTTTTGGCTACACCTAAAACTAAGCCAAGATGCTCATAAAACCCACACCCACACCCACACACAAACAAACACACACACACACCCACACACACCCACACACACACACACCATCACCCACACTCACACACACACACACACTAATCTACGCAATTGCCATCAAACCTACCTGGCTGATTTTTTTAGTATTCAGTATTCTTCTAACAGCACCATGGAGTGATATTGACATGTCTGCTCAAAGATAAATTGGCACTGCAGAATGTGCAGAGCAACGTCACTCATTTGACGCATGTCCCCGGCCCCTCTGACCCATAATGCACACGCAATGCACTAGTTGGTGGCTCAACATGAGGAAATAACGTGCAGTTACTTCCGATCAATACTTTCACAAGAAAATAATAATTCAACAATACTCTGTGAAGCAAGTTATCCTTGCTGTAAAATAACGAACAGCAATACACATTTATGTTATATATATCATAACTAACTAACTCTCTAACCTTCTTAAACCCGAAGTTTCATGGCTGCAGCAACACAGGCCTTCCATCTGTCCCTATCTTGAGCAAGATCTATATACTCTTTTCCATCCCTACCGATTTCCTTTAGGTCCATCTCAACATTGTCCCTCCATCTTCTTCTTGGCCTTCCTACAGGTCTCTTGCCATCCGGTTTCCCAACAAGAATCCTGTAAACTCTTCTTTCCTCCCCCATTTGTGAAACATGGTCTGCCCAACTAAGTATTCTTGATTTAATTATTCTAATAATATCTGGACATGAATACAAATTATGTAGTTCTAAATTATGTAACCTTCTCCACTCACCTGTCTCCTCATGCCTTTTAGGTCCAAAGATTTTCCTAAGGATCTTATTTTCAAATACTCTCAATTTATTTTTCTCTTTCAATATAAGGGACCAAGTTTCGAATCCATATAAGACTATAGGCAAAATTACGGTTTTGTATATTTTAACTTTTAGTTTCTTAGATATTGAACGAGAAGACAAAAGTTTATGAAGAGAGAAGTAACATGCATTTCCTGAATTAAGCCTACTTCTTATTTCCTCTTTAATATAATTTTCATTTGTTAATATTACTCCTAAGTATTTGAATTTGGAAACTGGTTCAAACGAGTTGTTATCAATAATTATATTTTGATTATTACGTAACACTTAGTTTCGGCCGGTAAGCATATATTTAGTTTTCTCTGTGCTAACTTCCAAACCTATCTCCTAAGCTGCTTTGAAAACTATTTTAGCAATATTCTTAATTGTATTTATATCATCCCCTTATAAGTCTACATCATCTGCATATGCTAACAACTGAGTCACACCATTTAATTTCAGTCCTTCTTTAGTTTCTTCTACCTTCCTAACAGCATATTCTAAGGCAAAATTAAAGAGCAATGGAGATAATGCATCTCCTTGTTTTAACCCATCATGAATTGTAAATTTGTCAGACACATTAATACCCACACGAATTTTACTTTCTGTTTCACTAGTGCATATTTTTATCATACTCACAAGCTTCTTAGGTATTCCAAACTCTACTAATATATTATATAATTTATCTCTTTTGACCGAGTCATATGTTTTTTGAAATCAATGAATAGATGATGGACATTTTGATTATCTTCCAACTTTTTTTCAAGTGTCTGTCTGATGTGAAAAATTTGATCTGTAGTTGATCTGTTACGTTTAAATCCACATTGATAATCACCTATAATTTCATTAGCATATGGATTTAGTTTTGTTAAAAGAATGTTAGATAATATTTTATATGTTGTTGAGAGTAGAGAAATTCCACTGTAATTATTGCAGTTCATTTTATCACCTTTTTTAAACACAGGAACAAATATGGATTCTTTCCACTGTTGAGGGATTTCTTCTTTATTCCATATTAAACTAATCAATTTATGAATTTGACATATTAATGAATTTCCACCATATTTAATTATTTCAGCTGGTATTAAATCAATGCCAGATGCTTTGATATTCTTTAACCTTTTAATAGCATCTTTTCATGTTACTTCTCTCTTCATAAACTTTTGTCTTCTCGTTTAATATCTAAGAAACTAAAAGTTAAAATATACAAAACCGTAATTTTGCCTGTAGTATTATATGGGTGTGAAACTTGGTCCCTTACATTGAAAGAGGAACATAAATTGAGAGTATTTGAAAATAAGATCCTTATGAAAATATTTGGAGCTAAAAGGGATGAGGAGACAGGTGAGTGGAGAAGGTTACATAATTTAGAACTACATAATTTGTACTCATGTCCAGATATTATTAGAATAATTAAATCAAGAAGACTTAGGTGGGCAGGCCATGTGGCACGAATGGGAGAGGAAAGAGGAGTTTACAGGATTCTTGTTGGGAAACCAGATGGTAAGATACCTGCAGGAAGGCCAAGACGAAGATGGAGGGACAACGTTGAGATGGACCTAAAGGAAATCGGTAGGGATGGAAAAGAGTATATAGATCTTGCTCAAGATAGGGACAGATGGAAGGCCTGTGTTGCTGCAGTCATGAACCTTCGGGTTTAAGAAGGCTAGAGAGTTAGTTAGTTAGTTAGTTTAATAGCATCTTTAACTTCAGTCAAGTTAGGTTATGGAACTAAAGGTTCTGCTGTGTGAACTTCATTTACTTCTGATTTATCTCCTACATGAACATATAAAAGGTCATTAAAGTAGTTCTTCCATCTATTTAGAATATCGCTTGCGTCAGCTAGAAAATCACCGTCTTTATCTTTTATCAAGTTTACTTTAGGTTGCCACCTATATCTAAATTCATTTACACCTTTATATAAATCTCTGATATTTTTATTTTTGCTGTTTGTTTCAATTTTGTTAATTTTGCTTTTCAATCAATCTCTTTTTTTACTTCTAAACGTGCGGTTAACTTCTCGCTTTATTCTATTATAATTGCTTAGATTTGTATTATCAGAGTTATTTAATCACCTAAGTTTAGTTTGATTTCTTATTTCTATTAGATTATGACATTTATTATCAAACCATGATTTACTTTTTCTTGGTTTACGGTATCCTATACTTTCTTTAGCTGCTGATTCTATTGCATTACGTATGTGCTCCCAATTCTTATTTACGTCTGTTTCATTTATATTTTCATCATCATTTAAATCCTGCAAAACATCAAATCTATTTGACAGTTTAATTTGGTAATCTTCCTTAATTCTTACATCAGTAACTTTTCCTGTATGAAATTCTATAACTTTTAGATTTTGTTGCTTATGATTTATCACTGCGAGTCCTTCTCTTAATATAGCAATTACTAAATAATGGTCACCGGCACAGTTAGCACCTCTATGTTCTTTAAATACCTAAAATGCTGTTTCCACCGTGGAAAATAACGGAAATTTCATGTACTAAACTCCAAGTGTTCCTGACAAGAAAGCCAAATTTCCATCCGTCTCCTAGACAATGCCAATGTCACATTTAGCACTCTAACTATAAGATTTTCACAAGATTTTAAAAATATAAAATCATTCTGATGCTTAGAAATGTCATCAACGCATCATGACAATATGTCTGACTCCCGAGAAACCAACAGTAGCCTATGTAATGGTTTACTATTAAGAAATGTTTAATGTTTAAATATTGAGATGCCTATACAATCAGGGAAAATGTTGACAGAACGAGTTCCTCATTTTAAAAAGTAACTTAGTTATTGTTATTGTTACATCAAAAGTTACGGTAAGTTTGTTTTACAGTTACTCTCTGCTGGAAAACTATTTTGGGGACAATTACATACAATTAATGATCATTAATTGGAATCAAATATTGAAGGCTGCATGTGTCTTGCATTTGGTGCATGATAATACTTCATGTGTTTGTATTATTCACTGGCCGCGAAAAGCTATGGAGGAGGCCAGCTAACAATCACTTCTCGGGGGAGGGAACGTTCTATTTCCAAATACAATAAGTACTTCTCCAATTCTGCAGAGCAACAAAAAATACATATTTGTAATTGCTAACATCGTATGTGTGCGTGTTTATATATATATATATATATATATATATATATATATATATATATATATATATATATATATATATATATATAGACACATACACACACACACACACAACACATACACACAGAGACATACAAAGTTGGTAATACAAAGTGCACCACGTTTTTCGAATATCAGTGTTGTCAATAATAACTTTTAGGACATGATTGTTATTAAATTAATATATGCGTCGATATCACTGGCATGCAATTTTGTTGTTGTCCTTTGTTATGAAGTTGTTGTACATCACGGGACTGCTATTTTTGTAGGCAGAGGAGACTGCTAAACCAGAAGTTACGGGATCGAATACTTGGTTCATCAAATCGTGCTCATCGTTGAGCTTACCGTAGCTGTTTAAATAAGCGACATACGGAGAAATTGACGTTCGTATAAAGATGTAGTAAAAGCTAGCAGATATAACAAACACTACAGTACATAAAGGAAATGGCTGTCATTCATAATATGATAAAATAGTTTATTAATTATTTTACGCTGCCAATGCTTTGAATAGGACCAACAGAACACACAACCAATATTCCCGCAGGACGTGCAGCGAGGCGGCAACGCTGTGGAAGTCATGTACCCCGCGGAGTCTGTGATTGGCCGCATCTCGCTATACGTCATGTGCCCCATTACCTAATTAGGAGTGCAAAGTAACAATATATACCTCTCGTCATATTTGAGATACGCACGTCAAACTTCTGGATTTGGATCAAATGTGTAATATCAACTCTTTTTTTTTCAATTTCATTGAATTTGCAATTATGCATTTCACGTTTGCACGTTTCCCTAAAATTTCAATTTTTGAAGCATCTAGTAAAGATCTGTAAAATGAGTTTTTCCACAAAGGTGTAAAAGTAACCTGACTTCAGGTCCTTGCAGAATGGAAGAAAAATTACAATTCTTATGGAATTTTTCGATAGAATAAGAAAATAGCGTGAAGAATAATTTTCAGATAACGCTTATTAAAAATAATAGCTACTTGAAGCTTTCCAATGAGCATGGAATAAATTTTTATAAGCATGTAAACCGAGGGACTATTTATTATTTTTGACGCAAACGGTAAGTCGATTCACCCTAAAAGGCAGTTACATATCATGTTAGGCATGGGTAAGCGTCCACTTGACTCCCTCTTGGAGTAAAATCCCGGGATCTGAAGAAAATAATTGCTTATTCTTGTAATTCCTTCAATGTGTTTCTTTCTGCTTTACGTTTTTCTCTTGTTGTCTATTATTTTCATTCTTTAGATTTTCCTTTTCCTAGCCTTATAATATGTTACCCTTCCCTACGTTCTCACACATTCATTATTTATTTTCTTATTCTAATGTTTTCTCAAAAAAATATCAAATGACCTAATAAAGATTGAGAGTTAGGAATTGGTGTGAACACAATCGTTACACCTTTCAAACCGTTGGTGAAATTCTGGCAGTAGCGAAGGAATGAAGGGTACAGTGTACATTGTCATCGCTGACATTTTTGGGAGCGTGCAGCACCCTCTAAAAGCCTTTGATCGGAATTGTACCCCTTACACCCCCTCAAATAAATTGACAGATTCAAAATGTACCATTCGAAAAAATCTTGTTTTTGGTAGTTAAATGCTGAAGAACTTATTTTGCCTACTTTATCTTACTATTCACAGAAATTAAGATTCTTCGAGTTTATTTTTAAGTTCACTTTGTGCACAGATAGGCTAATCTGGACTGGACCTACAGTTTGAAGTGGAATCTGAACTACTGTGTGCCTCCATCGGGCACATGTATTGACCCTGAGTCAGGCCCGTAGCTAGGTATGGGCCGGGGGGGGGGGGTTGAGCCCTTCTGGAACTGCTGTCAGCCCCCATGGCATTAGGTAAAACTATTTTGTATAATTTGTCCGCAGTGAAGAGTAAAAATAGACAGCAGATATTATTCTCCTCACAACTTTGGTGAAGGATAAATTCACAGAAAATGAACAAGCAGCTATTACATTCATTCATCTTATTTATAAGAAGAAGTCTATGTAGCGGCAAGTATTTGGAAGATTATCTTCTCTAGACTTTAGAAATTTCTTTCACAGGAGAGCTTCTATATCTGGATCTTCGCTGCCCCTGTTGCGGCCTCCCGTTTAGACAGAAATCTGTGACTTTGACGTCATCATCCATATTCTTTCCACATGTACATCAAAGGTCAAAAGCTACCAAGTTTTGTGAATGAAGGGGAGTTTCATTGCATCGGCCGGTGGTTGAATGTACTCTGGGCACAATGATTGAATATTGTGCATTTTCCTTTGTGTGATATAAATGTCTGTATCATCAAAAGAAGTATGGAGTGTGTAGTAAGGGATGTTTGTATGATATTTCTAAATTTTATGTAACTTAATGACCCCCCCCCCACACACACACAAAAGTTACCTTAATTTAATACTGTTAAACTTTTGAAAAATAGACTTGCTCTACAAGGCCCCTCCTGATAGCCTGTGAGCCCCCCCTGGAGATCAATTCTAGCTACTGACACCTCTTCATTAAATGGCGACAACGTTAACAATACGTCATCAGGGAGACCCACAGAGAAATTCAAATAACCGTAAACCTACTACACTGCACTCGGTTGTTCTGTGTTGTCGGATATTTTTTTAGGGGAATGTCAACTATTTAACATGAATGCAATATGAAGGTTTCATTGATCGATTGATTTAATTTGTTTTACTACCCTTTCGTTCCATCGTTCTATTTCTGGCTAATCGCGAAGATGAGTATGAGTAATGATATGATGAAATTGATGAAGAGACGGCACTCACAAAGAACATCCACACTCAGGAAACGCTTAGAATCCGAGACCCCTGATGTCGTAGCATGCTGTGCTAGTCACTCCACCGTTGAGGTCGGTGCGTCCAATACGACGAAATGAAGGCTGGAGACGTATGTTCTTTTAACCTGTTAAAATCTATCAACAAATATTGAAATTAAAAATAGAATTCAAAAATATTTTGTGATTAAGATTACTGATTATTATTGGCATTTCAGGGTTATGGAATTTTTCACTTACACACACACACACATACACTATAAACTATGTGTGATACATTTGAGGAGATCGAACTGTCCCCCAATTCAAAATGTTCCTCCGCCACTGACCCCTGGATTGTGTTGATCTTGTGGTGGTGAATGAATGACAGCTTACAAAGTTTCTTACAAATGTATTGAATTAGCACGACTATTAGACAAAGTAAACTCAATTTGTAGACACAGAAGTACTTGTGGCCGCACCTAACCTCACTCATACACAAACGCAATTCTTCAAGTTTTCTTGCGCCATACATACATATGATAACGTATGACTGAATTTTTCATGCCGTAGCATCTCACTGCCATCTAGTGAGCAATTTATGATTTATGATAAAATTAGACGAGCCACATGGGCAGAAAACTTACTGCAATAAAATGAGATGGCAGCACAATAGCTTCGGTATCTTCGAGGTAAAACATGTCAGAGAAAATTTGGTTGCAATATACTAATAGAAATGATGAGTTTGATAAATTTATACTATGATAAACGTGAACAATGGATGCAAGGTAGTGAATGATAGAATATGAAGAACCTTGATAAAAGATTAAGCACACGAAAGTTTATTTAGCAAGATTGCAGATAAAGAAATAAACATTTCGTGCCATCACGTAGAGATGATTTGAATGGTAGTAATTCGTTCGTTCAGTGAAATAAAACCACATAACAATTATTATTTTTCGAACACCAAAACACCTATTATGTGGCATAAAGAATTAGAGAGGTAGACAATACATCTTGACAAAGATAAGAACGTCCTTGTGGCGCTGCAGTCGAATTTTCAGTCGTAAGCGAATGTAGGGAGCGTGGGCGATGCAATCAGCTGCTTGCATTGTTCCCGTGTTACTGTGTTGACAAATTGTTCAGCACTGTCAAAGGCACGAGAGGAGAAGCAAGAAGAAGATACAAATATACTTTAAATTTGCCGAGGTCATTCTTATCTTGGTTTATTTGGAAAAAAGTACGAACTAGTGTTCTAAACTCTAATTTGTTTCCGATTCTTAGAGTTCCAGTATGTTTGCAAATAAATATTTCAGACGCATCATCACCTATAGTGGAACCACAAGCAAAAAAGCCTGTGCAGACCCGCGACTCCTGTGCACCGTACTCCCGCGAGGAGGGGAGAGGAAGAGTGGACAATGCTTCCTTATGGCCGGAGCTGAACGGAAGAAGGGAAATGTGCGCGGGGACTTTTCGTCCAAGGTTTTTTCTCCTTTTGGTCGTTCTATAGACGAATATGTTAGATTGTCCCTTCAAGTGTTGCCATCTACTTACATAAAATTCCATTGGTGATTTCAACACAAAATGAGGCAACGCCTCTTGCCCCACCCTGCCTTTGCTTCTACGTAACCACTGCCGTAAGCAGGGAGAGCTTATGGAACTGCAGCCCCTCCCTAAATTTGAAAGAATGAAAATTTTCAATTGAATGCAGCAATGAACCCAATGGTAAATGTAAACTCTCTTAAAGTAACCTCCTTTAACCATTTTTGCCCTTGAACAATTTTAAAAACTAAGGTTAAAAATGTCAATTGTGAGTTTTTAATACTGTATCCGCACTGGAACAGAGCTGTGTAATATCAACCCTTTACAATTCCAGTTCCCTCCGGAAAATATATCATCCATATGCTAGCGCACATTTCAACAATAAGAACTTAACAGTCCTTACCTCTCCATGGCAACAATGCAGAGAGCATATGAAACAAGGACAATTTTCATTTAAGCACGAAATGTACTGAGTTAGAAGTCTCGTGAATACTTTCAGAAGTTCAACTGGAAAAATAATACTTGTATCAACTTCTTAAGCTTAATAATTGTGAACAGTGGCACCGATAGACAGACTCTCTTAGAACAGCAGGAGAGGTGAGTAGAAATACGCTATCCTTCTGTAATGTTAATAAAAGGGGTAATGAGACTCATTGAGTCGCAGGGGCAGACTACATAAGTGGGTCCCCAGTTACTGCTATTACAATGGGTGATCTACAAATGCAAAAAATGCGTAATTTTAGCATATGAAGTGTAAGCAAATACAATTCTCTTTATTATGAATAAAGATATGTTTCTACCTCGTAAATAGTACAGACGATACAAAGCAACTAATAAAATATATACTGAAAAATACATTCTTTACTTATTAACAAATTAAGATTAATTACAGTTCTTACATTATAGATGAAATACATAATTGTCGGTTACTGTGCATGAACCAAGCCGTGTACATATCAGGATAACTGGAGGTGAATAAACAATGTTGTATGACAAGAATATGAGCAAGCCCTTTCACATCATCCATGCCCTTTATCATGTATTTCAAAGAACTTCTAATAATATTTGTCACTCGGTTTGGAAATGTTTTTTTGCAATTTTTCAGGATCTTAACGAAGATCAGTCTCTATAAATCTTTCTAAGAAGGTTGTATAATTTTTTAGGTATCTACAACTGCTTTCGTATCTTTAAAACGATTGTCCAGTTGTTAGCAAATTGAGTCTATCATACAGGGTGTCCACAAAGTATTACTACCGTTACAATGAAACGTAACTTTTAAACTATATGAGATAAATACATGCCGTTTTTTGAAACGTGTTCTACAGCTCTCAAAGTTTTATTTACAATTACAACATTTCCACATTAGTTGCCCTCAGAACGTCGAGACGATATCCGATCTCCATCCATACACGCTGCAGCATAGCAGCATCAACCTGTTCGAGAACTTCTGCAATCCGTGTACGAAGTGTGACAAGATCTGGAACAGGGGTTTCGTAGACACGATCCTTGACGTACCCACAAAGGGAAAAAATCCAAGGGGGTGATATGAGGGGAGCGCGGTGGCCAGGAGATTGGTCCATCGCGGCCAATCCATCTCCCAGGGAAATGTCTATCCAAAAGGTCCCTCACATCTCGAGACCAATGAGGAGGCGCTCTATCTTGCTGGAAGATGATGTTTGGCTGCAGTTCCAACACCTGAGGTAGTAGGTATTCATGAATCATGTCGTAGTAATTATAATTAGCCCCTGTAACCGTGTCCTCAGCAAAGATAAATGGACCGATTACTCTATCATGCATAAGAGCACACCAAAAGTTCAGTTTTGGGCTAGCTCGAACATGTTCACGAAAGACATGAGGATTTTTTAGAACCCCATATCCGAACGTTATGGCGGTTAACATGTCCAGACACATGGAAAGTGGCTTCATCAGAGAACATCACCCTGTGCAGGTACTGATTGTCTTGTTCGATTGAGGCCAGCATGGAAGCAGCAAAGTTAGCACGCCGAGGAAGGTCAGTTGGCTCCAAAGCTTGCGTAAGTTGCACTTTGTAGGGTTGCAGATCTAACCGCTTGTGGAGGACCTTCTGAATTGTTGATTTCGGTATATGCAATTCGCGTGAAGCACGGTGGACCGATTTCTGAGGGCTCCGCTGAAATGCAACTTGTAAGTTGTCCACCAATTCTTGCTCCACACCTGGTCGTCCACCGCGCGGCAAGTCCATTACGCTACCTGTCTCTAAAAAGTTTTCGCCCCATCTAATTATGGATGATTTTGATGAAGGATCTCTTCAATACTTCC
The DNA here is from genome assembly GCF_977018435.1 of Lepisma saccharinum. Taxonomy (NCBI): domain Eukaryota; kingdom Metazoa; phylum Arthropoda; class Insecta; order Zygentoma; family Lepismatidae; genus Lepisma; species Lepisma saccharinum. The sequence goes on along the minus strand of NC_139243.1, from coordinate 65,207,562 downwards.
TGCGGAATTCTCGCTGCACAGTTACTGGTGATTTACCTAACTCAGCATACCACCACACACATTGGGTCTTCTCCTGTGCTGTCGTCATTGTCGCTCACAACATAAATAATAATAAAATATCATTACTTATTAAAACCTTGAGAGCTGTAGAACACGTTGCAACAAACCGCATGTCTTTATCTCACATAGTTTAGGAGCTATGTTTCATTGTAATGGTAGCAGGACTTTGTGGACACGCTTTAGTTTAAAATATTGATAAGTTGAGCCAGCTCTCTCGATTGGGAAGTATTTGTACAGAGTCAAAGAATTCAGTTGGAATGTTCCTACTTGGCAAACATTTTCATCATTTTAACAACAGATTAAAACTATTCCCGAAGCTCAGTCATTTCTCCTAGGGAATTCCGTAAGATATCATATGCCAATCAAACACAGTCTGCTTGAAATGGTTTAGAAGTGATATTCATCTGCTCCAAGCCTTTATCTTGAAGAGTTTTCATAATAAAAAAAAAACTGAAAGATTAAATTTTCCCAACTGCTTTCATTTGGCTTCCTGCTTTTTGATATTATGTAAGATTAAGAAACTTTCGAAACTTCAAAAAGCCTCTCTTTAAGATCATACACAATATATCTTCCTGCCCGTCGTGTTGGATTAAGTGCTTAGATAGTTGGGTTCGCCGTCGCAGAATACTGTTACCATAAGAAATTGAGGACTAAAAGTGGTAAACGTTGTAAGTGCCAAAAGCGAAAGTGTTGAGAAATCGCATCGTTCCGCACATCAGCCAGTAAGAACTTCAATTATATACATCATGAACAGTTCTGCGATAGCAAGAGTCAAATTGTTGAACAAGAAATTAGCCGAACCCAACTACGTTAGAAAAACAGTGCTCTTTCCCAGTTACCTTCTACAGCATTAAGAACCAAATTTGAATTACGACTAACGCAATTTTGAGGTGAAAGTTGCTAGGTTCTTTTTTGCACGTACACCGATTTCAAAGGCAGCGTTTCAATCCTTACTTAATTGTGTTTAAACCTCCATAATTTTACCACGCTGGCATTTTTTGCTTAACATAGTGGGAAACCGTGGCATAATTACTGGAGACGTGTAAACCAGCCTTGGGCCTTACTGGTGGCTATAATTTGCCTTCAGGTGGCCAGTCTCACAAAGTCACGAAAATTCATAACCGCGTTTCAGGCTTTTGGAGCCCCTTTAGCTCGGCAACAGGCGCCCCAGTCTAATTGTGCCCATGGTTAATACATGCAAGAAAGTTTACTTTTGGGCAGTTCTCTTATTTCTTTCTTTTGCTTTCAATGTTGGGAGAAGCTAATGTTTCTTGCTTATTGAGAAGAGCGGACCTTTTCCACTGTCTGTGAGGAAGTAATTTAGGATATCCTTGCGTTTTCCATGCGTTTTGTATGTCATGTGCAGATCGCTTTACAACATGCACTTTTAACCTTTCTGAAGTAGCTCTCGACACATCTTTTTTAACTCTTAGATGAGGACTTTAGATAAAGTGATTTCCCTACTTGTATATTAAATGGTGAAAATTGGTCATATGTGCAGATATATTAAAAAAATATGACTGATTACTAATTAATTAATTGGCTTTCATAATCACGGTGGAACATTTATGTATGTGCAGAAACTATAAATTCTTCAAGAATAATGAATTAATAAATTTGTATGAGCAGCAACGGAATAGGCCTCACTTCCCCTAACTGGGAAAGAAGATTCCTAGCGACGGAATAGGACTCGCTTCACATAACAAGGATAGAAGATTCCGAGCAACGGAATAGGCCTAGCTTCCCCTACCAGGGAAAGATGATTACCAGCGACGGAATAAGCCTCGCTTCACATAACAAGGAGAGAAGATTCCCAGCAACGGAATAGGCCTAGCTTCCCCTACCAGGGAAAGAAGATTCCCATCGACGGAATAAGCTTAGCTTCACATAACAAGGATATAAGATTCCCAGCAACGAAATAAGCCTACTTCCACGTACCAAGGAAAGAAGATTCCCAGCGACGGAATAGGCCTCGCTTCCCCTACCAGGGAGAGAAGATTCCCAGCAACGGAATAGGCCTCGCTTCCCCCACCAGGGAGAGAAGATTCCCAGCAACGGAACAGGCCTCGATTCACCTACCAGGGAGAGAAGATTCCCAGCAACGGAATAGGCCTCGCTTCCCCCACCAGGGAGAGAAGATTCCCAGCAACGGAACAGGCCTCGATTCACCTACCAGAGAAAGAAGATTCCCAGCAACGGAATAGGCCTCGCATCCCCTACCAGGGAGAGAAGATTCCCAGCAACGGAATAGGCCTAGCTTTCTCTACCAGGAAGAAAACATTATCAGCAACGGAATAGGCCTAGCTTCACATAACAAGGATAGAAGATTCCCAGCGACGGAATAGGCCTCGCTTCCCCTACCAGGGAGAGAAGATTCCCAGCAACGGAATAGGCCTAGCTTTCTCTACCAGGAAGAAAACATTATCAGCAACGGAACAGGCCTCGCTTCCCCTACCAGGGAGAGAAGATTCCCAGCGACGGAATAGGCCTCGCTTCCCCTACCAGGGAGAGAAGATTCCCAGCAACGGAATAGGCCTCGCTTCCCCCACCAGGGAGAGAAGATTCCCAGCAACGGAACAGGCCTCGATTCACCTACCAGAGAAAGAAGATTCCCAGCAACGGAATAGGCCTCGCATCCCCTACCAGGGAGAGAAGATTCCCAGCAACGGAATAGGCCTAGCTTTCTCTACCAGGAAGAAAACATTATCAGCAACGGAATAGGCCTAGCTTCACATAACAAGGATAGAAGATTCCCAGCGACGGAATAGGCCTCGCTTCCCCTACCAGGGAGAGAAGATTCCCAGCAACGGAATAGGCCTCGCTTCCCCCACCAGGGAGAGAAGATTCCCAGCAACGGAACAGGCCTCGATTCACCTACCAGGGAGAGAAGATTCCCAGCAACGGAATAGGCCTCGCATCCCCTACCAGGGAGAGAAGATTCCCAGCAACGGAATAGGCCTAGCTTTCTCTACCAGGAAGAAAACATTATCAGCAACGGAAGAGGCCTAGCTTCACATAACAAGGATAGAAGATTCCCAGCGACGGAATAGGCCTCGCTTCCCCTACCAGGGAGAGAAGATTCCCATCGACGGAATAAGCTTAGCTTCACATAACAAGGATATAAGATTCCCAGCAACGAAATAAGCCTACTTCCACGTACCAAGGAAAGAAGATTCCCAGCGACGGAATAGGCCTCGCTTCCCCTACCAGGGAGAGAAGATTCCCAGCAACGGAATAGGCCTCGCTTCCCCCACCAGGGAGAGAAGATTCCCAGCAACGGAACAGGCCTCGATTCACCTACCAGGGAGAGAAGATTCCCAGCAACGGAATAGGCCTCGCTTCCCCCACCAGGGAGAGAAGATTCCCAGCAACGGAACAGGCCTCGATTCACCTACCAGAGAAAGAAGATTCCCAGCAACGGAATAGGCCTCGCATCCCCTACCAGGGAGAGAAGATTCCCAGCAACGGAATAGGCCTAGCTTTCTCTACCAGGAAGAAAACATTATCAGCAACGGAATAGGCCTAGCTTCACATAACAAGGATAGAAGATTCCCAGCGACGGAATAGGCCTCGCTTCCCCTACCAGGGAGAGAAGATTCCCAGCAACGGAATAGGCCTAGCTTTCTCTACCAGGAAGAAAACATTATCAGCAACGGAACAGGCCTCGCTTCCCCTACCAGGGAGAGAAGATTCCCAGCGACGGAATAGGCCTCGCTTCCCCTACCAGGGAGAGAAGATTCCCAGCAACGGAATAGGCCTCGCTTCCCCCACCAGGGAGAGAAGATTCCCAGCAACGGAACAGGCCTCGATTCACCTACCAGAGAAAGAAGATTCCCAGCAACGGAATAGGCCTCGCATCCCCTACCAGGGAGAGAAGATTCCCAGCAACGGAATAGGCCTAGCTTTCTCTACCAGGAAGAAAACATTATCAGCAACGGAATAGGCCTAGCTTCACATAACAAGGATAGAAGATTCCCAGCGACGGAATAGGCCTCGCTTCCCCTACCAGGGAGAGAAGATTCCCAGCAACGGAACAGGCCTCGATTCACCTACCAGGGAGAGAAGATTCCCAGCAACGGAATAGGCCTCGCATCCCCTACCAGGGAGAGAAGATTCCCAGCAACGGAATAGGCCTAGCTTTCTCTACCAGGAAGAAAACATTATCAGCAACGGAAGAGGCCTAGCTTCACATAACAAGGATAGAAGATTCCCAGCGACGGAATAGGCCTCGCTTCCCCTACCAGGGAGAGAAGATTCCCAGCAACGGAATAGGCCTAGCTTTCTCTACCAGGGAGAGAACATTCCCAGAAACGGAATAGGCCTCGCATCCCCTACCAGGGAAATAAAATTCCCAGCGACGGAATAAGCCTAGGTTCACATAACAAGGGTAGAAGATTACCAGCAACGGAATAAGCCTCGCTTCACATATCAAATAAAGAAAATTTCCAGCAACGGAATAGGCCTCGCTTTCCCTACCAGGGAGAGAAGATTCCCACTAAAGGAATACGCCTCGCTTCCTTTACCAGGGATATAAAGATTTACAGCAACGGATTAGGCCTCGCTTCCACTACCAGGGAGAGAAAATTCCCAGCAAAATGAATAGGCCCTGCTTCACATACCAAGGATAGAAGATTACCAGCAACGGAATAAGCCTCGCTTCACATACCAAATATAGAAAATTCCCAGCAACGGAATAGGCCTCGCTTTCCCTACAAGGAGAGAAGATTCCCACTAACGGAATAAGCCTCGCTTCCTTTACCAGGGATATAAAGATTCGCAGCAACGGAATAGGCCTCGCTTCCACTACCAAGGAGAGGAAATTCCCAGCAAAATGAATAGGCCTCGCTTCACATACCAAGGATAGAAGATTCCCAGCAACGGAATGAGCCTTGCATCGCATGCCAAGGATAGAAGATTCCCAGCAACGGAATAATCCTTGCTTCGCATACCATGGATAGAAGATTCCCAGCAACGAAATAAGCCTACTTCCACATACCAAGGAAAGAAGATTCCCGGCAACGGAATAAGCCTTGCTTCGCATATCAAGGAAAAAAGATTCCCAGCGACGGAATAGGCCTCGCTTCCCCTACCAGGAATAGAAGATCCCAGCGACGGAATAAGCCTCGCTTCACATAACAAGGATAGAAGATTCCCAGCAACGGAATAAGCCTTGCTTCACATACCAAGGATAGAACATTCCCAGATACGGAATAAGCCTCGCTTCACATAACAAGGATAGAAGATTCCCAGCGACGGAATAGGCCTCGCTTCCCCTACCAGGGAGAGAAGATTCCCAGCAACGGAATAGGCCTCGCTTCCCCCACCAGGGAGAGAAGATTCCCAGCAACGGAACAGGCCTCGATTCACCTACCAGGGAGAGAAGATTCCCAGCAACGGAATAGGCCTCGCATCCCCTACCAGGGAAAGAAGATTCCCAGCAACGGAATAGGCCTAGCTTTCTCTACCAGGAAGAAAACATTATCAGCAACGGAATAGGCCTAGCTTCACATAACAAGGATAGAAGATTCCCAGCAACGGAATAAGTCTTGCTTCGCATTCCAAGGATAGAAGATTCCCAGCAACGAAATAAGCCTTGCTTCGTATACCAAGGATAGAAGATTCCCAGCAACGAAATAAGCCTACTTCCACATACAAAGGAAAGAAGATTCCCAGCGACGGAATAGGCCTCGCTTCCTCTACCAGGGATAGAAGAATCCCAGCAACGGAATAGGCCTCACTTCCCCTACAAGAGAAAGAACATTCCCAGCGACGGAATAAGCCTCGCTTCACATAACAAGGATAGAAGCTTCCGAGCAACGGAATAAGCCTCGCTTCACATAACAAGGATAGAAGATTCCCAGCAACGGAATAAGCCTTGCTTCACATACCAAGGATAGAAGCTTCCGAGCAACGGAATAAGCCTCGCTTCACATACCAAGGAAGAAGATTCCCAGCAACGGAATAAGCCATGCTTCGCATACCAAGGATAGAACATTCCCAGCGACGGAATAAGCCTCGCTTCACATAAAAAGGATAGAAGATTCCCAGCAACGAAATAATCCTACTTCCACATAATAAGGATAGAAGATTCCCAGCAACGGAATAGGTTTCGCTTCCCCTACCAGGGATAGAAGATTCTCAGCAACGGAATAGGCCTCGCTTCCTCTACCAGGGAAAGAAGATTCCCAGGAACGGAATAGGCCTCGCTTCCCCTACTAGGGAAAAAAGATTCTCAGCAACGGAATAGGCCACGCTTCTCCTACCAGGGATAGAAGATTCCCAGCGACGGAATTAGCCTCGCTTCACATACCAAGGATAGAAGATTCCAAGCAACGGAATAAGCCTCGCTTCCACTACCAGGGATCGAAGAATCCCAGTAACTGAATAGGCCTCGCTTCACGTATCAGTGAGAGAAGATTCCCAGTGGTCGCCAATGAATTTTTAAAGACAAGCTTGTTTATCTGTTATCTTTTGTCGTAATATACCTCTTTATAATATTTATTTTAATTGTAATGAAATATTAGTTAAAATATTTGTCATAGAACAGAAGTAATCCGTATGTCTTGTTGCTTGTTATTTTAGCTGTAAAAGCGTATCTTTTTGAATGGGCATGAACAAATTATGATTTTTTCTGTCATCTATATTATAATACACACCGTGTCCCAAAAGCACTTTACAAATTTGAAGTTGGACAGCACAACTTAAATAGACGTGTTGTAAGTGAATCAACAACACCTAAAGATTTTTTTGTCATATATTTAGTAAGAGGGTGCACCACCACACTGGGCTGTAGACGTGAGAGATGTCTTGAACAGAACATTTCTAGGACGTTGGATTGGAAGAGATTGTCCAATTATCTGGTCTCCTAGATCACCTGACATTACACCACTAAACTTATTTTTGTTGGGATCTGTCAAATACGAAATGTACAGAACTTCTGTTATTGATCTTTATGATTTGAAGGCCATAATAAAAGCTTCCATTGCCACAATTGACAGGAACTTGCGGGATGGACAAATTAGGAATTTCGGTTATTTGTTGGACGCGCCACCAGAGGTGCGCATGTTGTAGTAGACTAATAAACAATAAGACGTCATGCGTTCGTTAATCAAATGGGACATGGTATGTTTCTTTATGTCAATTACAAGTTGTGCTTGATGAGATGAATATTGTAAAGTACTTTTAGCGACACCCTGTTTTAAAAAAATTCTATGAAGTACAGAATATTAGAAAATGTTTGTTCTGTAGAATAATAAGCTGTTGAGTAGCGTGAGTGTATAGGGGCTACCCACGAGTAAAGAAAAACATATCCAACGGCACAATCGATTGTGGAACTGTAGCAGAGTAACTTCCGGTCCACGGCGGCCGGGTAATTCCAGCGCGTGTTGTGCCCTTTCTTCTCGTCTTGTATATTGAATGAAATGGATCGTATAAAAGCACTTGACGACGAGAAGAAGAAGAGAAATCTGGGCAAAGTAGAGGCCTTTCCATATCAATTGGATGAGCAACTAGGAAGTAATACGGCATTATTCCAGGATGAGATCCATTTGCTGACCGTCGTTGCATTTGGCTATATTTGTAGCCTACATATTTAATAGAAAGTAATTTTTCCTAGATAGCGAGAGCGCTTAAAACGTGTAAATCTTTGGATGCGTACATTAATGTTTTAAGGGAAAAAAAAGTGCGAGATGTACGGACATATAAAAAACGGAAAAGGGGCTTTTTTCTTCTTTCTTCAGTCAGGGCGAGTCAGAGGGATGTGGTAATGCACACTTGCTGGTTTCGTTCCTGTTTGAACACAGAAATACAAAACGCTCATTGTTATTTTAAGTCAATTAAGTTTTCTGCTATTTGTGTTGAACATGACGACGAAGATGAATAATAAACTGGAAAAATTAATGACCGGACAAACACAATGATACACCATTGCCTGATCATTGTTTAAACCTAGGACCTCTTCTCTATCAATGTTGAAGAGATTTCTATTGCGAATGACGAAAATTAATAATAATTAATTTTCTGGTTGCACAAAAAAATATTTCCTCTGGTTGCACAAAAAATTATTTCCTCTGCTTACACACATTTTTTTTTCTGGTTAAACTAAAATTTAATGCAGTTCGTGTGTTATTCAAGAACGTAATGTGTAACCTAACTGACTATGACCGAGCATCTTTTGAAAGGAAAAGTAATATTTCGCTCATATCACTAAAACAGAGCGAAAATCGAGGTTTGAATGATTTCTCTTCTAGAAGTGTAAGGGGTGCGGGACGCAAACATTTTGTTTGGAAGGAAACAGGACGGGGTATTTTTAAAGTCCTGACGTTCAAAACGGGAGAAATAATGTAATTTCCCGAAAAAATTGGGAGATTAAAAGGGCAGAAAATATTAAAAATTACCTGATACTAAAAAATGTTAATTATACACACAATTTCACCTCGGGTGATGATTTATTTTGCATTTCTGGAATAAAAACTGCTAATTTCAATAAATTTCGGACATTTAGTACAAAAAACGTGGAGAATAAACTTTAAACGATATTATTTTTTTCCGAAGTCTGGATCGAACGGTTTTTTTTCTTGAGGTCGACTTTTTGGGTTCCTGCACATCCGTTGTCATTACTGCGGAGTCTACTCCTGCTAATGGGCTTCCAATTTCCACGCCTGACAGCTTGAATGCAATAATTTTGGAAAATTATTTAGCCCTGATCGTAGTTTACATCCTCCACGTACACACCCATTCGTTCCTTTCATACATGACACAATCTCAGCTCCCTTTAGTGGCATGCTGTGAGCCTACGAACCGGAAGTTGTTGTGCTACAAGTATGGCGTCCGCGCAAAGGCACTCCCTTCCGGTGGATAACCCCAATAAGAAAAACTACATTTCATAAGAATTAATATCTTATCTTCGCGATGATTATGTTGATATTAGACGTTCAAAGCAGTAATATTAATATGCACAACACAGTAGTCCTCGCTTAGATTAGGAAACCGTTAATTAGACTTATCTTGTATATTAAATATCAAATCAGAATTTTATTCCAAAGGGTTTGCCTTTTAGGTAAAACTGCGTGAACTCAATGACATATTGGATTCTGTGGATTTCAAATTTACTGCATCCTTTTTTTGCTGTATTACATTCTGTAACTTGTTTTCTGTCGTAAAATTCTCTCTTAGATATCTAGTAAATTGCAATGAAAATTAAGCTACCATCTAACGGTGAAATTGAATTCTAAGACATTTGTGTAACATTCTAGAGGGAATTTGACGCCTGTGATCTTCTTTAGGTAATATCCGTTTAACAGCTATTTAACGACAGCGTCAGAAGAGGACACATCCCCAGTCAGACAATCTACACGCCTCCCCTCACTGGCGTTAATGACATATCGAATAATATACTTCAGTCCTAAATGTACTTCGATTTACTTATTTTTAAGTGGTGTGTTCTGCATGTTACCACTTTTCCTCTTTAGATACCAACGTGACTTACAAAAAATAATTTTGTTTTAATATATAGAATGTTCTCATTCAAGATTCGAGCGCCTACCAGGAAATATGTGATTTATATTTCATTCTTCTCCTGTAATCGTCGAGACTAAACAATTACTGATAGAATAAAACAGCATTAAAATTCTTGAGAACTGTAGAACGGGCAAATCATCTCAATAGTGAAAAGTCAATGTCAACGCTAATTAGTGAAGGACTTTCAAAAGAGATTCCAAGAGACCGACACTACATGTTAGTTGTGGATGTATTGCAGTATCTTGCTATACAGTCCAAGGCCTTGCTTTTCTAGATGAGACTTTTTTGAAGTCAGTTTCAAAATACAACGATATCCTTCGGAAACGTATTGAACTTGGATATCTAGATGCAAAGTTTGATCACAGTTCTACCCAAACTAATTGATGCGTAATGTCCATAATTATTCAGTAACGTAAGCCAGAAAGTGGAAGAGGCCCAAACATAGGAGTGCGAACGGGGGCGACAAGAGAGGGCAGTTGCCCCCTTTAATGCTCTTACTTAGGAAGTTAGTATAAAGGAATATTATCACTGTTATTATACAATCGTAGCGTTCCTCTGGACGCGGGGATCTTAAATAGGGATGTAACTATTAGTACTAGTTGATGGTAGAGACAGCCCTGAACGGGCAGGTACAAATATCTAAATATTCATTAAAATAGACTCATGATTCGTTTCTAGACTGAAGAGCAATGCAAATGGCAGAATGGGTGTAGACTAGCTTACCCTGTTCGGTTTAGAAATAAGACCAGTAGCTCCTGCTTCTCAGATGATTCCAGATTAAAAGACCTCGTGTCGCTCTCATGCGCACGTATTTAAACACTCGCTTGGCCTCTCGTCACCTCTTGCCAAAGGCCAGTGTTCTTACCATTTCCTGTAGAAAGCTTATTCTACACATTCTGAGCAGGAGCTGACAAGGCCTGCCAGGGTCAATATTTCTTAATCGAACGGGGTATGGTACGACACCCCCTCTTGCAAGACAATTTCTAAAATTGAAATTGTAGTCATGAAAAGTTTAAATTGAACCTTCTGCCATTCACCAAAATTTAAAAGGTTGTTGTTTATTACATGAAAAAAAAGGTTACATAAAATAAAATAATAAAAAAAATGTCGGAGACCCTTCACCGAAAATTAAATGGAACAGAATTAAGCTCAAGCTTGAAAGCTGAAAGAAAGTCTTTTGTTTTCATTAGCCACACGCTGGAAGAGTCTTTCGTAATCAACAATGCTGACGGTTGGTCAACATGCGATATAGAGTGTTGTTCGCAGGTCCGTGGAGTCAGCGGAAAGTTCAACACACTGCATCGTAACGCGATACATGCGACTTGCTTCTGAACAAATGCTAAATAAGCACAGAACGTAATCCGTGAGAAACGTTAATGCCGCATGCTCGCAATCTTCCGCCTCATCAGGATGACAGTTCGAGGCGAGAGCAAAGGACCGTGGTAAACACCAAACTCCACTGGACTGCACACAACCACATGAAGATTAAAAAAATTGATGAAGGTTATGTTTGCACTTGCCACTGACGTTCTTAGCACACTATGTGTGCACACTATGACCGGAGAAATGAGACGGCAGGGCAATCCAAATACATTCCAACCCCGGAGTCCTGGGGTACGAAGCACTGTTCTGTGACATACACGGTCCTTGACCGATCATTTTCACTGGGGGACCGGAGTCGAATCCCGGTGTGGAAAGTTCCGGAATACTGGTCAGCAAAGGTCAGATGAAAAGACGTGGGCCGTGGGGCGGGCGAACACAGGGTAGTCCATGGGAAGCCACCCCAAGTAGCGGTTCCAAGCCCCAAAAATATGCTTTGTCCAATGGCGAATACTGGGGGGGATGTTAGGATAGGCCCCCGAAAGTTCACAGCAGACGCCATTGCATACAGTAATTATGGCCACTGGTAGGATGAAACGTCACAGGTGGTCTGGCAGGTTGCTGATCCACAGGGCTGGGTGTCAACACATTTGGGTCGTTGACTGTACCCGGAAAGTTCCAATATGTGGTGAAGGACACTGCCTGGCCTTACAGAGCAAAAGGGGACGATGTACATGAAAGATGTTCATGCTTCTTCTTAAGGGGGGTTAAAGTCGTGGGGGGGGGGGGGTTTTGCTCTGTAAGATGACATTTCTTCTTATGTTTCTGACGCTCTTCTGATCCTGGGATGTCACTTGGAATAGGGTTTTCGGTGCTGCTACGTGACATACACCGCTGAAGCCCAAAGGAGGCTGGTGGGCTCCAAAGCCTTCAGGAATGCGTTCTTCTTGCGGCCTCAAAAAAAAATCGCTGGGCGACTTTCGAAATTCCTTGAACTCGTGGAATTCCCGAACAGGGGAGGAAACAGGTTGGACATGGGAAAAACTACATTGCTCTCAGTCATTCAATATTGAAAATATATAAAAATGTGTAAGGTAATCGTTTTTTATTGGCAAGTGAAAATCATGAGTAAAAATAAGTAAAAATAAACTGCCCAATAAGTGATATAAAGTATAAAACAAAGTTTGAATGAAGGCTAAATAAATAAAAGGCGGAAAATGTCATTTGACGCCTTAACACTGGAACACCATTAAAATGAAAATCTGACTTCATCAAAAGTAATATATGTATATATTGACTAAATTATATATATATATATAGCCCCTGGCTTCTCCCAAATATAAAATAATGTGCAATATGAAACTAAAGTTATGACATGGCACTATAAAATAAACGAAAATATGTAGGATTAAATATTGATAAATATATAAAAGTAATATGTAGATGGTATAAAATATTTCCCCTGGTATCAGAAAATTAACCCAACGAAATCCATTAATATCATGTCAGAAATGTCAAAGAATTGTAAAAAAATGAGGAACTGACGAAAAAAATAATTAACCCAAAATTTGGTAACGTCACAACCGTTAAAACGGACCTAGCCACAAGTAAATTCGGGATCACTAAGATATAATAAAAGAGTAAATGACATGGCTCCAATGACGTTAAGATCATTAATTACAAAAATACATAAAAATGGATGAATAAATCAAGGCGACATAGTGACGGACTGTTAACGCTCATTAGTCAAGGTTTGTTTGCGCTTGCATACGCCTGACGTATAGCATAAATAAACAGTTAAAATGAAGTTCCAAATTAGTAATAGGATAATAGTAACGGGAAAATGGGACAAAAATATTTCATGAAATTTGGGTTCGATCGCGATTGACTGATTTAATTTCTCCATGGCCAGTCGAAAGTCAGTCCAATCAGGAAGAATTACATTTGAAAAATTTACAGAGGTATTAAAAAGTGGGGAAATTGCTCGAATAGCTATTTCTGTATCTAAAACTCTACGAGTGTGGATGATTTCATCATCAAAAATCAATTGATCAAAATTCTTATAATTACAGAAAAAGGATGTTCCTTCAGACACTGTTATTGTTTTGTGTGTATTTAAATTGCCGTTTAAAGTTTGTGACTGGAGGAATTTGCCTGTGCCGGAAACTATCACTCCTGTTCGAGTGCGAACTTTCGTGAGGTGGCCCCCGACGTTGGATTTTATTTCTGTGGAGCAGGAAATAGTGGAATTATGAAATAGAATATTTGTTAAACATTTTATATTATCGTGAATTGAGAGTTCCGTATGAATACAAACGTAAATGAAGGAATTAAATTTACAATGACTGTCAAGAATTTCCACGATTTGGGTTTGACCATTATGTTCCATTTTATATGATAATTGGGGAACCTTAACCCGGAACCATTTATTATCAACAAAAGTGCCAACATTTATAGTCCGATAAACGGGAGAAATGGCGTTACGTAGTAAATTGGGAGTTTCTAACAAAATATGAAAAGAATGAGTGGATAAGTCATAATTGACAAGGTAGACATTGGTTAAAGCGTAAAAGAGACCAAGATCCGTCATATACAGGGTGTCCTTAAAGTCAGAATGAAGACTGAGAAAAACACGGAGCCAATCGGGAGAAATCATATGATAAGACAGTTTATTCATCGATAGATCGGTTACCATAAAATCAATACGGGTAAATAATTCTGAAGCGTGCAAAAGTGCCATTAGGTGCCTTTCTTCCGTATAGATGTCACAAAATTTCGAAACTAAATCCGCTTTAAGAGCAATAAGAGAACGTTTGAAGATTACCAAAATGTTATTAACAACTCGGAAAGTCTGGATTTCGTCTTTCTTCATTTCCTGTAATTCTGCCTGAATCTGATCTTGATTATGTTTTAGAGCTTGAACAGAAGAGCTAAGGTGATGAATTGAAAAGGAGTTATAAATTGAAAGGCCTGCCGAAAATAAATTCATTAAATTAAAAAAAATCGATCTTTTCCCTCGAGTGCTCCCAGATACATTTTTCCACACCCCATGGCAATTCGGCCGGCTATCGCTGGTTTTCAAACGACAAGGGAGGTAAAGTGAAATTTCGCGTAAGTATTGCTGAATACGATCATGGGTATCATCTTGAAAAGCTGACCACTTAACACAGCCTGAGTGGTTATCAGTCCGAATGTTAATATCAATGTGAATATTGGCAGTTGTATATATGTAATCGGAACTGTGAACCATAAGACCTTGTTGTTCGTAAAATAAGCCCAACCCACTTACAAAAATATCCTCATTTTCATTTGCAACTGTATATTGAAAAGTGGGAAGGGTTGTCAGGAATAGAAAAAGACACCTCCAATAAAATTGCGTGATGTCAGCCATGCTTGGTATCTGAAAGGGAGAGAAAAGTTGGTGACGTAAACATAAGGTGATCCAAATGGAAAATATGTAGATTCACCAGTAAACCAATAAAATACAGAATGACAAAATCAGGGGTAAAAAGGGTAAAATCAGCAAAACATTTTCAAAAGTGATGAGCATGTTGTGCTATATGAGTTTTCCGGTGAGAAACTCAAAACTAAAACGACGGCAATTTAGTGAGGTATATAAAGGAAAATAAATGTATGTTTTGTATCATTTGTTCTAAACTTAACGAAGAAAACATGATGCAAAATATGCCCATGGAGATTTGTCTGGCCATACTAAACTGGATTCCGGATGTGGAGATAGCCCTCCAACAGTATCTCCACCTGGCAGGAATATCCCCTGGTTGGCGGGAAGCCCTCGAAACCTTAACAAAGAGGGTTATGTGGAAAGCGACCCGCAGGGTCGTTCGCACCCTCAAAGACCTGGATGGAATATGTGCAGCAGCGTCTGAAGATGCGGCCATCGCTTGCGATGCCCGAGCGGGATATGGGTCGCGCCATTGCGAGCCCTATATGGAACTAACGCGCCTAATGGACGAAAAAATTGAACTGTTAATGTGGGTATCAGGCGTGCGTTACCACTGCGCAAAAAATGGGGTATTGGAGGTGTGACTTGTAAATAATTTGAATAAAATGTAAAAAGGAGGGTGGAGAAAGTGAAGGAAAAAAAATAAAACAACAAACAAACAAAAAAAATTAAATGAAGATTGCATAAACATCCGGGATGTGACCCTAGGAGGTTGCCTTGACCGGTCTGAAACTGTCGGCAAAATAGGGGGGAGGGGGCGCATTTGTCTCTCTTAGGTAAAAAATGTAAATTCAAAAGTAAAACTAATCTGGGTTATTGATTTAGAAAACATTTCTTGGCTATCACGTTCCTTTCGTATGATATTACTTCAACTAAAGTCTATGACGTGTGGGAGATTAAAATAGAAGCACAATTACTCGCTATTACCTACTTTACGAAGATTAACATGAAATTAATCTGTAAGAGGTAATTAAAGTTCATTTGGGAAACTTTTGAAAATTCTGAAGGAACGAGAAAACGTCGCATAAATAAGCGCCCTTGAAGAGGCTATTATTCACACCTCGTTTGGAGACTAGGAATTTAGTGTTGAAGCCACGTGAGTGTAAAGTTCATCCACAACAAAGAAAGGTGTCATCAAATTCTCTCTCTCCGAGACTGAAATAAGATATGTGTCTTCCGCTAACTCGAATGTGGAGTAAAAACTGCGCACCGAAGTGGCCTCTCGCCGAAGATAACTGCGAGGGAAATGCAATTCAGCATAAAGCAGGAACTCGAGGAGTCTAGCTAAAGACATCTTTTCAACTCTACTGGATGTGTGATCTGAGTCGGGGGGAAAAAAGGGGGAAGGGGGAAAAGTATATGGCGGCCGTTCTGGATGGGCGGAGCCCCCTGTGAGTGATGACCAATAACAGGAACGTGTTCTTTCTCTGCGAGGAACACGACGATAGAAACTTAGGACTGGTAACGAGGGAGGCGGTGCCAAGGAGCAAATAGGAAGAGGAAGAGAGTACCTTTCATGAACTTTTGGTTCTTGATGTACCTGGATCTCCTCGGGATTAAAAAGAACGGAGGGAAATAAAAAGGGGGAGATGTTTGTTCGGCGCCCCAAGCTGCTACGAACTTGGTTGCATAACGGCTAGGGGAGTGCGTGGAAAGGCAACTTGATTATATGTCGTCGTAAAACATGTTTTGAATGAAAGGGACAATTGGTTCAGAGTGGGGCTGGGGGTCGTCGGTTCGAGACACATCTACGTTTTGTGTTTTCACCGTAACTCCTTTAACTCTTTTTACTTTAACAGGATTAGTTTGAACAGAGCGAGATGAGGTGTTAACATCATCTAACTTTAATGGATTAAGAGTTTGACATGCAACATTAAATGTATCTAGACGGACGGGAGGAATTTCAAGTGGGATAATTACGTTTGGAGTATCTGCTTGGTCATAAAAGGGGTCTTGAAAGGTAAAAACTGACTCAAGATTTCGACATGTAACGGGTTGGGTGGGACCACTGTGCCAAGAGTCGCTATCCGACTGGGATATATTTAAAAATTGTACACTTGAAGACATATTTACTCGTTCCATTTCCCTTGGGCAATTATTTTCCAAAACGTTTAACTTTTTACATCTTCGCTGACAACAAATGAAAGCAATAATTAACATACAAATAAAAACTAGTGTTAACGTAATTACTGAACAAATGATGTACGGGTATTGGAAAGATCTTATGACCACTTCCTTGAAGGATAGGGAATTGACATGCGAGATAAATGCAATTAAAATTAATAAATATAGGAAAAACTGCATCTTGTTGAATTAGGTAGCAATTATTGAACCTAAACTTGCTAAAATGACCACAACTGTTATTTTTAGTTATTATTGAGAATAAATGAATTACTTTACGGCCAATAAATATCAAATCAATAAATTTGATAAATCACATATTTTACACAAAATAAATTTAACTTAAAATTTTTCTCGGGTATTTTAGTTAGTTTTTAGAAACAATGCAATTAGTGCAATGTAAATAGGAATTATTCAAGGAGGGGTCAAGAAGATAAAGTCAAACTGTCGGCCAGGAATAATTTTAACTGAAAATAGATAAAAAAAAATATCTCGTCAAACGTATGAAACTTCACACCTTGCTTATTATTAGCACAAATTACATGGTCTAAATGAGAACTTGGTTCTCTGCTTCATTTTAGTCGGCTTACACAGACTTCTTTCTTTATTTAAGGCTAAATGTCACGGGGACATTAACATTTCTTACGTTATTAACTGTAATAACGGGTCTTTTCACATACTACCGGTAGGTTTAATATACACAATAGAAAAGACAAATATACACTAGATAACGCTCGTGCCGCACTTTCGTTGCTTTAATTAACTAAGTGAGCTCACTGACAACATATTTAATTCTTTTTATAACTCTTGCATGGATGGAAAAAAATGCACATATATTTCAGAGCGTGTTTATAAATAACTTCATATATAAAACATGCAACTGCCTAACAAAATAGTTTTACTTCTACGAGAAAACAACAATGGTGCGTACATTAGGTTTTATACGTTTGGCGAGAAAACGAATTGACGTATTGATACTTTTAGGGAAATGGAACGAAAAATAAAATTAAAATAAAATATAAAAATTATAAAATAAGGTCCACACAGAAAGTAAACAATTACGACATGTGCTTTGGGCTACGTATGGGCGGTTACTGGTTCGAAATCTTCCTCTTGAAGAGATACGATATTCGTTTCTTCCTCACCCCCTGAAGGGCGGTGATAGCGTTTTAACCTCTGTACAGCCACTAAATCCGACACAATCTTGCCGCGCTTATTTTCATATTCCACTAAATAGGCATTGCTATTTTCCTTTCTTACGATTACCGCGGGCCCAAAATAAACACCTGAAAAGCACTTAGCCGTTTTTGCCTTCTGAGTGGGGTTATATAATAATACCAATTCACCAGGAGCGTAACTTGTTGCTTGATGACGTCTGTCATAATACTTCTTTTGGGACTCAAATCGCTTACGTAAATTTTCTTGAGCTGCGTCTCGTGCCTTGTTTAGCCTTTCAAGTTTGTCTGTGTTCGCACTATTTTCGCAGGGATCTGCGTGAAGCATACTTTCCCAGGGCAGACGGGCTTCGAACCCATGCATGAGGTAAAACGGACTAAAACGAGTGGAATCGCCGCGCGTAACATTATACGTAAACACCGCTGGTTGTAGATAGGTAATCCAGTCATCATGTTTCGGGGTTACAAAATGCTTAATTATATTTTGCAAAATACCGATACCTCGTTTCTCTAAACCGGAAGTATTATGGTGATATGCAGTAACAAATTTTAACTGAATACCGAGTTTAGCACTAAGTTCTTTAAATACAGAGGAATTAAATGAGCCACCCCTATCACTGTTGAGAGTTTTCGGACAACCAAATCTTAATATTATGTGCTCGTAGAGAAAGTTAGCAGCCGTTTGAGCAGTGGTATCGACCACAGGAGCAGCAATCATATATCGGGTACCAAAATCCATGCATGATAAAATGTATTTACATTTATTTGGGCCAGTCCCGCGAAATCTATAGCTAGGCGTTCAAAAGGGCGACAGCTTGGAAAGGTCTGGAGTTCACCTTGTGGCAGCCCTGTAGGGCGCTTGTTTGTTTGACAAGATAGGCACTGGCGACATTTGTCCTGTATAAAACGTTTCATATAGGGAAAATATATGCGATTGAGCGCATTGTAATATGTTTTAGTAAACCCTAAATGACCACCACCACACGGGTGAGAATGTAATTGTTCTACTACAGTATGACGTAAGGACTTAGGTATACAAAGTAATTTCTTACTTCCCCCACCCATCTTATGGTTCCTGTATAAAATACCATTTTCCAGCACATAATAAAAAGCCTGTCTTTCGAAGGGGGGTTGGGCGTCATCTGCCCCCTCCAAAACTTTTATGATTTCTGAAAAAAATGAGTCGTCGCGCTGGTGTTTTCCCACATCTATTGATTCATCATGGAGGAGAAATATACGAGGTTCGCCCAATTCTGGCGATTCGTCGTCCGGGGGGTTGGTTGATTCCCTGCTAATAGCGTCGGAAATATTTTGTGTAGATTTACAATGAACGACCGTGAAGTCGTATGAATCAAGCTCTGCACTCCACCGCGAGAGCTTCGAACTCAAATTACGGGTGGTATGCAAATAACTGACTGCTTTATTATCTGTTACAATTTCGAAATGTTTCCCAATTAAATAAAACCTGAAGGTTTTGAGGGCATACAGAACCGCTGATAGTTCTAGTTCCATGATGGACAATTTTTCTTCCCCTTTTTTGAGTGTTCGACTTGCATATGCTACAGGAAGGAAATCATTATTTGCATTTGGCTGTGTTAAAATAGCACCAAGGCCTTTCAGACTTGCATCACAGTAGACGCGTGTTTCTTTAGAAGGGTCATAGGGTAGCAAAACTGGAGCAGTTATTAAAGCGTGTTTTAAGTTTGTAAAAGCTGTTTCTTGGTCCTCCCCCCATACAAATTTTTTGCCTTTGCCCAAAAGGGACTGGAGAGGTTGGGCCTTCTCTGAAAAGGATGGGACGTATCTACGGACATATGAACATAAACCTAAAAATCGTTTAACTTGTTTTGTGGTGGAGGGGGTGCGGTAAGTCTTAATGGAAGAAATAATACGGTCACTCAAGCGTAGGCCATAACGACCCACCAAATGTCCAAGGGCGAGTATCTCAAAATAACCAAATTTACATTTGTGTGGAGAAATTTTCAAGCCAGCGTTTTGTAGACACTGAAACAATTTTTCCAGTGTTGCCAACATTTCATTAAAGGTATGGCCCCAGGTAAATAGATCATCCATATAGAAGGCGAAGTTATCACTTTGCATTCCGCTACAAGCCAATTGAAGTGTTCGATTCATCGCTGCTGGCGAGGTAATATGGCCTTGACTTAAAACATTAAATTCAAAATGACCTAGGTTGGGAATAGAGAAGGCTGTGTACTGTTTACTGTCTTCTGTGAGTGGTATTTGAAAAATCCTGAACGTAAATCGCAACTAGAATAGTACTGCTTTCCCCCCATATCGTGCAAGATAGACTGAATGGAAGGCATGGCCATCGCATCGAACACAGAGCGTTTATTCAAAAAGCGACCGTCTTGAATAAAACGGTAACTTCCGTCACGCTTTTTCACAAGAATAACTGGTGAGTTATAAGGACTTGTACTATCCCGGATTATTCCCTGTTTTTTCAAATTCTCAATTTGTTTCTTTATCTCTGTTCGCAAATGTACCGGGATCGGATATTGCTGCTTATGGAACGGAGTAGGATCAGAAAGCTTTATCCTATGTTTGTAATTGGTGGCAAGGCCCATGTCATTCTCGGACCAACTGAAAACATTTTTGTATTTTAACAAAAGCTCTAAAAGTTGATTTTTCTCATGTTCCTCCAATTGAGGATTAATGTCAAATTTGGATATATCCACTTGTGGGATATCGTCGTTTTCTGATTCTTCCTTTGTTAAATTAACTGTTACAGAACTATTTTCCTGATCCACCGTTGCCAACTCACAAGATTCTGCGCCACCGATCCGAGTACCTTTGTGAATTACAATTCTATAATTCAAAGGGTTGGATACCCAAACAAGTTGTGTAGCAGGGTTGAGTATCGACCTTGGTACCATTATGCCAGATTTAGCCTGAAAATTTGCATCCGGCTCAAGTAAAGTTAAATTTTGATTTGCTGTATTGACTAATTTTAAAGGGATGCACAAATGTGATCTTGGTTTCACAACAATTCGTTTAGAAGCCACATATTCAGGTTCAACAGTATGTACCAGCAAACCTGCCAATTTAACGGAAACATCAAAAGCTTTCTTCGATTCAAACCGAATGCGGTTGCGTGGGGGAGTGCCAAATCTGCTCAAAGCCAATTTATTGTTTTCAAAATCTAAAGTTGCACTTTGGGCTTTGAGAAAATCATTACCAAGGATGGTATTATGACCAAAATCTTGTATCACCCTGAAGGGGTGCCTAAATGTAAAGCCATTTAGAGAAAAATCTAAAAGTACAATTTCCTTAATTGTTAAACAATTATTCGTGACACCTTTAACTAGAGTGTTGATTTTAAACCTCTTAGCATGGGCAGGAATACCCTTATCACTTGTTACACTTATTTGGCTCCCACAATCGACAATAAACCTTTGACGTTCCCCATTTACGTTGGCATGTACATAAATGAGGTCTTCAGAAGGGAAAGTAGAGACTAAAATCTTTTTACTGCCCGCAGGTATGTCTCCATTACTTGCGGTTAATTGGCGTTTAAATCGTCTGGATTCTGAAGACAAAATTCTTGGTGGTGATTAGGAAAACCACATTTATAACAAAGTTGTTGGCCACGCCGGTCACCTTGATCGGGACGACCGCGGGAGGCTGGTGAACCTCGCCCCCGGCCACGCTGAAAATGGGAACAATTCTGAAACCGGCCGTTGTTTGAACGGTAGCCTCTACTTCCCCTGCCCTGAAAGCCTCGTCTGTTGTTTGAACCACGATTGTGATTAAAATTACCCCTTTGATAATTTTGGCCCACAGTTTGAAAATTTTCGTGATCGTGTGACTGTATAACTTCCTCGACTTTTAACGCTAGGTTGCTAACCTGCTTAGCCAAAGCTTCTACAGCGGACGGTTCTGAAGTTGGGAGAGACGTTTGTTGTCTTTTGACAAGGTCCAATTCAGCTTGCAAGGCTTGCAGCTGATTAGTCATGTCTTGATTTGCCCGAGGTGCTGATTCCGGAGCAACCGCCGTAGTGCTAACTACGGGGTTCTGGTGAGGAATGCGCAACTCAGCAGGAGACGGAAAAAGAGTTTCCTTTTGAGCCGAATGCAAGAGCTCTTGCACCGTTCTACGGCGCATAAGGAACTTTGCCTTTTCATATTCCTTGAGGTCTTTCAAAAGCTCCGGAACTGAATTATATTGTTTTTTGTATATCTCCCTGATAAATTCCGGTTGAAGACCTGCGTTTATGTATTTAAGCTGCTTATTTACAGCCATGTTAGGGTCCATCTTAAACAAGAGGGTCTGCTTGTCCCTAACATAAGATGATACCGGTTCATCGTCCCTGTGGAACCGATATCTGATCTGCTCCTCGATCTGCAGCTGATCAAGGGAGCCTGTGAATTCTTCAATAAGTTTTTTCTTGACGTCCTCATAGCTGACTAAATTGACGCCTGGTTGCTGGCTAATTGCATTAAACCAGCGGAGGGCTGGGCCACATAACAACGCCGGGAAAAGTTGCCGTTTTTTCGTCTCGTCCCAATTGTTCAGAATCGCCGCACTTTCGAAACGGTCTATGAATTTAGAAACATCCTCCCCCGAGGCACCCTGAAACTGGATGCTCTCGAACATGAAGGGATGAACAAAAGGTAGTTGAGCCATGGTGGGTGGGTCCACAAGAACTGTGGGACGATTATCAATTTGAAAGTGAGCCTGCGCGCGTGCGCGGCTTCTAGTTAATGGAGGACTTCTGATTGGGGTGGATGAGGCACAAGGTAGGCCATCCACATCAAAAGATGGACCAACAGCATTATTGGCGAGAATGATGAGCCTATCCAATGTGGTATCAAGCTCGTCCTCCAACTCTATAAATGACATAAGGCATTACTAACAATGGTGACGTACCTTATTTTAAAAAAATAACCCCCCGTTAGTAAAAAATTCCGCGAAGAAACAAGTCTAACATGATATTAATGCATTTCGAGTTGCATTTATTTCAGAGTGAAATAAATGAAAAATTCCGCAGCCTACCCTTTCAATTTTCATGTCTGTTTAGAAAAACAAGGCATGACGCTTTTCATTTCCAAAAGAAAATGAAAATGACCGCATCAATCCACCACGTAGCGTTCCTCTGGACGCGGGGATCTTAAATAGGGATGTAACTATTAGTACTAGTTGATGGTAGAGACAGCCCTGAACGGGCAGGTACAAATATCTAAATATTCATTAAAATAGACTCATGATTCGTTTCTAGACTGAAGAGCAATGCAAATGGCAGAATGGGTGTAGACTAGCTTACCCTGTTCGGTTTAGAAATAAGACCAGTAGCTCCTGCTTCTCAGATGATTCCAGATTAAAAGACCTCGTGTCGCTCTCATGCGCACGTATTTAAACACTCGCTTGGCCTCTCGTCACCTCTTGCCAAAGGCCAGTGTTCTTACCATTTCCTGTGAAAGCTTATTCTACACATTCTGAGCAGGAGCTGACAAGGCCTGCCAGGGTCAATATTTCTTAATCGAACGGGGTATGGTACGCAATATTATGCTCTCATAAAAAATTAAATGTTTCCAAGCCGACGAAGCAACTACGGAAATCACTAGCGGCAATTGGATGTCAAAACTCGAGGGGGACGGAGGGGGAAGGACAGTTAACATTTTCTCGGGAGAGAAGTCTTCTTAGCATTAAGTGTAAGTGGCAAAAAGTGAGGGGCCAACCCCCCCCCCCCCAACTTCCCCTAATATCCATCATAGTTCAGAATGAATAAATTATGTGTAATTGTTTAGAATGTGTTGCATTATACCATGTTAACACTAATTCTTGCAGGAGAAAAAGCTGCTTTTTTGTAGTTAAATCAGTGTAAAATAAACCGTAAGCTTAAATGCAATCCTACTTCAAATAATAATAATAATAATAATTGCTATAACTTGTGGCATGTAAGTCACAGAAAACAATATATTTTGTCGTAATATATCGCTACAATTTCACCATTCGAATTTCATTAACATTTTCCATAAATCTCAGAGAGGAAAAGGCCACCCCACCCCCCACCTCCTGCGGGCGCCCTTGATTGGTATTGATGGCAGATGAAACATAATACATTGCGAAGAAGGAACAGGTGTCAGTTGTCCGATATATGTCTCGCGGGGAGGTAAAAGAACACTTTTGAGGATCCGCTACTATTCAATCATTAGATGCAGTTCGCTCTTTGCATATATCAAAGATCTTTTCTCCAAGAACTCCATAGATGGCTGTAATTGTGTAGCACATACGTTGGAGCTAATGCTGTGAGTGGTAGAGTGAGAGGTGTAACAGGGTCAGAATATTTCTTGAAATATGAGACAGCTTTTGTATTTTACCCCTTGGCATTATTGCCCTGATAGCTGAAGTGCAGACTCTTCAAACCTCTTCAACGTTACGAAGAAGGCGAAACAAAAGCAGTTCACTTAATTAAGGGGGTTCTAAAGCCATGTTAAAGCATAGGCCCAAATTTGAAAATACGTATAATCGTACAACTAATATACCAGATTCGGTAAGGAAGAAATTTTTCGATATAAATGATTGTTTTATTCACTAAAAAATGTGAGCCTTATAATTTTGTTACGATTGAAGGTATATAAGTAAATAACAGAAAATAAAAGGTCTCCGTCATGTTCAAACTTCTGCGTACAGATGGCGCTGAAGTGGTACTGTTGTCAATACCGGTGCATTTTTTCTTTTATGACTAGTATGGAAAATTTCGTGGTGAAACAAAGATCATATTTTCTTCCCGCAAGCATCTGAAATACTATGTGAAAAAATGAAAATATTTCGTACCTTCTGAGAGTTGTGCTTATCATTGAAAGTTTTGAAGTGGCGTTTCGTCGCAATATACTCCGTGGTGCAGATTTTAGCCAACACTGTTGCCGAAATTTCACTCCGTGCTTTCTAACGATATGATCAATGCAAGTGATTCGAAATTGTGAAAGTTAAACCAAGTTACCAGAGAAAAACGAATCCAGTAAACGTTGGAAGAAGGAAACATCGGAAAAAACGGAAAGGTAAGTCTTATATTTAAATGCTTGTTGCTTCATCCATCAAAAACAAAACGTTTGCAATATGCAAGAGTGATGCAGAATGTATGATTTATTTACATGTTGAGGAAATACCTTCCGATATAATTTCTGTGAGAATATCGTTTCGACGTGTCTACATTTTCAACGCAGCACGCATTTTTTCCTTACAAACGAAGTTGATAAATCTTTGCAATTGTAAAATCAGAAGAAAATGTTATTTTAAATTAGGCATAATGAAGATATTACAGTTTTGTGATTATTACTAGAGCATGAAATACCTTGATATAGATTATATTCTGGCATTAAATCGATATTGCACAAAATACTCTACTATCGTTCCTATGAGATGAGATTATTTTCGTGTTTCACTGGTGCTATTGAAAAGTACGTACTTACATCGGAATTTGTATTACAAATCAGTCATTCATTATAGTTTCACTTGTCCTTGTACATGGTTGGAACGAGTCGTTCTGGCCTGTTTTGAACAAGATTTTTCTCTTTTATGTTTTTGAAACTTGAACACAGTTCATAAAGCTCGCAAATGTTAAATGCATTAAGTAGGTTAAGCTGTTAGTTTGGATTGGAATATATTTAATGTGAGATCCCCGAATTTTGTGCAATTTCTGGACAACGTTCTGTTATCTTCTTTCACAGAATCATGTCATAAAACCGGTTTCGTAAGCTGTATTAAACACTTCGGTTTTCTCGTTTTTTTATTCATTGCAGCATTTCCAATAAGTTCAAGCTTTATGTACTTAAAGTGTAAAAGTACACCCTAACAGCTGAAAGAGTAAAGTCCTAACAGTCTACCAAACAATAGTTTGCGTGTTTACTGCGAATTTACAAATTACTATAGATTAGTAAATATTAGAAGTTCGCATATTTTACAAGTGCAAGGCCAATCATTTATTTGTGCCTAAGATTGATTGATTTTCAGAGAAATCATAATTTGTCCAGATAATGTTGCGAATATTTGATTCAATAACCTACTAAAGTCCAAGTCATATTCAGAGGCGTGCGCACGGGGGGCAAGGGGTGGGGGGCTCACGGACGTTCGCAGATTTTTCCCACACAGGGACAAGCAAGATATTTTTCCATGGGGTATATTACCTAGATAATAGTGTTGCCCCCTCAAAAACACCACTTGAATTTGAAATTATCGTATACTTGCGTCCCACCATTACATAATAATTAATGTAAATTACTATGACTGAAATCAAATTATACGTGTGAAATATATACTTTTAGGTAGATATTCGTTTTCGAAGAGGGAGGTGTGGTAATCCTTGCTCCCCTTCTAGACGTTCCATGCCCCTACATTATTATACTTTCAACTAGAAATTTAATGCAGAGGAATCTTATGACTTATTAAACGATATTATTGGAGAAAATGAAGTATTTCAAGCCGATGAAAATTCAAAGCAACTACGGGGTAGGGGTTGCAGTGGCGCAACCACAAGGGAGCAGAGGGACATTGCCTTCTCCCAACCTTGGACGAAAATCAATTCTAGGAAGGCAAACATTGAAGTAAGAGAAAGTGAAACTAGCAGAAATTAAAAGTATCAGGACAATAGGATATACTCAAAATGGAATTACCTTTCACGTCTTTCTATCATCATTTTTTACCAGACGGACAGGAGGACTTGTAGGGTGTCACAGATGGGCAATTGCCCCTCGACTTCAAATTTTATATACAAACAAAAATACATTTCGTAAATTTTGTTGCTCGGTTCGCTCGCAATATCTCCTTTTCTTACAGTCTTGTCAAGTTCAGAGTCATAGGTAGGGGACGTCGGGAGTTGTCCCTCAACGCTGAACAATCTGAATGAGTAAAATTGTAAAAGAGAACGCCATGGCGTCCCGTGATTCTTTTTGCGCCATATTAAATCAATGCAGTTTTCACTTTGCAAAAATTTGGATCGTGAATTTTCTTGCTCGCTTCGCTCGCAATTTATTTTCTGTAGTGCATTGTAAATTACCAGAGACAGTGTAAGAACAATTAAGTACTTCTGACAGTAGCTCCTGTAACAGCTTGGTTTGGAGGAAAAAGAGCGCGCATATTTCAGAGAAAATTTATAACATTTTTGCTATTGGTTTGTTATGGGGCGGATGAATTGATTATGTATTGTATATAAATAATATGTCATATACACACGCGCACACATATACCCATCAATGCAATAGAACTAAAACAGTGAGATAAAGTGAAGTTTTTCTTTCCCGACTGAACTTTCAAAGCTTTTGTCCCCCCTCTAATCAGAGGGTCTGCGCACGCCTATGGTCATATTTAACATGCACTGTAAAGATAGATCTGAGTCACTGAAGTGAGCTGATACCGTGAATCAAACCTTTTATAATTCTGTTATAAAAGGACCACTTCGTTAAACATTATGGTGTAGTTTAGATCAATTATATTCACATCCACTTAACCAACATCTCTAAGTTGTTTTCATTTTATTATTAACTCAACTTGTCTGTGGTTGTAACAATGTAATGAAAATGAAAATTATTTTTTTCATCTTTGTTAAGTTCATAGTCTCATACACCATATTAACAGATTTGACTAACAATGGCAACCCAATGCCGTGGAAGTTTGTGGATATGCTTCTATGGAATCAAAATCGTCTGTGTGGATTGTTTGAACCGTATGCAATTTGCACATTACATGGTTGGATGGTGATGGTTTACAAGATATCAAGAGTCCAAAATATACTCAAGAAATGATGTTGCAAGACTTCTTAATATCTGGTTGCAAGTAGTCAGCAATTGGGAACGGTATATTTGAGAAACTGAAAATAATGGGAATGGTATAACTTGTTTGTCTTGTCTGTCAAGTTATAGCACACATTCCTTGAAATATTTGCTAGTTCCAATTTTGAAGGGTATTTGCCCAAAATCTTAGGATATTCATTGCTTTCTGAATTGAATGACGATTTCAAGACAGCAAGAAGCATACGCATCTATGAGAGAACCACATGATGTTCAAGGATGGGCAAGAAGGAGAATGAAGTTACATTGAAAGAAAAATGTTAATGTGAATTTACACGTATATCCCGAATATATAGTTTTAGTAGTCCCTTCATGCAATGATTTTTGAATGATTTCAATTTTATTCTAATGGTAATTATTACCATATTGTATCTTAGAAAACTTCTCTCACAATTCTTATCTGAGTAATGCTGAACTCTAAGATATCGACAGTGTTTGGAAAGTTACTTTTCAAAAGTAATTCAAAGTTAATCACTTGAGAAATTAATTCAGTTATAATTACTGTAGCTTTAAAACGTACTAATTTAGTTACTATTACAATTACTTTAATCTAGATTAGTTATATCTTGTAAGACATGGTTCAGAACATGAAATGCAAGCGCACTATTCATTTCATCACAGATGACCACCAACAACTTAGCATTAAGTTCATATATAATTGAGGACTAAAAGTGGTAAACATTGTAAGTGCCAAAAGCGAAAGTGTTGGGAAATCGCATCGTTCCGCACATCAGCCCGTACGAACGTGCACACTAGTGACCTCTTTACACGCCCTTTGAACTACTTAGAGGGCTACCAGCCACATTTTACATTTACCACATTATAAAGCATGGCACATTCCACAGTTTAACGTGGAAAACGGTGTTTGAATTATTGTGGCACTTACAGCGTTTACCAATTTTAGTCTTCAATTATAACTGCTGGTGTCCGTGTTGGAGTGGTTAGAACAGCAACAGCGCGTTACAACGCTAGGAGTCTCTGGTTCGAATCCCGGCATGGGTATGCTTGTATGTGATCCTTCTTAAGTTTCATCATTTATCACTCGTTTTCATCTTTGCGATTAGACAAAATTAGTAAAATAAACTAAATCAATCAACCACATAATTATAACTAAGTTAATATATTTTATATGTAAATACAGAGGCAATAAAATCCACATCTTTTACTTAAAGATGAATAAATAATATTTTATTGTATTTTTGTTGAGCAAACAATATATTATTCAGAATTACTGTTGAACTGTGGTATACCAATGAGGATTGTTGGAGATTATATAGCCTTACGTCGAAATTATTCTAATTAAAATACACTTGGAATAGATACATTCTGGTTCTTGGCTATAAATAAGATAGTTCTCATAGTCTCACGATTACAATAATCACTAATTAATCCATTCTTTCAGGCGAGGATATGATTCAACAAATTGTAAAAATGGAACAGAAGAAAATTCTTTTCTATGTGGAAAAATAGTAATTGTACACTTCTGTTCACATCAATTGGTACATACTTCAACTGTTCGACCCTATAAAGAGTGACACTTTATGTGAACAGGAGTGTACAACTAACTTTGAAGTTAGTTACTAGTTAGGTGAAAAAAAAACTGAATTTCAGGTACTAATTTCATAAAGTAAGTAGTTTACAGTTAATGTTACTCGAAAATGTTACTGTTACTTCCAAACACAGCTGCAGAACATACCAGTATAATTCGTGAAGAACTGTGAAACAGGACTTTGGACATTGTGCGAAGGCAACGTGTGTAAAATTGTACTTAAGTATTTTGAAACGAACAAATAATGACTCTGCTGCTCGTTTACCTTTATTCCCGGTTCTCAAATAAAGGCCTCCCCGATGGCGTAGTGGTAAAGTCGTCGCCTTGTAGCTACTCAAGAGGTTCAATACATGGTGGAGGCGCATTGCACAGTGGTTCGGATCCCACTTTAAACTGTAGGTCCAGTCCTGATTTGCCTTTCTGTGCGTAAAAATGACTAAAAACATCAATTTAAGGTTTTAAAATAAATAATTTTCTTAAAGTATAGTAATTTGAGCTTTAATTTCCATTGTAACACTGTTAAGCTTTGTTTCCATGTCATTAAAATGTTGACGAAGGAAAGCTTTTATAGTATAAAAAAATATACATAAAAACGTAACGTTTCCACCCTCTAACAGGATCTTCTTCAGACGAATATTCACAATTGACAATAAGCAAAGATTATTTGGTCTTATTGTCATCCTGAGAAAATGGAACACTTTTTTGTATCAATTGGAATTCTGCAAGAAAAATATATTAACTGAAATTTACGGCCTTGTGGAAAAATTAACATTAATACTTTTAAGCATTTTTCAACAACGTTTATAATTTAAAAAATTGAAAATGTGTTTTATCTTTAATTTCATTTTACTAATACAGGGTGCGGAAAATAATATCTTGCTAATGGCATTTCAACAATGAAAGCACGGTGCGTTGCATTGCGTTCTACCCAAGAATATTTTGAACGGTCGCTCCATACACAAGAAAAGAACTTCGCTGGAGCAAGCGAACGAAAGCAAGTCTCTGCGCAAGTAGTGACGCGAGACGGTTCTACCAATGAACACGTGAGAGGGAACGGGATTGCTCGGAACGGTGGAAAGCTGCTGTATACCGCGTTTGTTACAACCTGTCCCGGTTCCCGCGCTAGTTGCTCCCTGGCTTTTCTCGGTGCTGGGGAAAGTCAAAGCCAGGCAGCCAATTAAAATACGCAACGTCGCAACAGCGTCTACGTAAGCGCCTCTCTTCTGGCTTCCATTCGCTCCTCGCTGCCCAGCAGACGATTTTTTCCTCGTTTCTCATTGGCACCCAAACTGTCGAGCGCTCCCTAGCGCGGGAAAGGGGACAGGTTGTAACAAACGCGGTATAGTTACCAGCTTTCGCAGCATCGTGTACTGCTTCGCAATGCCCACTCGATCCCCCCCTTTCTCTTCCGCTATGTGCAGCTTTCCTGCAGCAGAGATAGTTGGGACAGAGTATAAAGTCTCCAATCAAAAGTAGAAAGTACTGTCATACAAAATGAAGTGTACAGTCAACGCAGGCACGTATCCAGAAATTCCTTTTGGGGATAGGGGGGGACAATATATTTTTAAGGGGTATAGATAGAACCTCACAGGTGTATATTTAAGGCCAGTGGTGCCCTTTTGGTGGCAAAGTGGGGAGGGGGGCAAGGAAAGTTTACTTCCTCTTGGTAGACAAGGCCTAGCATTAAGAGGCCATAGTGCGGAGGCAAAAAAATGGGGAGCAACTGTCCCCTAAATAGTAGCCACCGTTTAAGGCTGCCATTTTTATAACGTGTTTGTCCGTTTCTTCTCATCAGGCATCAAAACATCTTTGGTGTTTTTGAGTGTCTTCACGAAGCTGTTACACAATGGATGGACAATCCACTCGACGATGCGAGATTCAAACTGTGGGCTGTGAACTGGATGCACACAGTTCTCAAATATTTCTCCCTGATTCGAGCCTGAACACCACTAATGTGTCTTGTCTTCCCATGTATGCAGTTCTTATAAAAGCTGAATCCCACCAAATTGTTCATATTCAGGCCTAAGCATTCGCAAGTCTTCAAAATTGTCCGTCACAGCTTCCGCAGTCTTGTCACATATCGGCACGAAACAAAGGAAGTCTTCTCGAACACAGCTGGATCGAGAAACAATTAATGAACGGTGAAAACCCTTTCGATCCCAACACATCTAATGTTTCGACTTCCAATATGATAAAATGCTCACTCATTTATCTCCAGTGGCGTGATGGGGGTCATAACCCTCCTTTGGCCCAGTATTTCTAAAAAAAAAATGAACGTCAAAGGCAGAGAAAGATGGCAAAATGAAGACAGACTACCGAAAAAAAGTATACGTAACACCCCCCCCCTTTCCTTTCGAAAATCCTGGGTATGCCAGTAGACCAACGGCACGACATGCCAGAAACCCTGGTTCGGGTACTGGCTGAGCCTGAAAATTCCGCTAAAATATCTACATATGCAACATCTTCCTGCTTTCTCTTCTCGACAATCATATAATTTTCGGCTGCCCCTTTGTAGTGGTTAAGTGTTTGAGTGTGTGTCGAACCCAGTTGGCTTAAATAAAAGTCATTTTTATCCCATGAAAGTCTGGGACTGCATACACGAAATTTGGCTCGGGCACAAATAAAATTACAGTTGATCTGTGCAACTTATTTATGTCTTAATAAACCGCCCCAATATCCGGTACTCCTGAAATATTCACTTTAGACCTTCGATCTCTTCTGCTCATGCCCCGAACTGGCACTACACTGAGGCTCCTAGAGTTCCACAGACGTCAATATCTTCAACTTTGGACACGAACTAGAAGTGCACTTCGGTAGTTTACGGGAAATTGTCTCACTAGTCCTCTCCTCTTCATTTTCTACAGTCGGGCCACGATAAGAATCGGTGTGCAATCAGAACGCAGAACGGCAGAACGTGACCAAATTCTGTCTCCTCGTTGGCTGCCATGTGGCTGGGGGTTGTCTGCGTTGCCACGTTCGCACAAACAGGCGGACAGGCTAATCAGCTGTTGGCAAGCTCGGGAAAAAATAAAACGTCAAGCGAATTAAGCACGTACGTATCACTATGCTAATATATGTTATTTTCGTCGTAAAGTGATAAATTAACGAATCTACAAGTTTGAATCTGAAGTTTCTTGTAGGTTAACTTTAACTTCCCGTTTGAATTTTACTTTCTGGCAAGCATGAAACATTTTCTCTTCCTGCTCTACACAGCAACCGAAAACCATCACTGAAAGAACCTCTGTTGTGTTTTTATTATGGTACATTGCAAGCATTAGCTACCGGAATCTTTTTACTTGTGTTGTATCATATCACAATTACCTACAAAAGAAAATGCGTCTTTTTTACTAACAGAATCTGTTGTACTGATCAACCGGGAAATTGATGCCGGGTATTTACATCTTCATTATATTCTAGAATGTTCCACAGGTAAAATGTTTCGTTAATATTAACAGTGGTTCAACTACACCTCTTATTTAAGAACGTTTCCTTTCCTGCTTTCCAAAGAATAAATAATACAAAGAATCGTGGCACGCTTTGTTGTGCAGCTTCTAAATGATGACAAATCTTTACACAAAGATCGCGCTCACTGCGACAACAACAATGAAAACGCAAGAAAAGTTTACGTGCAATATTGTCAATAAAAGGGTTATAGAACATTCTCCGTCTTGCCTCGATAATTACTCTCCTTAAATTATCGTCACATTATTCAAGAAGCCAAAAAACTAATTTATCCAGTGTAAACTGATAAGATTTCCTGCGGGGGCTCGGCCCCCTGATCTCCACCTTGAATACGTGCTATGATCAATAATATGGTTATGGAAAATTCTCTACCTTGCCCCAATAATTATTTCTCTCCTTAAATTATCGTCGCATCTTTCAAGAAACCAAAAACCTAATTTTATCTTGTGTAAACTGAAAGATTTCCCTTGGAAGGGGCCCGACCCCCCTGATCCCCATCTTGGATACATGCTATTATCAATAACAGGGTTATAGAACATTTTCTGTCTTGCCTAGATAATTATTACTTTCCTTAAATTACACTGATTAACAAAAAAAAATCGGCGGATATCTTGGTATCCAACACGCATTCTAAGACAATTGAAACATGCTGATTCAAAATATGTAAACCATTTGTCTGTAACACCCACCATTCTTGAGATATACGACATCAACCATTTATAGGTGTTTAACATTGTAACAAGGCAAACAACTCACAGACATAGGTTTCACTAGAGCACTTATTGCTACATGGAGTACTAATGAACATGTCTTTAGCTAAGAAAATAGTACAAATGCGTCAGATGACACATATTCTATATAGTAACATCTAGTTGAAGGTATAATACACATATAAAATATATACACTATATGTATATAGAATATACTTCCTTAATTTGAGGTGTGTTTGGTTTGAATTTCTTGGCTGTAGATTTGCGTTTGTGCTGAGCATTTGGCATGTTGCGCTGAATCATCCAACAGTAATCTGCCAACATTGCTGCACTCCATCGACACTGATATCGTGACTCCATCACCAAGATGTCCTGATGAAAACGTTCACCATGTTCGTCGCTGACTGAACCTAGGTTCTCGGGGAAGAAGTCAAGATGTGAGTCAAGGAGATGAATTTTGATGGACATGTTGCAACCCAGCTGTCTGTACGCACTAATGCACTTCTGTACAACATTCACATAGTCAGCAGATTTATAATTTCCAGGGAAATAGGCTACGACTGACTTGAATGCCACCCATGCATCTCTTTCAGTGCCACCCAGTAAGTCCTGGAAGTGGCTGTCAGCAATGATCTTCCTTATTTGTGGACCTATGAACACACCTTCTTTCACTTTCGCATAACTCAACTCCGGAAACTTGTTGCACAGGTATCGAAAAGCATCTGAGTCTTTGTCTTGTGCCTTCACAAAATTCTTCATGAGCCCCAGCTTCAAATGAAGTGGTGGCATGATAACTTCTTCACACTCAACCAACGGCACACGAAGGACGTTTTTCCTTCATGACTGCATTCTATCTCTGATCGGTCAATTCTTCTATATGTAGTGGTGCTTTCTATCTCTGCTATCCCACTCGCAGATGAAGCAGCATTACTTCTTCGCCTTCCTTATCCAACCGTGCACATGTCAAACAGATGAACTGTGGTGACCACAACTTACCACTATCCACCTTCAAATCAAAGTATATTAGTTCATATGCTTTCTTCAGAAATGGTGTAAAAGACTTCCGATGGGTTTTGTCTGTTAGATAGCCGCACACGTAGCAAAACAGATCTGGTGAATTTATGCAACCTCTGGACGCCATAATCCACTGTTACTCAAAATAAAAGAGAAACAAATGAAAGTATAGTAATGCGATCTTGAAAATATTTCGACGTATTACATTAAGTATAACTGTTTTTACAAACGATGAAAAAAAAATCGGTGTTGCACGAAAAATAACGAAAAACGACGAAAATTTTTTCGACAAACGGTATTCCATGAAAAATATAATTTTGTCGATATCTTCAAAACCTGACGTGATAGAGTAAAATGGTTTTTAGATTTGAAATCAGCATGAAAAACTGCATTAGAAAATGTAAACATCATGTCAGATATCTACAGCTTGTTTATCAGTGTTATCGTCACATTATTCAAGAAGCCAAAAACCTACTTTATCTAGTGTAAACTGAAACATTTCCTAAGGGGGGGGGTCGACCCCCTTTATCCCCACATTGGACACGTGATATTATCAATTACAGGGTTGTAGAAAAATTTACCTTGCCTCGATAATTATTTCTCTCCTTAAATTTTCGTCACATTATTTTATTTCACACACACAACAAACCAAAAAGCCTCATTTTATCTAGTGTAAACCGAAAACTTTCGGGGGGCTCTAGCCCCCTGAGCCTCCTTGGATACGTGGCTGAGTCAACGCAGCATTTGCTTCAAACGTATTCACAAAATGTTTTCAACTATTTCAATTACTGCCCTCACTTGGTCCGTTTCGTGTTTGAATTAAGTACACTTACTATTGTATTTTCTTCTCTGCGTTCTAAATATTATAACAATACTCAATATAAAACAACGGATTTTATATTAATATTTCGACTATTACTACCTTCCACTGATGATATATTGCTTATTTCTGTAAGAACAACATATAACTAAAATCTCATGATTATCAATTTCCCTGATTTACTACTATTTTTTTAATTCACTAACTCACCTCTAACCAATATGGCGTCATCTCACATCGAGTACCTTAATCGACCTTCCTGTGTGTATCTACCTTGGTTATATTTACGCGGAGATCTGGCAACATGGCCCTTGGTTGCCATGGCAAACGGTGCTGCCATCTGTTATCGAAAAATTACCACAAAATTGCCTTTAGTACGGCCTTAAGCAAGAAAAATAAATGTACCTCGAGTGAAACCAGTCTACTCCGTTCCCTGCGGTGTAGATGGCAATGTCTGTTCTCATCATTCCATTCATTATTCTTCACCACGAAATAAACTTTATCTGCAGAAAATAATACGGAAAGACTACTAATTCAGTAACGCACAACTTTGCTCTTCCAGTGTGAGCGTTGTTCGTTGTAAAAGCAAAGTTGTAAAACTACAATTTTAGCATACGTGTAGTTAATTGTACATGATCAGAATGATATGTGCATATCTTATGGAACACTGTCCATTCAATGAACCTGTTGTGATCACTGACTGGGCAAACTGAAGAAATGTTTAATTCGTGCTCTGTTTTAAACTATTTAGTGTCACATCCAGCGAAAATATAAACAGTTCATATTACTAGATTACTATTGTTAATAAATGTTATAATAAAAACAGTGTATTGCCGGTCCCCCTGGTGGAGTGGTTAGCACATCGCGCTACGACGCCAGGGGTCCCGGGTTGGAATCCTGGCCTGGGCATGGTTGTATGTGAGTGTTCATTCATCAATTTCTTCATAGCATCACTCATCACCATCTTCGCAAATTAGCCAAAAGTGGCACAAAAGGCGAAGTAAAATAAAGCAAATCAATCAATCAATCAATAAAAAACAATGTATTGTTATTATTACTATAAATACTAAAATCTAAACAAACTTGAAACACCTCGCGACAAAATTCTGCGTAAGCCAATTATAATAAGAGACATGTTTTAAAAAGTCAGAAGGGTGTCTTCGAAAAACTGTTACTACCTTTAATAACGTTTCAGATTTCGCCACGACTGATAAATGAAAATAATGGCGGTACACTTGAAACCATGGGGTTTAATGTTAGTGATATGGTCGAAGTCTTACATCGGGGAGGCCCACACACTGTACTCGTTATTTCAAAAGTGGTAATGAAATTTCCACAAGCGAAGTTGAAA
The DNA here is from genome assembly GCF_977018435.1 of Lepisma saccharinum. Taxonomy (NCBI): domain Eukaryota; kingdom Metazoa; phylum Arthropoda; class Insecta; order Zygentoma; family Lepismatidae; genus Lepisma; species Lepisma saccharinum. The sequence continues at coordinate 65,171,194 of NC_139243.1, read as the reverse complement.
TATTTTTTTAAAAAATAGTTTTTTGAGAACTGAATTTGAAAATTCAGATGCCAGTTGAAAATGCCTACATTTTACATTCCCAATTTCGCCTTCAAATAAACACTCAAAGAATCTGTTAACAATTGCATAGGAAAGGCAACATTACTCTCGAGTAAAAGATTCCGAAGACTTTGCGGTGGCGGAAACGCATCACCCATCCCATCTCTTCACCCCACCCCTAACAGCGGTGCTTGGAAGGGAACCAGCGAAAAAGAAAGCCCTTGACATTGGTAACAGCCTTACTGGGATACAAGAGATCTGACCAATAAGGACGTTTGAAACCCACGTGACTGTCACCGAAAGAGCTCTCCCCCAAATTTATGCTGGAAACAGCCAAAGAAGACGGCCGCGCCATCTATTGACCACAGACAGAACTGCAATTTCTAAGCGCAGCGAGGTTTAAATGTAGCTTCCCCTTCTATAACCTAACTATTCTATGATAGAAGTATCCCCTAAGGCCAGGGTTGGCATGTTTAAAACAAAAGTGTTTAAAACACTTTGTTTTAAACGTTTAAAACACACGGCTTTGTTTTTTTTACAAATGTTTTAAACGTTTAAAACAATGTGTTTTAAACATGTTTTTTTTACAAGTGTTTAAAACAGATTTTGGTGGTAGATATTTTGTAGTCTGTGATATTTTTGTTTGTTTGGCAACCCTGTTTTTCATTGAATCTGTGTCAATTAATACGGGCTTTACAGGTCTCACTTATCGCACAACACTTGAGCAACCTTATGTTCTGACGTCACGGGAGAAAGCTTTTTAATTTTAGGCTAAATGCCTATGTTGTTAGGTTAGGCAGGCTAGCTATGTATGCACAAGGTAGCAAAATTGTTGTGCGACAAGAAAGACCCGTGCTTTACTGTAGAAATCGAAACCTCTCAGTTTCTTGTTTCGTATCGTCCTGTAAGTTTGAGACTAGTGGAAGCTGGAAATGGAAACTAATATCTGAATACACAATGCGTGATTTTGATCATGAGGTGATTTCTTTTTCTTTTGCGATACGATTCATTGGTCTGTATAACTGAATGAAGCGCAGATCCTTACTTTTGGTAACATAATTTTGTACTTTGAAAAAATTCATCTGGAGAATCTATTATGACACTGCAGGTTTTTTTCTGCTATATAAACTGTTCAGGCAGCAGGAAATATTTCACCGTGATTTTTTCAGGACGAGGATAGAAATTCTATAATATTTAGTTTCTTGAAATTTAGATGAATATAAATCCTAACCTACTTCAGTAGTGGCGGAAAAAGGGGGGCTATTACCAACAACTTTTGTCCCTGCAGTCACGGGCGCCGACTTGTCAAAATTATTGGGAGGGCTCTGATCACTGAAAGAAATTAATGAATGACTCACTCTCTCCCTTTTTTAAGTTTTGGCCTCAGTGTTCGGAATCTCATAAAAGCTAGGGGTGTGCGGGACCCCGAAAAGTCAGGACCGGGATCGGGAAAAAAATTTCCCGTTCCGATCCGGACTTCGGGAAATGATTTCCCGAATTTTCGGGATCCTGAGCAGTCGGGAAATACCGAATGCTCATTTGAAAATGTCGTTATTTCTCGACGTTTTCTGCATTGTCAATTTCTGGAACTTACCGTAAATTGTTAGTTTTAAACCAGAAATCACTTAAAGTGAAAATGACGTGTATAATTCGAGATTTTCAGAGCTTCGGGAAATTTTGAAAATTTCCCGACTCAGTAGGGAAATTCAAAATTTTTCCCGTCCCGCACACCCCTAATAAAAGCCCATGAATTCCTCAAAAATATCATTTTTTTATTCACAGTTCGAATGCAGAATATTAATGTGTATTAATATATGTCACAAGTTTCGTCAACCATAATAGCAAAATATTCCCGACTTTTATTATCTGCTACCACGGAGCGCAAAACAGATCTCCCTAATATATCAATAATATCGTTCTGAATGTCATGCGAGAGCCATTCGTAGCCCGAAAGTCCCATCCACTACCCTAGTTCATGCACATCGTCTTTTGAAACTCCTATTTAGTAAAAATTTTAACAATACTCATAATTACATACTTAGTATTGTGATGGACTTTTCCCAGCGTCCACCCCAAGGTTTATTTTTTTTTTTTTTTTTTTTCTTATTTTCGAAAGTTAGCGTGGGTCGTGGGAACTCTCATGGACGTCACCCCTATTTTTGACCACCTTGTTCGCACAGCATGGTGCTGTCACAGTTACGTGAATTTACCACCATGCGACTTTCACGGCCGAGGGACAGAATGCAGCAGCCAGTCTAGAAAGCTGAAAAATGTAACAATAGAGCTAGCTCTCCCCAACGAAATGCGCGCCTGGACGTCAGTGTTGCCAGGCATGTCAAAATTTCACCGGCATAAGTATGTAAAGGTATCACTTTGTCTTTTCCTCTTTCAACTTTCTAAATCTAGTGATTTTCTTCCATGCTAGATGGCTCCACACCCTCCATTCTAGGGGGGGGTCTCTTCCGATTCGAGTCGCACCATATTTTCAGACATTCTCACGTCAAGCCTTTTCTCCGTCCATCTGTGCGACCATATATTTGTCTCTCGAATATTTACAAGCCTGTCACCATTTCGAAAACATCCCTTGCGTATAAATTTCAGAATTAAGCTCAATGGAGAACTATTTACCTTCATAAATTTCGAACCTAGGCATGTTTCTGTCCACTTTAGTAAAAGGGTGAGTTATATATAACGTTGTAAACTTGCGAGGTCACACACCCTCCATTCCATGTTCATTGTCAATAGTGCGTCAGCAGTGCATAATGGAGAAGAAAGTGCAAGCTCCTGATTGGTCAGGGGAGCACAATAGTGCAAAATAGTGTTTCCAGGAGTGTGGAGAGTCCTGGGACAGACAGTCTAAGTTTTAACGGTGAAGAAGTAAGGAGACAAAGTGGTCGCTCTCGAAAAGTTCTTTGATTCTTTGCCTTGTACGCATATGAGAGCAGTGCGGATCTGTTGACGCTCGGGCGTGTGAACGTTCAAGTGTTAAAGCAGCGCCAAGTACGAACTACGTATGTGTGCAGTGCTGATTTGTTGACGCTCGGACGCGTGAACGGGAAAGTGTTGAAGCACCGTCAAGTACGGCGAGTCCAACGTTAAGATGCCTGCCGAACAGCTTATACAGTAATCAAGCGCTCTGAAATGGACTGAACCGGAGACGACCAAGGAACCCGCCAGTGGTTGCGGCTGCTATACTGAAGAAAAGCCATCATTTCATCTATTACCCCCCCCCCATCCATATCTCTTCAAAAGTGACGTCAGGACCATATTAGAAGACTGGGCCCCAACGATGAACTCAGTGCGCGCTTATATATATTTTTCTTTCCAATGTGCATCGGCAGACAAGGTAATGTGCAAACTGTAGTGTAGTACGCGTACTGCATGCATTATGTAATTGGCCAAATAATTTCAATTCTTCATTGCTAATTTAGTTTGGGACAGTGTGTGTAAATTTTATAAATATGTTTATAGGTCTTGATTCTTGGATCAGTTTTGTTTCATGCCTCAGTTAGCTAAAATAATATAAATTAAAATTATCAAAATAATAATGGTTGTGTTTGCATCTCGATTTACCTCCTCATATTGAGTTTCACCTACAAATGTGTGTGTTACAAGGAGCCAGTTGAGGTTGTATGCATAGCTAGCCGTGGATTTAATTTTTGATTTGTCTTGTTTTGTTGCCCAACTGGTTCCCGGAGGCACTGTTGCCTCCATGATGTGGTGGCTCCCTATTTCTACCGGTAGGCAGTCATTACAGCGTGGCCCCCAACTAATGGGCAATATCTGTTAAATCAGCTAAGAAACCCTGTTTATTGAATTTGGATATCTGTCATATATTAGTAATTGTAATCATTGATTCATTTTTTCAACTAATTATTTAAATTATCATGGAAGTAATATCAGCAATAAAAGGAAATCGAGATGCAAAGGCTTGAAACATGCCCGTAGAATATCTTTCTGAAAACGGAAATTATTGCGCACGTGAGATTGGTTTTGAGATGGTGACAGGAATAGCCGTAGCAGCGTTTTTCTCGTTTCTCTGTTATTTCTTTTCTCTTTCTGCCCATTAAGCTATGTTATCTGCTAGCGTCGATTGCATTTTTTTGCATTATCCTTTACATTTCATGCAGTAATTTTTCTACATCTTTTTTGATACGTCACTCTCCCCCCCCCCTCTCAAAGTGTTATATCTTGATATACTTGTGCCGTTCATTTTTTTTTCTCGTTCTCTTTCACATATTGGCCTCCCATATTTAGTAGTAGTAGTGTTTGTTTTGTTGTAGCAATTGAACGTTTTTGTCATAACCGACCATGAATTCGAGGTATAATTTTCGCGAGCATACTAGGCTGGCTAGCTTCATTGGTTCTGTTGAAGAGTCGGGCGATCGAGAAGGTGAAAGGCGAGAGCTGGCCGATCGTGGGGACGTCACTGAGACTCCAGAGATGCAGGGAAGAAGCGAAGCTAATGTGACAACTATCGCGGGTGAGATGACAACGGTCGGCAACGCTCAGATGTTGGCGATGCTACACTCCATCATGGGGAAGCTGGATGTCCTTCAGACGGATATTCGAGACCTGGAAAGAAGACAGGATGAAAAAATGGACCGAAGATTCCAAGAACTTGAACGCAAGATGCAGAGGTCGAACGAGGATCTAAAACGAGAGATGCAGAGGGACCTCAAACGGGTGAATACCGTGCTAGGGAAGGCTATCGATGAAGTGGCAGACAGAACCGAATCATTAGAGCAGCGGACGGAAACTGTTGAAGAGAGCCTGCATAACATCAGGGCTGAATTTGCGGAATCCATGGATCAGGTCCAGGAGACCCGGATGCAAGAAATATCCGAGAACTTGCGAGACACCCTGTCTCAACATCTTGAAGCCACAATCGAACGAAGAGATAGCAGAGTGCGGGAGACCATCAATGAGGAGATTCAAGCTCTCAGAGCGCAGATCTCAAGCACAGCCTCGTCAGAGACACGCAGAGTCGATACGCTGGAAAGCAACTGCGACAGACGCGCGGCGAGTGCCAACACTTCCCCCGCTTCAGTGTGTAGTGCTGGGATAGCAGCGGCAAATGTGTATCTGCAGAGGGACCTGTTGCTACCCAAGTTCGACGCCAAAAATCAGGATGAATTAAAAGCTTGCACCTATATCCAAGAGATGGAAACTTATATGGATCTCGCGCAGATTCCGGAGAACCAGAAGATCAAGGTCGTCGGGTTGTCCCTTCGAGGAAGTGCGCTCGCGTGGTTCAACATCGATAAGCGCAATTTCACGGATTTTCAGGTTTTTAAAGAGCGGTTTATGGCACAGTTTTTGGGTGAAGAGAAACTCATAAAAATGAAGGCCGAACTTTACACAAGCAGGTACGCGCCGGGAGACGGGAAGACCCTTGCAGAATATTTCATGGACGTGGTGCAGCGAAATGCGGTGTTGCCGGATCCTCTCTCTGAACAAACATTGGTGCAAGTGGCTCTGAAGCAGTACCCAGCATATGTTAGGAGAGCAGTTATAGGACTCAAAATCACAACGAGTAACGAGCTACTTAACGTGCTTAGGGAGGTGCAAGAAACATCTTACACGCCGACGCAAAACTTGGCTTCTGTGCAGAATCGCAACCGCAGGCAAGTGAATACTTTTGAGACTCGTGGCCGGTCCTCTCGCGCCGGTGCAAGCAGCTGGGGATTCAGATCGGATGACAATCCTTCGCGGTCACTCAGGTTCGACCCTCAACCACATGGCCGACAGCCACCTCGAGGCAACGCCTCCCTTCGGGATAGAGGCGACAGACGGCAGCAAGGTTACAATGACTCTTACAATAATGGACCGACCAGGGATACTGCGGAAGAAAGGCAACAAATGAACGTCAATTCAATAATGGAAGCAACGCAAGACGACGTTGATCGAAGGCGATGCAGCGATTGACAGCCAGAACGGGAAAGGGGAGAAAGGAGTGAAAGTATGACGTCATCTCCCCGGCCCCGGGAAAACGACATAGGAAACGAAAACAGGAATTTTGATTACCAAGGTGACTACAGTGACGGAAGAGAGTGTGAAACAAATGTGAAGAGTTTCGTGGAAGAGAGTGCACACGTGAATACGTTATTTGATAAGGTTTTTGATGAAAATAATCAAGATGCTCTTAACAAGCCGCGCCCCTTGCCCCTTGTAAATGTCCTCGTAGAGAGAAAAATGTGTGAAGCGCTATTAGATTCCGGGGCCAGCCACAGCTGCCTGAGCGAGGAGATATGGCTATCCCTATTGGAGGAAAACGCCAATCTGCCACAATTAAGCGTTGGATGTTTGAAAATCATTTCAGCTTTCGGTTCCAGGGCCTCAAAGATTGTCACGCAGACTTATCTGCCTGTATCGTTTGGAGGTGTGACGGTAGACGTCAATTTTCTTGTTGTTAGGAACCTGGTTAAACCTGTAATTCTGGGGAACGACTTTTTAGAAGACAACCACGCCCACCTGGACTTCCACAAGAAGACGATGAGATTGAGATGCAGCGGCCTATACACAGAAATAAAATTTGTCTCTGCCGAGTGCGAAAGTATTGAACAAGAACCGAACCACATTACTGTTGGCTACGAGTGCGAAGGGCCCATCTGTAGGTGCGATGGTGATCTAATGGCACCGCTCCTTCCAGTGAAACAATTGGAACCACGTGGAGAGGGATGTCGCGAGCCGGAATGCAGTTTTCGCATCCAGGTAGCGAATCCGTTTGTTGTGACGGGGGACAGCTGTCAACCAACCCCCCCGGCTGCGATGGTCGCAGCGGCACAAGTTGTAGAAGCCAGAGAAAAGAATCGCAGTGTTGCCAGAGCCTACGAGAAGAAAGCAAAAGGGCAGGACCTTCCGAAGCTGCAACGAGAAGACGAAGTGCTAGGGCCAATAGTTCGATCCCTAGAGGGACACCAAGAAGAGGAGAGAGAAGAAAATTCTCGTTATGTGATAAAAGATGACATCTTGTGCAAGAAGGAAAACGGAGTGTTCAAGATTTGCATTCCGAAGTGCCTAACGGATGGCATAATGGATTTTTATCACAAGAGAGGCCACTACGGACAACAGAAAACTCACGTTGCAATCTCCGAATTCTTCACTTGGAAGAAGATGAGAGCAAGCATCAAGAAGCACGTGAATGCATGTGATCTCTGCCTGCGGACGAAATATTCTAACCAGGAGATGAAAGGACCGATGCACCCAGTGGTGGCAAGTAACGTTGGCGAAATTATATCAGCTGATCTATACGGTCCACTACCGAAGGCGAGATACGGTCTCCAGTACTGCCTGGTACTTCTGTGCGTCTTCTCCAAGTTTGTGATGGTCTATCCGTTGAAGAAAGCTACAACAAACGCAATCCTAAATAAGATTGTGAATGACTTTTTGGTACTCTGTCCGAATGCAAAGACGTTCCTTACAGACAAAGGGACTCAGTTTACGGGGAAGAGATGGAAGCAGGAATTGAATGAGAGGGGAATCGAAGTGCGATTCATTAGTGCCAAGAATCCTAGAGCTAACCCTGTGGAGAGAACCATGAGGGAGATAGGAAGGCTTTTTCGCATTTGCTTAAAGGACAAACATCGTGAGTGGCCGCAACACATTCCGGACATCACAAAGTGCATGAATCTGGCCGTGCACAGTTCGACGGGATATGCTCCCTACGAGCTGTTTCTCAACAGAAACCCGGAGGAGGAAATAAGGAGAATATTCAATATCCCTCGACTAAACGACGATTCCAGTCGCGAGGTAAAGCTAATGAGAGCCAAGGAAAATCTAGAAAAAGCTGCGGCTGCTAGAAAGAAACAGCACGACAAAGGACACTTGACAACATTCAACGAAGGAGACTATGTTCTAAAAAGGTCCTTTGCGACCTCAAATGTAGACAAAGGGATCTACAGAAAATTCGTGCATCTCTTTGAAGGCCCATTCGTGGTGGTGAAGGAAGTAGGGCCCAATGCATATCTCTTGTCCAACCCACGAAGCAACAAGGAGATTGGTGTTTACAACACCACCAACCTACGCCGGTACACTGCAACACTGGAATAGCACAGTGAGGCTGATGATGGAAATTAAATGTAATTTAGTGATTTTAGTGTTTCTCTATTGTATTATTAGTATTATTATTATTGTCATTATTATTATTATTATTATTATCATCATCATTAGTGTTTTTATAATTGTAATGTGCATCATGTTTAAAGTGTCAATTGGAAATAATAATGAAAAAAAAAGGCATTCGCCAGCAATTGCTGAAAAGAAAAGGGAAGAGGATAAGAAGATTATAAATGTATATATTTTTTCGGAATATTGGAAAAAGGAAGACATCAGGTTATGGCTGTGCGGCGAACAAGAGGGGTCCTTTTGTAGTAAAGCTACCCGACCACTTCTGTAGCGCAAAGAAAACGGTCGACAAGCTGTAGGAAGGAAACCTTGCCTGAAGGTCGCCGGCGAATGAATGAATGACCACAGGTCGTTTGCGACCCTTCCAGGGACAGTTTGAAAGGAAAGAAAGTGGAAAGACCTCTTCCGGATCCAGAAGGGAATCTTTATTTTCTTTTATGTACTTGTCTATTCTTCGTATTTTTGAATATTTAAACTTTTTGTATATCTATTTTTTTTATGGTTACATGTATAAGTTTATTTTTGTTTCTGTATATTATCTATTCATAAGGATATTATATCTTGTGGGTTCATCCCAGTAAACTTTTTTTTTTTGGCGTACTGTGAGGGGGTGAACAGGCACATGCCCCAAATAATTTATTGTGTAGAATATTCAGATTATTCAGATTTTCATCGTGATTAATCCGAAGGGGGGGTTCTGTGATGGACTTTTCCCAGCGTCCACCCCAAGGTTTATTTTATTTTTTTTTTTTTTCTTATTTTCGAAAGTTAGCGTGGGTCGTGGGAACTCTCATGGACGTCACCCCTATTTTTGACCACCTTGTTCGCACAGCATGGTGCTGTCACAGTTACGTGAATTTACCACCATGCGACTTTCACGGCCGAGGGACAGAATGCAGCAGCCAGTCTAGAAAGCTGAAAAATGTAACAATAGAGCTAGCTCTCCCCAACGAAATGCGCGCCTGGACGTCAGTGTTGCCAGGCATGTCAAAATTTCACCGGCATAAGTATGTAAAGGTATCACTTTGTCTTTTCCTCTTTCAACTTTCTAAATCTAGTGATTTTCTTCCATGCTAGATGGCTCCACACCCTCCATTCTAGGGGGGGTCTCTTCCGATTCGAGTCGCACCATATTTTCAGACATTCTCACGTCAAGCCTTTTCTCCGTCCATCTGTGCGACCATATATTTGTCTCTCGAATATTTACAAGCCTGTCACCATTTCGAAAACATCCCTTGCGTATACATTTCAGAATTAAGCTCAATGGAGAACTATTTACCTTCATAAATTTCGAACCTAGGCATGTTTCTGTCCACTTTAGTAAAAGGGTGAGTTATATATAACGTTGTAAACTTGCGAGGTCACACACCCTCCATTCCATGTTCATTGTCAATAGTGCGTCAGCAGTGCATAATGGAGAAGAAAGTGCAAGCTCCTGATTGGTCAGGGGAGCACAATAGTGCAAAATAGTGTTTCCAGGAGTGTGGAGAGTCCTGGGACAGACAGTCTAAGTTTTAACGGTGAAGAAGTAAGGAGACAAAGTGGTCGCTCTCGAAAAGTTCTTTGATTCTTTGCCTTGTACGCATATGAGAGCAGTGCGGATCTGTTGACGCTCGGGCGTGTGAACGTTCAAGTGTTAAAGCAGCGCCAAGTACGAACTACGTATGTGTGCAGTGCTGATTTGTTGACGCTCGGACGCGTGAACGGGAAAGTGTTGAAGCACCGTCAAGTACGGCGAGTCCAACGTTAAGATGCCTGCCGAACAGCTTATACAGTAATCAAGCGCTCTGAAATGGACTGAACCGGAGACGACCAAGGAACCCGCCAGTGGTTGCGGCTGCTATACTGAAGAAAAGCCATCATTTCATCTATTACCCCCCCCCCCCCATCCATATCTCTTCAAAAGTGACGTCAGGACCATATTAGAAGACTGGGCCCCAACGATGAACTCAGTGCGCGCTTATATATATTTTTCTTTCCAATGTGCATCGGCAGACAAGGTAATGTGCAAACTGTAGTGTAGTACGCGTACTGCATGCATTATGTAATTGGCCAAATAATTTCAATTCTTCATTGCTAATTTAGTTTGGGACAGTGTGTGTAAATTTTATAAATATGTTTATAGGTCTTGATTCTTGGATCAGTTTTGTTTCATGCCTCAGTTAGCTAAAATAATATAAATTAAAATTATCAAAATAATAATGGTTGTGTTTGCATCTCGATTTACCTCCTCATATTGAGTTTCACCTACAAATGTGTGTGTTACAAGGAGCCAGTTGAGGTTGTATGCATAGCTAGCCGTGGATTTAATTTTTGATTTGTCTTGTTTTGTTGCCCAACTGGTTCCCGGAGGCACTGTTGCCTCCATGATGTGGTGGCTCCCTATTTCTACCGGTAGGCAGTCATTACAGTATATACTAGTAATAAATCATGCGTTTTGCTGTCTCTGGTCATAGCCTCCCCAAAGTTGATGGTTTAGCGGTTTCAGTCCCCTAAAGTTGATGGTCTAGAAAATTTTAAATGTGTATTAAAAGTTAAGTTCATGTGGCACAATTCAGAGTAAACTTTACAAGAGAAGCAAAATAATACATTAGATCCTCTTAAGCAAAATTATTTGGGTGGCTCTGCCCCCACATTGTTAATATTGGGGGGCTCGAGCCCCCCCCCCCTCCCCAAGCTCCATGGAGTCGGCGCCTATGCCTGCAGTAGAGGTGTGCGAGATTCCGAAAAGTCGGGACCGGGATCGGGAAAGAAAATTTCCGTCCCGATCCCGACTTCCGGAAATGACTTCCCGACTTTTTGGGATCCCAAGCAGTCTGGAAATTCCGAATGGTCATTTTAAAACGTCGTCAATTCTAGACGTTCTCTGCATTGTGGTTTTGTACCAGAAGTGCAAAAACAAGCACTTAAGATGGAAGTTACGGGTAGAATTCGAGATTTCAAGAGCTTTGGGAAATTTCGGACACATCCCGTCCCGAAAATTTTCCGACTTTTTGGGGAAATTGAGAATTTTCCCCGTCCCGAATGTCGGGATTTAAAGAATTTCCCGTCCCGACCCAAAAAATTCTGTACCGCACACCCCTACCCTGCAGTATGGTAAACCTTATATCCAAAGGTACTTAAACTGTCCTTGTCGCCATTGTACTCATAAAAATGAGTATTTTTTCTCTTTAACTATTTTAACTATAATTTACTGGGAAAAGGTTGAATTTGTTTTGTTTAAAACATGTTTAAAACATGTTTTTTTAACTCATGTTTAAAACTATGTTTAAAACAAAAAAAACATGTTTTAAACAAAAAAAAACAGTTTGTTTTGTTCTTTTAAAAAAAAACAGTTTGTTTTGTTCTTTTTAAAAAAAACACAAACTTTGCCAACCCTGCCTAAGGCCTACTGTTCCCCAAAGGCTCGGGCAAACCCCCCTCCTCCACCAAACAACTTTCACTTCAATAAAAGGACATTCACGAAGGAACAGTCATGCCCAGCTCGAGAGTCAAACCTGGAACTTGTGATTTCCTCAGTTAAATCATGAATTTGTGTATAATAATTGGCCGAGTCTGCTGCCACGCACGTGTCAGCAGTAAGAATAAGCGTCATATTTGCTCCTGCCACGTAATTCGTCTGCTAAAAGGATGTTACAAATCTTAATAACAGATGAAGACGAGAAAAATGCAAGTTTATGATTAGTAGGAATGAATGTACAGGTAATTTAAAACCTTCTTCTTTAGAAAGCATTTAGCGATATTATTTTAATGCTAACGGAGCCTAACCTAACTACGAGAGCATTTAGGTTTATTATTAGAAGAATGCTAAGGGAACTAATCACATTTATGTGAAATTAATCGCTACAACTTCACAGTATGTGTTACAGACGTAATTGCATACACTGCATGATGAAATCACTATAAAACAAAGACAGAGTCTGCTGCCACGCGCATCTCTTTTAATGTTCCAGCAGAAAAAGAACGTGGCAGCAGACACTGCCATAATAATTACAACGCCAGTTCGCGAAATTTCTTTTTCCACATATCCCAGGACCCGCACCGGAAGTGATAATGAAATCCAGATTCCGGGGCCTCACAAAATCAGAGTAGCCAACCCAGAAAAATAAATAGCTTTAGAAACAAGCTACGAACGTATGCGAATATGCCGTTTTCTTTAAACAAAAATGAGAGTTGTTAGTTAGCAACATTGCGACTGAAAGGCACCAGCACAGATTAGGACGGATTAGGGACACAAACAAGCACAAATACAAACTTCGTGGCAAAGATGTCGCATTTGCTTCTGGAAATTTTTCTCTGCGACATTTGTGCAAAAACCTACAAATAAAGGTAAACATGTACAATTGGGTTGTATTAATACGCATGCGCGAGATCCATCCATTTCGCGAGGCGGAAGATCTACAGCGTTGCCAGTTGTCTTTGCAGCGTCTTCGCTGCCATTAGGGGTGTCTAGGGGGCAGCACGGATATTAATGAGAAATTACACATTCCAATATCTACCGGTATCATGGGTAATTGTTGTTGCACATTTTTGCTCAGAAATTCACGTTTTGCGAGGTGGAAGATTTCCAACGTTGCCAGTTCTCTCCTTTTTACCATCTTCGCTTTCATTAGGGTTGTGAGGGAAAGATATTTTTGGGTCGGGACGGAAATTTTTTAAATACCAACATTCCCTGCATTCGGGATGGGAATAATTCGTCATTTCCGGACCAAGTCGGGAAATTTTCCGGAAAGGAAGTGGTCGAAATTTCCAGAACTTCTATAAATCTCGAATTGTACAGTGGGATCCATGAGTATTACCGTGCAAATTGTCCATGACTATTTTCATTAATTTTTTTTTAAACCTATGTGTTTTTAAGCGATGGATTTTTATGGATGCTGGTGGTGAAGTTGTCAACAGCTTGTTTTGAGTTTTATTTTAATTCTTGAAACTGTTATTTGGTCAAATAAAGTGCACGAACATGGTGATGGACAATTTGCAAGGTAATACTCATGGATCCCACTGTACACATCATTTTTACCTGAAGTCATTGTTTTTGCATTTCTGGAATAAAAACTAACAATTTCCGATAATTTTCACATTTCATTTTAAAACGACCATTCGGTATTTCTCGACTGCTTAGGTTAACGAAAAGTCGGGAAATCATTTCCCGAATTCAGGATCGGGACGGAAGATTTTTTCCCCGATATCCGGGTCCCAACTTTTCGGGATCCCGCACACAGCATTTGCATCATTTGAGGGATGTGCGGGATTCCGAAAAGTCAATTCGAATAGTGACATTGTAGACATATTTTATTCGCGATCCCAGTCCCGACTTTTCGGAATCCCGCACATTCCTCAAATAATGTAAATGCTGTGTGCGGGATCCTGAAAATTTGGGACCCGGATATCGGGGAAAAAATTTCCCGTTCCGATCCCGAATTCGGGAAAATATTTCCCGACTTTTCGTTATCCTAAGCAGTCTAGAAATGCCGAATGGTCGTTTTAAAATGAAGTGTGTGAAAATTATCGGAAATTGTTCGGGAAATTTCTATCACTTCCTTTCCGGAAAATTTCCCGACTTAGTCCGGAAATGGCTAATTTTTCACATCCCGAATGCAGGGAATATCGGGATTTAAAAAATTTCCGTCCCGACCCAAAAAAAAATCTTCCCCTCACACCCGTAATGACAGCGAAGATGCCAAAACGAAGAGAACTGGCAACGTTGGAGATCTTCCACCTCGCAAAAATCTGCAACAAGAAATACCCATGATACCGGTAGATATTGGAATGTGCAATTGCTCATTAATATCTGTGCTGCCCCCTACACACCCCTAATGGCAGCGAAGATGCTGCAAAGACAACTGGCAACGTTGTAGATCTTCCGCCACGCGAAATGCATGGATCTCGCGCATGCGTATTAATACAACCCAATTGTACATGATTACCCAAATAAATATAAAGGGCCATTGAATGCACATGTTAAATGAGCTCATAAATGTACAACAAATTAAGGTAATATTACATGTCAGTGGATTGCTGCAGCTTGAAATGACACCAGTATAAAGTGCTTGGAAATTTGGAGGAAGTTATTCACGTAAGAAAGATTTGGTGAATTCGATTCTTTGGAAGGGAAGTTATTTCATGAAACTCACGATCTTGTTGCCGAAAGTCTGGGCTTCGAACCCTAGCCAAGGCAAGGGCAGTTTTACCGTTCTATGCTTAGAGAAACTCATTTCCGTAAGTAGTTTCTTCTGTAAAAATGAAGAAATGTGTCTCCGATGTATGAAACTGTTACCGGCCTTACCTAACCTAGTAGGCATACCTCGTCCCCGTGGTGATTCGTGAGGCTATCGTGAATTTTTGGGCTAACATCAATGGTTTTGGGGCCTACCCGTCGATGGTTTGTGGGAAATAAGGAACAACAGTAAGTACTCGTTAATGTAAGAAATAGACTTTATTTTCGTTAGAAATTCATTATTTCACCTTAGGAAATGTTCCGCAATGCAGAATAGTACTTTAGCAATGTAAAAAAGTGCGAAATATATGATTTCTAGGTGTTTCCATTATACTATAATAGTACCAAAATCTCAAAGTCTATACCAAGCCTGTAGCTAGAATTGATCTCAAAGTTCATTTTTTCCAAAATTTAACAGTATTAAATGTGTGTGTTGTTAGGGTAAGACTGCAGAATATGGGCTGCTTAGGAGGAACGCGGTTCATAATTTTTTGGTAATGTTTAGTAGTTAGTAATCGGGTAAAGTAAGTTTGAAGGTGCGGAATAAAAATTTTCGGTAAATGTCTGTTATATCGGACACACATTAAAATCGGATATTTTGTGTTTCGGATGGTTCATACGTACCAACTATGTATTGCGGAACATAGTTGAAGGTGCCATTATGCTTTTTACACAAAAATAACATCGATTTTTCAGATTACGAGTAAATCTTTTGGTTCCTTTCTTCCGTTGCGGAACATACAATATGCCACGCACAGCTGTGGATCATCGCGTGTCGTGCTTGTGTTTTGTCGATTTGGAGTGGGTATGCAGTGTTTCAACCTTCTTAACCGAAAAATGCCTACTTTCGTGTTCATTATGTCATCCAAACCATTGACGGATAGCCCCAAAAATCATTCATGATAGCCCCACGAACCATTGACGGATGGCCCCAAAAACCATTCACGATAGCCCCACAGACCATTTCCGGCAAGGTTAGGTTAGGTAAGCATAGTTAAAAAAATCTCATAAAAAAAGGCACCTTTGGAAACACTGGCGAGACTGCATGACTTTCGACGCTCGCGCCATTGCAGGTACATAATGCAAACAACAGCATAATGTTGTTGCTTTGCACATAAGTTTATTATATCAAAAGTGCTTGTTTCTTGTTGTGCAGCATTCTACGGTGAGAAAATACCTCCACGAACTTTCCAAATGGTACAGAAACTCATTTCCGTAAGTAGTTTCTTCCGTAAAAATGAAGAAATGTGTCTCCGATATAACAGACATTTACCAAATTTTCTATGAAAGAAATGAGAAATTCGTATCCAAGTTGGGTGTTCTTGGAAGGAAAAAGTGACATGGTGGCACACATTTCTGCACAAATCTAGTGAAAGCAAAAAGTGCCTACGTTGTTAGGTAGGATTAGTTCTCTTAGCCCAAAGAATAATTTTTCATTGTATTTATGCTAATGGAACCTAACCTAACCTTGCAGGCATTCCTCGTCTGATGTTGGAACACAAGGTAGCAAAACTCTTGTGCGGAGAGGAAGACCCCGAAACAAATGACAGCAACTGTGTGTAAACAATGTGAACGCGAACAAATGGAGAAATGCATTGCTTTTAGTAGCAGGGAAAACTTTTTTTATGCGTGATAATATAATAGTAATTGGAAAAGTACCACCGGGAAATGGATGTTTCAGGGGATATAAATTTTGTTAGTCTATTTAGATGAAAAAAGCAGCCCATGTTCTGCAGTGAGACCGTTCCAAAACTGAAAATATCACAGGATATGAGAAACGAGTGGAAGATCGGTAAGACTGCAGAATATGGGCTGCTTAGGAGGAACGTAGTTCATAATTTTTTGGTAATGTTTTGTAGTTAGTAATCGAGAAAAGTAAGTTTGAAGGTGCGGATTAAAAATTTTCTTTGAAAGAAACTAGAAATTCGTATCCAGGTTGGGCGCTCTTGGAAGGAAAAAGTGGCACACATTTCTGCACAAATCTAGTGAAAGCAAAAAGTGCCTACGTTGTTAGGTAGTTAGGGTTAGTTCTCTTAGCCCAAAGAATAATTTTTCATTGTATTTATGCTAATGGAACCTAACCTAACAGGCCTCACCTAACCTTGCAGGCATTGCTCATCTGACATTGGAACACAAGGTAGCAAAACTCTTGTGCGGAGAGGAAGACCCCGAAACAAATGACAGCAACTGTGTGTAAACAATATGGACGCGAACAAATGGAGAAATGCATTGCTTTTAGTAGCAGGAAAAACTTTTTTTATGCGCAATAATATAATAGTAATCGGAAAAGTACCACCGGAAAATGGATGTAGAAGGTACGTACTTTCAGGGGATATAAATTTTGTTGGTCTATTTAGAGGAAAAAAGCAGCCCATGTACTGCAGTGAGACAGTTCTATTTCATCTCATCGTTGCAATATCCTCTACAGCAAGGAAAAAATGTATAAAAAAGATGAAAATCAGTCAAAATTTAAATGTATTTAAAATTAACAAAATTTAACAGTATTAAATGTGTGTGTTGTAAAACTAGTTTTTCTATGTATCTTCTAAAACATTTCTTGAGGTGTTAATTGACTGCTACTGACATCATCCTCTACTACACACTTGACTACTAAAATAATTTTGATGATACAGATATATACATCATACAAAATGAATGCACAATATTCAATCATAGTGCCTACCATGTATTCCAGCCCTTCCTTCCCAAAACCTGTGAGCTGTTGATCTTTGACGCAGATGTGGAAGGAATGTGGATTATGACATCAAGGTCAAGTTCACAGATTTCTGTCTAAACGGGAGGCTGCAACAGGGCAGTGAAGGCACAGATAAAGTAGCTCCCCTATGAAAGAAATTTCTAAAATCTAGAGATGGAGAAAGTGATGCCCATAACTAGATACAGAGTGGCCAAAAGTGGGAAAACATGTCATCAAAAATTTAAAATCTTTTCATCTTTTGGGAATTATGTATAGAATAAATTTGACCATATAACAAGATTCACAAAACTTCAAACTATACATTTCAAATCTTCCGAAATCAATATCTATTTTTTTATGATACAAAATTACATACAGTACAAAAATGTCTTAAGGTGACCATAATCGTTGCCGCAACGAGTTTACAATACCGGACCACTCTCCAATTTCTATGAAATGTCGCCTACTCACTAATTGTGAACTCCTAAACACGAATCTGCATGTAATAATTGGCGGTCAAGTATGGAAATCGAGGAAAAAACTAAATAAACTATGTTTTCCTAACGTAACGTAACCCTACCATAAGAACAATAGCTCCACGGAAGATGCCATTTTCCCAACATGAAGAAATCAACAGGCAAGACAAGGTATAGTTCTCGTAGTTAAAATAATTTTTCTTTGTATTTATGCTAATGGAACCTAACTCAACAGGCCTAACCTAACCTCTTAGGTATTCCTCGTCTTACGTCAGCAAGATTGTTGTGCATAAAGGAACACCATTAATGAAATGCGAAAGAAAGATAGTTCCGAATTGCTGTGTAGGGACAATCACCATGGTAAATCGCAAGGTTATTTTACAATTTCTAGACGTAAATGTACAATATTAACAAGTGACTGCCAAATATGAACTACAGTTACGTCATCAGGACACCGAAATTAGTAAGTAGGCGAAATTTTATAGAAATTGGAGAGTGGTCCGGTATTGTAAACTCATGCCCCGGTGCCTCCACCCTAATCACTTTCTTATAAATGAACACACAACATTTCAAATGACTATGCTTATTATTAGCTAATATTGTTTCATGCATACATGTGTGTATGTGATCAGGGGCATATCCAGGGGGTCTGGAACTCCATCCCCCCCCCAATTTGGAAAATACTATGGTTGATTCATAATACTTCCCGATGAGACACGATGTAGCAGGTATAGAAGAATTATTTCTGTGTGCATGGTTTGTGGATTCTGAGAATAATATCCACTAAAAGTTTACAAGTTACACACTGGGTGGTGATATGTCAGCTGAAAATCTGACATCAGTTCTTTTTGAACAATGTCACAAACTTGGTCTTGACATGAAAAAAATCACAGGTCAAGGTTATGATGTGAGTGGCAGATGTGTTCAATTGTGAATAAATCAACAATACCCAAAAGGAATGTGTGCACACTGTGCCAGTCATACTGTAAATGTAGCCCTATCTTCAGCCATGTCGAACTCCACCGTGAGAAACTGTTTTGGTTCAGTAAGTAAAGTTGTTTTTTTTCCGTCAGAATAATGCATGCAGTGGTGAATTCCTAAAAACAATATATTGCATTACTACCAGGCAGTAAGAAACACTATTTAAATACAGAGAAACTAATACTCACTTTATCCGCAAAACTGTTTTTTCTTCTTCGTTCTATTAAACACTATTTGTTAGTGTGTGAAACATGATTTTAAGCAAAACATGATTCACTTCGTATGTAGTAAATTTTATTATTATTAATAATAGATACGCTGTCATCATTAAATACTTGATGTGGGGGGGGGGGCATGCCATTGGGAATGGGCACCCCTGGCTGGACCCCCCCCCTAAGATTCTATTTCTGGATATGCCCCTGTATATGATTATAGACATTCACGTATACTTGAAAAATTACAAAGCCTTCAATAACAGAAGGCAAATATCCACAAGTAGAGATGAAGCAAACACTGTCTGGTACTTTGGGGAATAGTTGTTCAAGGATAAATGAATCAGATTGGGTGTACTGTGATTAAGTCCATTAAGATGAGACTGAGGGAGATTTCCAAGCCATAGCACCATTGGAGGCCACATTTGATTGGTGAAATCATCAAGTTACAAGTGTCTCCCATCACTTGTCAGTTTGGTGTCACTTCGAAATGACGAAATGGTTTGAATTCTCCCTAAGATCTCTCAAAAATGTGGATTATTCTTCAGAACAAACTCAAGGGAACCTATGTTTACATTTGAACACAATAACTTTATGTGGATACACTGTCTGAGAAACGAATAAGAGTCTTGAAGGATGCAAATCTCTCGCACAATGTATTAGTTTTATTGCTACATGAATTTAAACCATGTGTATGGACCCACTAAGTTAAAATGCATATTAGTAAAAACAATTAAAACAAATATTCGTGATGAAGCCATGTTCGATTTGATGGTAAACAGTATTACAGAATAATACAAGGTCTCCAAATTTTTGTTTTCAGGCCTCTTTGGATCTGAACCACTGGGTAATGTATCTCCATTGCAAATTGAATGTGGGATCCTTTAACATGTTGACTGTCAAGCTCCTGAGCTAATGATATTGCTTGGGGCCAAACTACTTCCTGATATTTGCTTATATGATCAAAAGGCTTGTATCTAACATCGACAATACCCACTAAGAGTTTGAGTTTAAGCCCACTTTATTCACAGTAAGGATAATCACGACTGAATCTACTGTTTAATTTGAAATTTGAACCAGTATGTACCTCCACTGGGTTTCAAACGTGGGACACCTTGATTACAAGATGGTTACCACTACACCATCAGGGAGGCCCTGCCAATATGATAAATATGCATGTAGTGAAGGCCAGAAAAAATTGTTGGCAATGAAGCCTGCAGGCGTAACTTGCAGTTTGATGTAATATTTGCATTAAACTAGCACCTGAAGTTGAAAATTTTATCTGGGGCAGGGTGTCTATCAGTTAGGAATGTCAAGGAAGTCAAGCAATTAACAGGTAGGCCAAGAAAAAGTCACAAAATTATGCTTGTGGTCAAGAATTGTTGCTATTTTTTTTACAGTATAGTGAATGTACATTGTACTGAGATTTGATAAATTGTATTGAGTTGTGGTAAAGATTTGTTCACTCTGTTTCTCAAGAATTACATTCTTGTATGCGTGAAGTTTTGTAAAACTATTAAAGTAATGTGGCCATTCCCCATCCAGGATGAAGTCTGAAGCATTAAGTTTTACATGTATTAATAATTAAAGCAAGTCTAAATCTCTTTTTAAAGTAGAGCTTCAATTTTCATCTTAACTGGCCTTGCAGTAGGGGTTTTTCATTGAATAAAAATATATATTTTCTTTACTACACCTAATTAGAGGACAATTAAATAAATGTTAAGAAAAAAAGGGGGGTCAAGAAAATGTAAAGTCATGAAAAAGTCAAGAATTTTGGATGTTATTGTGGTAAACACCCTGTGGGAGATGCTCTTATGGTTTGACATGGTGACAATGGGACTGTTGAAGGATGCTTTGGGAACATTTTGCTAGCTGGGGGATACCATGTTTACTACTGAAGTTAATAATGATTGGCACTGTGCCTAACAAGAAAAGATACACTTTGTTTTCCAAACCTAGTGGATTCACAAACAATGGAGGAAGCTCAAAACAAAGAAGTCAAGGTCACAAACTGAATAATCAATCACATCATTTGTTCATTCCACAAAACTTCTGGTCAAGCAATAGAGGATCGGTCAAGAATGATGGTGTCGATACTAGTAATTAAATAAATTCTTCCAATCAGCTAGTTTACTTCTGCATAGCAAATAGAAACCTGTCTAAATAGAAACCAGACATCATCCATCAGTACTCATCCCATTCCTGCTGCAGCCTCCGGCGAGGTATGGTTCAGTTTGTTTTGGATTAGTGTTCTGTTTTTACTGTCAGATTATGAACTGCACTACACTCATCCTTTTGCCAGATACAGCATTTAAAGAAATCAGTATATATATTTTATTTGCTTTTACTAATGAAAAGTTTGAGATAGACACTGTCTCCCATCTCTATTGACACTCCACTACTGCAAGTATTTATTATCTGATGTGATGGTTCTTCTATTACCATGAGATTTTAATGCACTGATTACATTTCTTACAACTGCAAGCATGTACAATTCTTGTAGAATTTTTGAAGTGGAAACAGGAACTGAATAGAACCAACTATTTCAACAGATCAGGACAAAAAACATTTCAGGATGGATGCATAAAACAGTGGTATGTTCGTCAACTAGCAATCGAACGTGTAAACTGTCCAGCAAGAATTGAAGCCACAGTAAATGAAGAAACTGGGCACATAACTGTATTTTATCATCATACTCATGTTGTTCATGCACAGCAACCACAAACCCTTCGTAAGCATGGCTATTTCAACTGAATTTCAACAAAATTTTAGTGTTCCCCCTTCCTTATATGGAAAATAGGAATTATGGTTGTGCATAAATAAGTCTAAGGATTGGGTTTAGAAAGTTGAGAAGATATTGTGACAGAAGTCTACTTACAGTGCATGAGTCATCTAAAGAAAGATGGTAGTTGTCGTCCTCAGAAGAATGTCTTGACACAAAATTTTAGATTGAGTATACCAAAAAAATACTCGTACCAGGTGTTGTTAAACAGCTTCTTTGCACAGAATTTTAGTATAATGCCTTTGAAACATTAAAATAGCAACAAATATTTTGCCTCCTGTAATGTTCTTTAATGAGATTGGACTATTTTTTTGCAGGGTCAATCTGAAGAGTGTGAGTGTGTCACACACACACACACATATGTATGTATATTGTAGTGTGGCATCTGGTTAATTATGGGATCGAGTCACGCCGAGACGTAGCTCAATTAAATAAACATAAGATTTCAATTTGGGTCACGCTTGACCACCTCTACCCTGAATGGTGTGGACTAAGGACGTTGGGAGCCTTAGTCGGTTTAATGATACTCACCACTTGCGTGATGATTTGGCCCTCGGCTATTGGCATCGGCGACAGTTGGGCAGAGATGGGTGCACTGGAGATGCTGGAGACTGCTGGCCTAGATGTTGACAACGATAGGAGGCGGCAGGAGTTTTGGTGACTTATCGCTGGACCGCTACTACTTCTCCGGACTTGGGCTGGCTTCTTGGCTTCTGGCTCTCTGTAGTCCAGACTGCTGCAATCGTACCGCACGCTTGTTGCGACCTCGTGATGATGTGATCTTGTCAATCAGCATCGATGGTGTCTATTTACCATCTCCAGGTTTATTTTTATACTTCAGAATTCCTTTGAGATGTGGTGGACTTTGCACCTCAAGATATTCACCAGGGGTATCCCTTGATGCTGATGGAAAGTTATAGTGGAGGTGCAATCACTGCTGGTAAGGGTCGTTGCCTTGCTGACTGTGCAGAGCCGAGTGGAAATTTCTTATTACTAGGCTCTGCATCCGGTAGAAATTGGGGTGAATGAGCATTCAACCAATGAGCTTCAGAGCTATGCTTTAACAAATGGAGATTTCAATTTTTATGCTCCCAATTCCTTCATATCTCTCTCTCTCTCTCTCTGTGTGTGTGTGTGTGCGAGAGAGAGAGAGAGATATATGTATACACGTATGTATAAATGAAACAAGATGAAGAACTCCAAATAAAAAAGATGTGATATTATACCAAATTCATAACATGAAGAACTGTTCCAAAGAGAAAACATTATTGGCATGTTTTACTTTCTTCTCATTACACATTGAGTGTTTGGGAAGGTGTTGAAAACAGAATGTTATAATACGGTGGCGCTTAATTGAACCTAATGACATGGAGAAAAATCTGACATGATGGGAAGAAATTTGTCATATCCTCCATCAGCATTCAAAATACTTCCAGAATCTCCTTTTGGTTTGTAAACAACCGAAATTTCCCATGTTTAAATTTAGTTTATTGCATTCTGTAATAAGTGTAATGGAATGGTGAATGTGAGAATTTTAATTGTGAAATTTTGAAAAATCCTGTCATGATGTGGAAAAAATGGATGCCATTTCTGTGATCTGCACTCAAAATACTATTATACTTTCAGAATCGCATACTGATTTGAAATCATCCAAATTTTTCCCTCAAAATGGAGGGCTGTGTGATTATATAATTTCAGCAGTTTAAAATAAGAAAGTCTAGTTACTGAGTTATGACAACTCATCACATCACATTAAATAACTCCTAAATTGTTCTCATGTAGCATTATAGCACTTTAAAATGTCTTGTGACATTTTATGTGAACTTCTTTCTAGACCCACAGGATGCAAAAGAAGAAGAAGTTTTTGAAAGTTTGCAAGCCTTTTTAAAGTGTTGCAGTTACACCGAAAAATTGGTGGATTATTATTCAATTTGATGTAATCAAGATTCTTGTTGTTTGGGTTAACCTGGAGAGAGAGGAAAATGGCATAGAAATATATACAAATACGGAAAAATAATAATGCTAATTTGACCAGCTCTGTTTATGCCCCTGCTGCCCATTCTTTTCTGCCATGTGCAACAAGAACAAGCCGCTGCAGTGTAGGTATCAGTCAGCAGTCCCACAAAAGACTTACACAGAAGGGTAGGAATCCACAACCCTCCCTCCACACAGTGACATTCATTCCTTTATCAAGAACTCTGGAATCGGCCCACATGATGAAAATGGTGGTTTTGAAAATGTCCACGTTCTTACCCAAGAGTTTGCAAGCAAGAATTGGCAATGGATGATTTGTTTCATTTTTCCACATAGCATTGACCACTAGGCAGTTACATGCCTTCGATGTCACATTTGGGTGCAGCACATCAGTTCTGCCTTGGTACTTGTCATCTGCTTTCCAGAAGGGTACAGCATTTCTCGAAAATCTATGTGGAACTTCCTGTGTTGGACCCCCAAGTCACAAAGGTGAATGAACCTTTGAAAATGACATATCTTGACTAAAGAGTTGTTTCTCTTGGCTGCTCGTCTAGTCACTCAAGATCATTGGCAACAGTGGAGAAAATTCAAAAGATACTTATCGATACTAACATGGCTCCGTCCTACTGTTTTTATGAATTCTTGTTCAGATTTCTGACCTCCCCGATGGCATTGTCACCTTGTAATCAAGGGGTCCCAGGTTCGATACCCGGTGGAGGCACATAGTGGTTCGGATCCCACTTTAAACTGCAGGTCCAGTCCCAATTAGCCTTAATATGCATAAAGTGGACTTCAAACACCAACTCAATCAAATTGTTCAGATTTCTGTACAGCAATCGCAACAATTTTTTCACAAGAATAGAGTGGTTTAAGGAGTAAAAAACTCTGGAGATACATTTATTTGAATTTGAACTTAAAATTTTGGGTGCGTCAGCACCTAGGCTATTTTGCACCTGTCACGTTATACGGGGTCCAGCCCTTACCATAACTAAAATAGCATAATTGCAATGTTATTTTACTAAACTATTAAAATATTCTGACTTGTTAAAAGCTAAGATACGAGAAAATACCATGTAATTCAAGTGGTGACATTTTATGATAAATACTACTCCCTCTGTCCCATAATTATAGTCCGGTATGCCAAAATGGTAGTACAGGAATGACAGCCGAAGAGGCAGATGGAAAGCACAATTTGTACTGATCCTTGAGTAGTAAAGTTGTATGACTCATTCCCTTGTTTCATGTTCTTCTGCCTACATCAATGTCGCAGTTTGAATATCGGGCAATTATTATGAGACAACAAACAAAGTTGTACTGGACAATAATTATGGGACAGAGGGAGTAATATTTTTTTGTGACTTGCAAACTGTAAGTTATAGCAATTACTGCCATGTCGAACAAAGTAAGGAAAGAACATTTGACTGCCATAACTAGGGGTGTCCAAGGATAAAAATTTGTGATGAGAACATGTGTAAAATTCAAGATTTTCACCATGTTCACAAATTTTGCAAGTTTACCCTTCCCGAAACTGGTCCAGAAATGGCAAATTTTATCAGTTCCGTATGATAGGATTTCCCTCCCCAATCATGTTTTGGGAAACTTACAATATTTGTGAACTGTAGGAGCTGGAGTCATTGGCTGTGAGTATGCGACTATTTTCGCAACAATTGGCACACATGTCTATTTGATTCACGATAAAGAGAAAATCCTCCCCCATCTTGACGAAGAGATCTCACCGTGAAAATCTTGAATTCTACACACTATCCCCCTCCCTCTTAAGTGATTGTTTTTGCACTTCTGAAATAAAAAGCCATTAATTTCAAAAAATTTAGACACTTTTAGCAGAAAAAATACCAAGAAATAACCATTTCCCAACACAATCCTTTGGAATTTCTTGATTTCTCGGGATCTCGAAAAGTCGAAAATCATTTTCCCAAGTTGGCAATTCTCATGCTGTCATTTTGAATTACTTTTCTTTTATACAGTAACCTTTGATGCATAAAAACATTGATCATTGGTGCCACGATGGAGAGCAGATGAAGTGCACTCTGCTTGATATCAATGCATCATGAAAAATTTCAAAATGATAAAGAATTGTTCATCATCAAAGTGATAGATATTTATGTAAAGGAAACAAGGCGAATCCGAATTCTATTTAAATAGTGGACTCAAGTCAGAATTTGTCAACAGCGCCAAGGTATTTTCACTCAATTTCAATTTTATAATTTGTAAAAAATTAATAACAAGGTAACAACTTCTGTAACTGAGGGTCAAGATATGAAATCTTACTTTGAGTCTCCCTGAGAAAAAATCCTGCGGACACCTTTGTACCACATTACAATTGTTAAGTTTGGATTGAACTCCATCCCTTATCACAAACCTCTATTTTACTTCTTTTGTATTGACCTGTGTTATCTCCCATGGCTCAATACTGTTGTCTTCATTACATTTAGCCATTGCATCATTCACCATAACATGTTTTTCCTTGTTCTTTGTTGTCTGACAAAAATTGTTTGCAAAGAACCACTATTGAATTTTCTGGGTGCCTTTGGATAATTCTATTGCTGTGTTGTTCCTAAACAGTATTCATTATTTGTTTAGTTGACTCTGTGGCAGCGGGTGACCACAGTGTGCTAAGATGGCGGGTGTCCCAGGTTTCGAATCCCAGTCTGGACATGGGTGTTCTTTATGACTGTATCTTCACCATATCATCACTCATTCTCATCATCATGAATAGACGAAAGTGACAGAAAAGTGATACTAAACAAAAATACATTTGTTTTTTTTGTTTAAACATTTATTTTTTTGTTTAAGTGATCTTGCAGGATGGCAACTTTAGGACCATGGTAATATTCAAGTATAATTCCCACTTTTAAAGGCGAATTTTCCAAAAATTCAAGGGTACATGCAGATAGATGTTCTCTCTATTTCAATCCTACATATTAGTACCGTCTCTCACCACCCACACACAGATATAGTAACAATATAAAGGGTCTGAGTCATTCCAATGGATCCAAAAATTCTAATTCAATTAAATGGTGTACATACTTCAAAAAATATTTAATTTATGGTGCAGAGTTTACATTTGCCATTTAACATACTAAGACTTGAAATGCATCTACAAACATAAATCACAAATGTTACGGCATATACTGATCTATGAAAGATTGTTAATTGCATAAAAATTTCAAACTCAATTTAACATCAACTTCAAGATATTTTAGCTTGCAATAATCTTCCATCTGTCAGATAGATTGTTCTGCAAAGGATACCAACAAAGTAAACGGGTTGAGAGAATTCTGTTCTATTTTCCACGCAGCTTTCTTTTCCTTCTTTGATAAAATGAAGCTGAACTGTGAAAAACGTGCCTCAGTGAATTTATAGACCTGTACAAATTCAGTGGAATTTTGATTCACAAAAGTTGCTATTTTCACGTGCACAGAGAAAAATCCATGCAGAATTAGAATTGGAAATGGTCGGGAAAAAATGGCTTTCTGCGGATTTTTTCACAAAAGTGTGTCAAATCAATGAAAATACAGGAGTTGGCAGTATTTTTCCTGTTTCATTGTTTTCGTTTAGCTCCCTACTGTAAAGCGGACACTCATTTCATAATATAAAATGCAATTTACAATATGAAATTCGTAGCTAGACATAAACATTGTTGAAACGGTTCCTACCGAGTGTTATCTTCATATTTTGGTTGGCTTATTAAATAAATCTATGTAGTATAAACATATTCATGTAATTAGAGTAGTTTTGTATGTTTTTTTTTTTAATTTAACCTAATAGTATGATCAGTAAGATACTATTTACGATGTTTGAATTTGAAAAAAGAAAATACTGCTCTACCTTTAGAAAGTCTAGTATCAAATCTCTTTATATTAAATTTTGTGTTCAGTAAAATATGTATATTTGTATTCTGGCTTTCCAGTACATCATGCATAATTTGGATAAATGGCTGCTAACCCTGGTCACAGAGAAACTAGTGGTGTATTTTCGCTGCTTGTTGCAAAATTCTCAACATTTGTGAGACCTCAGCCCAGTAAATTTATTTCTTACAAGTCGATGCCCTGATGCCAACAATTTCACTGATAAATACATTTCTGATCTTTAAAGTTTATATGGAAATTAATATGCACCCTTAATTAATATTTATATATCAACTCTGGCATAATCATGGTTCAATTGTGTATAGACTTGCTGTCAAATATAAAATTAGATTTAAAAAATTAGTCGTCAACCCCTGGACGACGGACCTTTTGCAGCCCAGAGGTTGAAAAACACTGGCACTAAAACTGAAGCAGAAGCAAATAAGACTGGTCGCAAATGTCAAGCAAAAAAATCCTATTTCAGAACTCTGGACTGGATCTACAGATTGAAATGAGATCCGAAGCACTCTGACCACTGAGGTTCAATCTTCTTGTTACAAGGCAACATTAATAATTTATTCCACTCCAGAGGCCCATTTGTGATTATAAAAGGAAACTTCTATCAAAAAGCCGGCCTTTTTACAACAATAGTACTAGCAATTTGTTCTCTGTGATTTATAGGCTAAATTAAATCTTAATGTCTGATGAAGTGGCTAACAATCTTGTTAAGTTTAGAGAATATTCAGACCAAAGCAACACATGACAGTGGGGGGCCATGACAACTGACATGGGCCCCTTCAGTCTGTAAGCAAGCATCCACCATGCATGCACAAGCAAGACCGAGGTGAAATGATGTGCGCCATTGAAGGAGCTTTCAGACTGACGTCACAGATGACGAGCGACACAGTCGCATTCAGTATAAAGCAAAACATTCACCGTGCATACCATTGAGAAAACAGTGTAGTCCGAGCAACATGCAAGTGACATGTTTAGGTCGTTGTCACACTTTGTTTTAAAAGGTTGAATGGTTTACTGAGAGTCTGCTTCCAAGTGACTGATACATGTCACTTGTTGCTTCGGTCTGAAAGTTCCCTGAGAAATTAGTACAGGCCAAGTAACAAGCGACACTTGCTTCGGGGTCATTGGATGTCAATTCATCCAGGTCATGTCACCCACCGTCCCCGATTTTGATTAAATTCAGTATACTTATACAATTTTAATGCTGATTACAAAAACGACAATATTTTTTAGATTGGTCTAGGGGTTCAGAAGTTAACGCACTTTCTAAAATCTCCGTGTACGCCACTTGCAGATCCACTTTGAATGACACGCATTAGGTTGTAAATGATAGTATCTTTCCTCAGGTTTGCCGTAGAAACTTCAAGTTTCTTTTCTTTTGTTAAAAATGGTGTAAGCTTTCATTCAAATAAGGTTTCAGATGAATGTATTAATAACCATGTATTTTTATGTATAGTTCCATGTAATTTTTAGAAGAATAAATTACTTACTTCAATAGCAAATTTCGTGCAATACCCCCCCCCCCTTTCAATTTCCCACCAATTTTATATGTGGGTAGCTTGGAGTGTGTGCTAATGCCTGATGGAAGAATTGGGATGGGCGGTTCAGAGACAGGGTGATAAAAAAACCTGAGGGAAAATACCATAATTTATAACCTATTGTGTGTTATTCAAGGTGGAGCTGCAAGTGGCGTACACAGAGATTTTAAAGAGCACGCCAAGTTACATGCTTGGTCACATGACAAGTGGAGTTGTTGTTCATTTGTTTGAAATTGCAGAGGTAGAAAGCCAGCAAGTTGTTTGTTGCAGTTCTTCAAATGTGTGGAAATGTATGTATAAGAACATTTGCTATGTGATTTCTGTGGTGAAACACAAGTGTTTAAAATGTGGAAAAGCAACGTGTTCTCGGTTATATCTACTGATCGTATTTGGCACTGAAGTCGAAGTGCAGTTTGAAAGATTTACACTTCCAGTGAACGCCTTCAAGACCACACTGCAAGATCATTCTCGAAGTATACTCGCTTCAAGTACGGTCTTGCATCTTTTGGACACGGCCTGATACTCTCTTTGAATATTCCATAATTCATGTATTAATGTTAAATTTCAAGGGTACATATTAATTAATGTATAAAGTTGAAAAAAAATAGGATGATATTTGCGAGAAAAATTGTTGGGATCGGAGCATCAACTTTGAAAATACGAATTTACTGGGCTGTGGGCTTACAAATGTAGAGAACCACTGTTGTTCAGAGCATCCATTTTCTTGTTCACCTTCGACGCTTCATCATTTACAAATGATTTTCCTATGAGATCATGGCACATGGCAATGAAGGAGATTTCGAATCAACATTTTTAAAACTTTGTTTACATCACCTATCCCAATACATGTTTATAAACCTTTACTGTACACTAATGCCTTGCAATAACAAGTTAGTATTATGTCACTCATTAAGGAGAAGTCTGATTAGATAGTGTGTCTAACTTGGCTTGGATATCACCCTTTTTGTGCTACATTTTCCAGTGATTCTTCCATTTCTAGTAGATTCAGCCACATGTGATAGATATTGAAATAATTTAATGTGTGTCTATTCAGCCGACATCAGTGTTACTATTAATACCATGATCCTGGGTGGATTACAGTTGTAACTTTATGCACACAAAATATGCCTGTTATGGCATGCAAGACCTTTTAACACATATTTTGATCTTGTATTTGCTAAACAAGCGGTGATTGATCAATAGTTCCAAAGTTATTGAACCTTGCAGTTAGCTACAATACTTATTGGTCAAATATGGGTCACAATTTTTGTTGTGCACCACCTTCTTCCACAGGCTATAGCTTTAGAACTATTTCTCAGAGAAACCTAATATTTGTATAGAACCTTTCCATACATAACTGGACCATCATCCAAATCCAAGACTTTCTGAAATTGGTCTGACAAGGAATGACCCATATAATTTCTTTACTGATATTTAAAAGTAGTTGCGGTAGCTCAGTCATTAAGGCGTCTGACTACCATGTGAGAGACCCGGGTTTGATCACCGGCGGGGGAGAACCAGGAATTTTTCCACCTGTTCAAGCAGCTCCGATGCCCACCCAGCGTCGTATAAAGTGGGTACCTAGAGAAAACTCGGGGGGGGGGGGGGGGTAAAGGCAGCCAGGGGCGTGGTGCTGATCACATCACCCCCTCCTTCGGCTGTGATCAAGATATTGTGGGGACCTAACCTCACACCCCCTATACGCCATAATGGCATGGTGCATAACACAGGGGAGCACTTTACTTTACTGATATTTAAAAACTGTTTAAGCTATGTATATGATGCATCATATCTGGTTGAAAATATATGTAACTTTTTGAATTTGGTATTGCCTAGCCTTTTTATATAAATAAAGTTTACTATAAGTTGTCTTACTTCTGTGTACATGGACATCTCCAGGATCTTTTCGAGGGGGGTGGGCAGGAATATTTTTACCCCTCAAAAAACACTATTTCAGTCTGAAATTATCATGTTTCTTCAATGAATTTATAATAAATAACATGAATTACGGTGACTGAAATGAAATTATGTGTGAAATATGTAGTTTTTAGGTGGACAGTCATTTTCCTTGGCTCCTTTCGGATGTCCATATCTGTGTATGTAAATTACAGTGGCACATTCTACAATTACCACGTTTACATACATTACAACTTTTTTCATATTGTATTTCATTTAAAGTATGGTTTATTGCTCATTATATATTCTGCAAGCTACGAAAACAAGCTTCTAAACCAGAATTTAAGTAAATTATTTAAAAAACTTGAAAACTGGTCTCCATCACACCCTTCTGATGACCAGGTTTCCTCCCAGATTGTAGGTACGGGAGACGTAAAGAAAGTAGGACGAAAAGAAAGTAGGACGAGTGGTTATTTAAAAACATGAGGCTTCAGGGTGCTTGGCAGAGGCAGTGTTGTTATGTGAAGGGAAATTTATCTTGGTACAGGGAAACCTATGTCCAATTGTAGGTAAAGAGGTAATTTTATGAAAAATTAAAAAAAGCAGAAAATTTGAAGTTGTTGGATTTCCATTTTCTTTTATTACTAGCATGCCTTCATTAGTGTTTTCTTCTATTACATATATTACATCTATTACATAGGCCTATATCTGGTACACCAGATCAAATTTTCAGAAACCTGTGCGTTACTGTATAAAAAGCAGGGTACCAGTTAGATATAGTGAAAACACATTTAACTCGTTTATTTCAGAATTATTTACATTTGTACTTACCTTATATGCATAGCGGAACATTTTTCAACTTGGGATTATGTTTTTTCCACTGAAAAAAGAGTAATTTTTCACATTACAAGTATTTATTGGTCGTTGCTAATTCGCTTTCGTGACACACAATATGGCGGGCAAATCTTGACTCACGTTGTCTATCGTCAGCTGATATGCAGTGTTTCCAAACTTATGAACCGAAAAATGCTGCACAAACTATTCACAAAAGGTTTTTAAGCGAAAATTGATCCACAAACCATTCAAGGAAGGTTAGGTTAGGTTAGGTTCAGTTAGGTTAGGCAAACAGAAAATTAAATTGGCGGAAAAAACCGCTCACACATCATCTTGTAAAACTACCGTGTGGTTGCTACACTAACACTTATTAACCGAAAAATGATGGTTTTTAGGCTAACATTGATCCACAAACCATTCACAGAAGGTTAGGTTAGGCAAAAATAGAAAATTAAATTGGTAAAAAAAAAAACTCTCTCATATGTCATCTTGTAAAACGACTGCGTGGTTGCTACACTGACAGGGGGTTACATATTCGAATGCACGGAACATTTGATTCACGTAGTCGACGGTAATGGTGGCACGAGCTATCGTGCAACAGAGATACATTAATGTCGAAAATGACATTATTTACCGGCCGAATAAGTTGCACGAATCGAAAGAACACTATTCGCAGCTTCCAAAAGTCCACAGGAACTCAATTCCACAAGTACTTTCCCATCATTTCTCCTGTAAATTTGAAGAATTCTGTTTTCACTATATATAACTGTTACCAAACGCAGAATTTATGCTAGCATTAACATGAACTCATTTCCTAAAGTATATATTTTGGTCCTTTTCATCATGGACATAATGGCATATTAACTTTGTGTTCTGTAATTTATCATCAAATTCTAAACAGGGTCATTCCATGTGAAAATGGTAAAAGAACTAAACCTGACCCACCTAACTACGAAAGTATGAGTGCAAAATGTGCAATTTTTTCAACACCTTTAAATTGCAGTATTTTGGCAATCATGGCACCTGTAGAAGGGTATTGAACAAAATCTTCAAACATTTTGATACACGAATGACTGGTGTCAAGCACATGGGGCCGTTTACCCACCATACCCCTCCAGAATTACGTTGAAATTTATATTAATCAACAGTTTTTGATGTTTTGCATAATATAATATTAGTTGCAGCGTGTGGAAAACACAAATAACTGAGATATTCGATCATAAAGTATGACCAGCAAAAGCAAAAACCTGCCATTTTGGAGTGCTTCCGCCAATTTTTTATTATTGAAACCCTTTGTATGCCAACTCAAATAGCAAAAGAACAAGTCGATAATAACTATTGGTACCAAACCTAACTTAACTATGTAAAATTATACTTGCTGTTGTAGAATGTCGTTTTGGGTGCTAGATTCAATTGCACGAAGCTTTCAGGTTCTTATTGGTACATTATAGCACATTTTCGCGAGCTAAAATCAACTGAAAACGTTCACAAACAACAAAATATTCATATACCATGCAAAACCTTTCACATTCTATAGGGGGTGTACACAGGGTCATGGGTACCAAACTCCACAGTGTGTGTTAACAGACGTAAATTGGAATCGAACCATGTAAAAATTACGTACGTAGCATGATGAAATCGCAATAAAACAAAAGGAACTTGGGCCCCAAAATCACTATAAATTGGGCATTTATGAAAAAATGTGGGGGTTGTACGGATATATCACTACCTCACATAACACACTCATATCAACATGTTTCAAGAAGCTTGCACTAAAATATCATTAACTATTTAACGTAAAAAAACACAGTGCATTAATTACAACCCCTCACAGAAGAGGTTTATTCGGAAATATTAATCTGGCTAGGTCTAACATTGCATTTAGAGGGGTGTAGGAGTAAATTTACAGCCAAAGTGACTGTAAATTGGGCATTTGTGAAAAAATGTGGGGTTTGTGCTGATAAATCACTGCCTCGCAGTACATACCCATATCAACATGTTGCATATTGCTGGAATCTTGCACTAAACGATCATTACGCGAATGCTAAGGTTTCTCTTACAGACATTTCTTTCCTCACAGCTCCTCTTGCAGTTTTCAGTATCATAATTTTATACTCTAGTTACTGCATTATTGATTCAACTGTCTTGTCTACTCACTTTCGGGAGTTTGTATCTTGCAGTTTTCAATATAATTTTATACTCCAGTTATTGCATTATTATCATTATTGATTCAACTGTCTACTAACTTTCGGGAGTTTGTAAAAGGATTTCACCTGAAAATGATATCAATCGACAAATTATTCACACTCTTCTTTATAATTAACATATATACAGAATAGGACAACAACAAACAAGACGCTTCGGTATCTGATCTTCATTTGTTTACATGACGATTGCGTGAGGCCCCTTAATCAGGATTTCATCATCACTTCCGGTGCTAGTCCTGTCCTATGTGGAAAAAGAAATTTCGCCGCCAGTTCATTCGTTTTAATTCTGAATCGACAGTTTGGCTTGCATGTACAGTGGGATCCATGAGTATTACCGTGCAAATTGTCCATTACTATTTTCATTAATTTTTCTCTTACATTCTATGTGTTTTTAAGCAATGGATTTTTATGTATGCTGGTGTAGAAGTTGTCAACAGCTTGTTTTGAGATTTCTTTTAATTCTTGAAGCTCTTATTGCGTCAAATAAAGTGCACGAACATGGTGATGGACAATTTGCACGGTAATACTCATGGATCCCACTGTACACGTATATGCAGGATAATACCCAGTTTTGGAAGGCTCGTAGCGTTGAAACGAGGAGTCAAGCAAACAAACAAAAAAATAATTAA
Source organism: Lepisma saccharinum (assembly GCF_977018435.1). Lineage (NCBI taxonomy): Eukaryota > Metazoa > Arthropoda > Insecta > Zygentoma > Lepismatidae > Lepisma > Lepisma saccharinum. The sequence goes on along the minus strand of NC_139243.1, from coordinate 65,136,700 downwards.
GAAAAATTGTTTTGTCTTTGCGATCTCTATGCACTGTGAAAGTTCGTACGATAAGCCTTTGCATAAGTTGTCAATTCCGGACTTTTCTAATTTTGATCTGGCAACTCTGCAGCCTATTTTGCGCTTTGGTTACTGTTATGTTTTTCATCTCTCTCTTGTTTATGTTTACCTCGAACGCATGGAGTTGGTACGTCTGGTTATTTTGTTCTTCTGGAAGATAATTAGTACCTTCAGTGGTATATACTTTGGGTGTAATGTAATTCCACTGCGTATCAGTGCCTGGGGTTTATGCAGAATTTTTCATCTATGTGTGTTCTTTAGAGGGGTGAAATTAGCAAGGAATTCAAGCTGGAAGAGAGCGGAGCCTAAAACCAAAGGGGCCCAAGTTCCTTTTGTTTTATTGCGATTTCATCATGCTACGAATGGAATTTTGGTATGGTAATAGGGTAAAATTTTCGGAGCGATTTTACAATACAGGGAATTTCTCCATTTTGTTTGAAATTCGGCATACTCACTAATTTTGGCCCCCTAATCACGAATCTGCAGTCAAAATTTGGCGCTCACACGTGGAAATAGCAAAATAATCGAAATTAAGTTCGTATTTCCACACCCTCGATTTCCGAATTTCCCGCCGGTTCCGGGCTCCGCCCCTGGGGTAATCGACCTACCGCCCCCAACCGCTATCGCGGCCCCGCCTCCGCTCCGCTCCGCTCCGCTCCGGCTTCCCGCCTATATCTATAGACTCCCTGTTAAGGGCATGTTAGAAAGTGGCCGGATTCACCTGCCCCAAATAAGCGCCAAATTTTTACGTGAGCGCCAAATTTTAAGTGCAGATTCGTGATTAGGAGACCCAAATTAGTAAGTAACCGAAAATTCAAACAAATTGGAGAAATTCCCTGTATTGTTAAATTATACCAAATTTTCGTATCCTCAAAACGTATTTCTTGAATTTTACAGGAGAAAGTACTTACCGAAATGGCTTTATTTATACTTTAGGAAGGTCTTGGAAGTTTGTTTTCACCTCGTTGAAATTTTTTTGCCGGTAAATCATGTAATTTTCGACATTAATGTCACTCCGATGCACGAAAGCTGTTCCCTTGATGTCCGTCTACTACGTGAACCAAATATTTGCGAGCGTTTCATGACGTAACAACCGGTCAGTGTTTCCAAATACGCGGTTTTGTAACTGTGTAACAGTTCTAGAACGTAAATAAACGTGAGTTACTGTTCATCATTTCTGATTACGAACTTGCGACAACATGACGTGCACAGGATCAGTGGCGTGCTCTATGTGAGGTTGATGAGGGTTATAACCCCCCCCCCCTTTCGCCCAGTATCTCTAAGGCTATTTATGAATGGTTCGTGGGGCTATTTATGAATGGTTCGTGGGGCTATCCATAAATGGTTCGTGGGGCTATCCGTAAATGGTTCGTGGGGCTATTTATGAATGGTTCGTGGGGCTATCCGTGAATGGTTCGTGGGGCTATTTATGAATGGTTCGTGGGGCTATCCGTGAATGGTTCGTGGGGCTATTTATGAATGGTTCGTGGGGCTATTTATGAATGGTTCGTGGGGCTATCTCTGAATGGTTCGTGGGGCTATCCGTGAATGGTTTGTGGGGCTATTTATGGATGGTTCGTGGGGCTATCCGTGAATGGTTCGTGGGGCTATTTATGAATGGTTCGTGGGGCTATTTATGAATGGTTCGTGGGGCTATCACTGAATGGTTCGTGGGGCTATCCGTGAATGGTTTGTGGGGCTATTTATGGATGGTTCGTGGGGCTATCCGTGCACGGTTCGTGGGGTTTTCGAACCCGAAAAAATTTCTAATTTTGAAAAACAAATTTAACTATGTTTCCTAACCTAACCTTGCCGTACATGGTTCGTGGTGCTATTTATGAATGGTTCATGGGGCTATCCGTGAATGGTTCGTGGGGCTATTTATGAATGGTTCGTGGGGCTATCCATGAATGGTTCGTGGGGCTATCCATGAATGGTTTGTGGGGCTATTTATGAATGGTTCGTGGGGTTTTCGAACCCGAAAAAAAATTCTAATTTTGAAAAACAAATTTAACTATGTTTCCTAACCTAACAGAACCTAACCTAACCTTGCCGTGCATGGTTCGTGGGGTTATTTATGAATGGTTCGTGGGTCTATCCGTGCATGGTTCGTGGAGTTTTCAAACCTGGAAAAAATACAAAATCAGTAACACGAAACTAGGTATTTTTCTATGAAGAAGGGTGCAACACTGCATAACCACTGATCATGAACTACGCTAGTCAAGAATTCTCCGCCATATCGCGTGTAATGCAAGCAAAAGCGAACAAAATAAAAATACTCGATATTTCGAAAATTGAGATTATTTGCCTGCAAAAAACGAAGCGCGAAATAGAAGAATCCTTACGAATGCAGAATGTGTCAATGTGAAAAATACGAAAATAAGGGAATTAGAGACGTTTGGTGGTTACCGAAATTTTAATAGATATAGTTAAATGTGTTTTCACTATATCTAACTAGTACCGAATTTTTGCCACCTACCATCACTTTTTCTAGCTGTATGGATTTAATCACAATAAGTAGCTAATGAACTTAAGTCACGAGTGCAATCATAAACAGAGGACTCTGGACTCCAGGGTTCACAGTGCCCTGCAGATGCACTTGGAGAAAATTATTTGTATTTGTATTTTCTGGTAAAAATCTGATATTCCCCGGACACCTATAACTTCTTCGTTTTGTCAATTTTTGACATTCGTACTTACCTATCTGTTTCGCGGAACATTTTTTAACGTGTATTCACGTTTTTTTGATGAAAGTAATTGCATTTTTTTTAAAAAAATTGTTTTTGTAACTGAAGAACGTACCTTTTTGCAAATGGTTTGTGGGGCTATGTGAGAATGCTGTGTGGGGCTACGCATATTTTTTTCGAAACCAATTTTTAACTATTGTAACTTATACGTGACCCTACCTAACCTAACCTTACCGGAAATGGTTCATGGAGCCATGCGTCAATGGTTGAATTTCCGCTATGAAACATTCCCACATCACACAAAACACCTTCCAGATGTTAGACAATGCTACAGGAACTTTTTACTGTAAGTAGTTTCTTCTGTAAAAATGAAGAAATCTGTCCGCGGAATATAAGATTAGTACCTTCTCTTATTGTTAGCATTGTTCTGCCATCACTTTACCTAACTTCTGTCATGAAAATGAATGTTGATTAAATGAAATGGGTGAAGGGTGGATACAAAGAGACGCTCATGCACAGGCCAGGGCTTGAACTCGGATCCTTCAGTAATGAGATCGTGAGATGGAGAAATAAGGGAAATCAAGCAGTAAATGTCTGTTATATCGGAGACACATTTCTTCATTTTTACAGAAAAAACTACTTACGGAAATGAGTTTCTATAGCATTTTGGAAAGCTCGTGGAGGTATTTTCTCATCGTACAATGCTGCAGAACAGGAAATAAGGTCTTTTGATATAATAAACTTGCATTTTGTGCAAAGCGACAACATTATGTCGTCGTTTCCATTATGTTCCTGCAGATGGCGCGAGCGTCGAAAGTCACGCGGTCTCGCCAGTGTTTCCAAACGTGCCTTTTTTATGAGAATTTTTTTTCTTAACTATGCTTACCTAACCAACCCAACCTTGACGGAAATGGTCCATGGGGCTATGGTGAATGTTTTTTGGGGCTATCTGTCAATGGTTCGTGGGGCTATCGTGAATGGTTTTTGGGGCTATCCATCAATGGTTCGTGGGGTTATCGTAAATTTTTTTTGGGACTATCTGTCAATGGTTCGTGGGGCTATCTGTAAATAGTTTGTGATGACATAATGAACACGAAAGTAGGTATTTTTCAGTTAAGAAGGTGGAAACACTGCATACCCACTCCAAATCGACAAAACACAAGCACGACGCATGATGATCCACAGCTGTGTGCGCCATATTGTATGTTCCGCAATGGAAGAAAGGAACCAAAAGAATTACTCGTAATGTGAAAAATCGAAGTTATTTTCGTGTAAAAATCATAATGGCACCTTGAACTATGTTCCGCAATACACAGTTGGTAAGTACGAACCATCCGAAACACAGAATATCAAATATTAATGTGTCTCCTATATAACAGACATTTACCAATCAAGCAATGCAAATTTTTTTTAAAAAAAAGTTAATCATACACAAAGATGGTGTTTCTTACACCAATTGAAAATTATAACTGGGGGAAAGTGCAGTTTGCTTTACCGACACACACGTATCTGAATGGTTAGCCCTTTCCTCTAGTATTTGTTGTCGGCCGACCTGCATGGGGGAATGCAAGTGGTCCTGGATCGGTTACCAGTGGATTTTTTTATTTGTGAAATATACAAAACAGTAATTTTGCCTGTAGTATTATATGGGTGTGAAACTTGTTCCCTTATATTGAAAGAGGAACACAAATTGAGAGTATTTGAAAATAAGATCCTTAGGAAAATATTTGGACCTAAAAGGGATGAGGAGACAGGTGAGTGGAGAAGGTTACATATTTTGTATTCATGTCCAGATATTATTAGAATAATTAAATCAAGAAGACTTAGGTGGGCAGGCCATGTGGCACGAATGGGAGAGGAAAGAGGAGTTCACAGGATTCTTGTTGGGAAACCTGATGGTAAGAGACCTCTAGGAAGGCCAAGACGAAGATGGAGGGACAACGTTGAGATGGACCTAAAGGAAATCGGTAGAGGTGGAAAAGAGTATATAGATCTTGCTCAAGATAGGGAAAGATGGAAGGCCTGTGTTGCTTCAGCCATGAACCTTCAGGTTTAAGATGGGTAGAGAGTTAGTTAGTTAGCTTTATTTTACTTTGCTTCTTGTGCCACTTTTGACTAATTTGTATAGATGGGGAGGAGTGATGACTTGATGTAATTGATGAATGGAAACTCACAAACATCCATGCCCATGCTGGGATTTGAATCCGGGGCTCCTCATGTCGAAGCTTGATATGCTAACACCACTCTTCTACGAGGGACGGCGGTACCCAGTGGAGGCACATAGTGGTTCAGTTCCCACTTTAGATTGTAGGGCCAGTCCCGATTAGTCTTTCTGTGCATAACGTGGGCTTAAAACACCAAATCAACCAACCGTGGGGGAGTGGTTATCACAGTGGGGGTCGACTCCCCACCTGAGGATGGGTTTTCTTTGTGTTTGTTCCTTCCTTAATTATATCGTATCATCTTCGCGCTTAACCAAACGTGACAAAAAATCTACTCTAAGTAACAAATATCAAATCAAATCATTGATAGATTGTTACATTTGGTTTATTTTACTTCGATTTCCTGCGGCTTTTGGCCAATCGTGAAGATGATAAATTGATGAAAACACACACACACAAAGAACACCCATGGCAATCTCTGGCTTAGTAATCAAATGAAATTGTTTCGAAAGGAGGTGGGAGTTATGTGTACTTTTTTAGAAATACTGGGTGCTAAAGTGTGTGTGTGTGTGGGGGGGGGGGAGAGGTTATGACCCCCAAAAGCCACCCTTCGGCACCCCTCGGATTGCTATGCCAAGGGTCGAGGTCACCTCACGTCACTGATGTTAACAGACGTAAATCACAATCGAATAGAACCATGTAAAAATTGTGGTAGTAGTTAGATATAGTGAAAACACATTTAACTCGTTTATTTCCGAATTATTTACATTTGTACTTACCTTATATGCATAGCGGAACATTTTTCAACTTGGGATTATGTTCTTTTGGTCATTGCTAATTCGGCGGGCAAATCTTGACTCGCATTGTCTATCGTCAGCTGATATACAGTGTTTCCAAACTTATGAACCGATAAATGCTACACAAACTATTCACAAAAGGTTTTTAAGTGAAAATTGATCCACAAACTATTCATGGAAGGTTAGGTTAGGTTCAGTTAGGTTAGGCAAACAGAAAATTAAATTTAAAAAAAAAAAACGCTCACGAGTCATTTTGTAAAACTACCGCGTGGTTGCTACACTAACACTTATTAACCAAAAAATGATGGTTTTTAGGCTAAAATTGATCCACAAACCATTCACAGAAGGTTATGTTCAGTTAGCTTAGGCAAACATACAAAATTGAATTGAAAAAAAAAAAAACGCTCACGCGTCATCTTGTAAAACTACCGCATGGTTGCTACAGTGACAGGGGGTTACATAATCGAACGCACGGAACATTTGATTCATGTAGTCGACGGTAATGGTGGCACGAGCTATCGTGCAATGGAGATACATGAATATCGAAAATTACATTATTTACCGGCCGAATAAGTTGCACGAATGGAAAAAACACTATTCCCAGCTTCCAAAAGTCCACAGGAACTCAATTCCATAAGTACTTTCCTGTCTTTTCTCCTGTAAATTTGAAACACTACTATATCTAACTGTTACTAAAAATTCAATATATTTAAGGGGATAAACAGGTAACAATACACACATGTTTGTAGTTTCTTCAATGATATTCATTTGGCTTTTTTTTGAGTTTTGAAAAAAAAAAAAAATCATTTCATTATTCACTGCAGAGTACAACACACAGGAACAAGAATACACGCTCGTCACGTGTTCGAATCCTGGCCTTCATCAATTCCATCATATATCACTCTCATCCTCATCTTCGCGATAACAAAGTGTGGCAGAAAAGCAAAGTAAAATAAACCTAATCAACAACAACAACAATAAAAACACTTGTTCTGTTACCCAAATAAATACATGCTTACTCAGTTGTTTTCATTGGAAGCCAAGAGCTACTATATGTAAATAAAACGCTAGTAAAACTAGAGTGAGAGAGAGAGAGAGAGAGAGAGTGAGCAAATATTTGTTATTTAATCATTATATATTTTATATTTGGAAAAAGAGAAGAAAGCATAACATTTTTGTCTGCACATAATAAGTTCCCATTTCATAAATAATGAAACTACATCCCATATTATACATACAAATTGTACAATGTGTAAAAACGTTGAAAAAAATCATTCAACTTTCGAAACCGTTACCCATGTAGGGCTGGTGACCAAATGTACTGATCTAAATTTATTTATAATTTTTCTTTTTTTTTGCAATTAATATATGTTGATGTTTTACATAACATAAAATTTGTTCACAATGCAGAATTGAATATCTGATGTATTTAGTCCTGACATGTGGCCCATGTACTTCTATCATGAAATACTTCCACAATTTTTATGTGTCTGAACCAGTTGCATGCACATACAAAATGTGTACAACCATGTGTAAATACTAAGAAATGCAAAAATATGTAAATTTTTCAAGAATGTGTTTGCAATTATGCATTGTGTCAAATGCACATGGATAACGTATGAACTACAGACATGGCCATGTAGGGGCCTACATGGTATATGGCAACAATATGCTGAATGATATTCTTGAATATATCAGCATCCTCATGACAAGCATGTTTCTAATTTGAATCGAAGATAAATTTTGTTGGCTCTCTGGCCAAGCATATCAGTTGGTTGGTTTTTAATCCCATCAACAAAATTTTGTACATCTGATCATCAGTCATCCTCATCATCATGATTAGTAAAGAAAGGCAGAAAATCAAGAGTGATACAACCAAGAAATTGTCGAAATTCTTTCATGGCCACTGCATTTTTTTTCAGTAATAAGGTAAACCATGCCATGAAGGCACATTTAGGGGATGTGGGGGTTGGGCCCCACACATTTTCAGTCTCTGCTCTTTTGGAGGTGATGTGACCAGCACTATGCTCCATCTGCCTTTATCCCCCCAAGGTTGCCCCCAGGTACCCCAGACAAACCCCAGAACCACTTTTTGCAGGGGCAAGGTCAGAAAAATTCCGACCTTAGATCACCCACCCTGGAAACAACCCGGGTCTCCCACATGACAGTCAAATGGCCTACCAACTAGAGTGTGAGTGATTTGCTTTATTTAACTTTGCTTTTTGTGCCACTTTTGGCTAATTTCCGAAGATGGGGATGAGTGATGATATGATGAAATTGATGAATGAACACTCACAAACATTCATGCCCAGACCTGGATTCAAAGCCATTGTAGCACTATGTGCTAATCACTCCGTCACGGGGGGCTGGTCCTTACCGACTAGACCACTGTGGTATTTTACATGGTTTGATTTCTAATTATGTCCGTTAACACATACTTCAGAGGTTTCGTGACTACTTACTACACTTTTTCTGGAGAACAATTTTTCCCTCCCATGCACTTCTATCTGATGGTTTGCAAGCAGTCATTCATTTACTGTTGTCTTAGATACAGACTGCTGCTACCATCTTATTTCACATGCGTGGGATGTGAAGGAGTATTTTTTCACTCCTAAATGTTTTTCTTATTGTTAGTCAGGTTAGGTTTAGGGCTCTTGGTAGTAATAAAATATTCTGAAATCCTTTGATTGTTAGATTAGGTGGGTCACCTTTAGGTCTCCTCGCAGTAGAATAATGCCCCTAGATTCTTTAAACACCTGATCACATCTTGATCTGGCATTGAGCAAAAAACTTCCTACGAGCCTCACATGATAATCTGCAAATAATTCACGAAAGTTCAGCAGGGGGAAAGAGAGACTACATTCCATCTTACTATTTCACAATTCTGTATTACATACAAAACGGTTGTAGCTAGTATGACTCCCAAAAATGCTATTCCTGTCTACATTTAGTGCAATTTTGCTTGTAATTATGTAGTGTACATTTCATACTTCTGATGCAGAAATGTAACCCGTATTAACCATGTAAACAAAACCAAACTAAAAGTTTCACTACTCACATGGTTGCAATTGACTACACATATATGTACAAAAAAAAATCCTTTCCAAAATATTCTATCAAAGTGGCTTACAGGGGTGTCGCGAAATGTTCCAATACTTTCACTGAAATGACGCTTCCAAATATATGCTTATTTAGTACTTTTTACATGTAAAATGTTTGTTTGAAATATGTGTTTAAGGCAAGCAACCAAACTACACTAACTGAGCCTTGCAAGTGCTAGATAGGCTTACATTCTGACTTGGGCCTCTGCAGAAGTATCTTGAAATACTAAGGGTGTCATGATACGAAACAGTTTGGGAACCCCTGTTCTATCATACAGTCTTCATTCCATTGACTAGGTCACTGATACATTTGATCACATAAGAAAAATGCACCCTCATTGCTTGAAACTTTGATCTGCTTGAAAATGCTTCATCTTTTCTTTTTTCAAGAGTATAGGTCCCGTTCCGAAAGTTGCACGATTTTAACACGTTAAACGAGTTATGGTAACTGGCTGTCCCATAAGTTCTTCCATGCATTTCATGAGATTTATTATGCTGTCCCAAAAGTCGCATTCTGTACGTTTCGTGCAAGAACGAGATTCACCAAATGCAGGCCAGGAGGCTGGTTTGTTCGGTGAGAATCGTCTGCTGCTTGCAGACAATGCGTCTGCTTGATGGATCCAAACTGAACTACTTCGAAAATGTATTATAATTTTAACAGATAGCAACATGAAGCAACATGCACAAGATGAGTATGCCTCAACTGTTCTTAGAATGTGATTGAAATGAGTAACAGTGTCCGCAGTAGTGTTTATTTTTGCCATTAAGAACATTCCTTCTGCTGGATGCCATGTGGAAACATTCTCTAAACAAAATGCTGCGCCTGTGCTTTCGCCTAGAGTGTCCCATAAGTCTGCAAAGTAACTGGTTTCACCAGATTCACAAGCCCAGCTGATGTGCATCGCAATGCGAGAGCCAGTGTTGCTAATCTGTTCGATGTACATACATATGGACTAAAACTTCGCTAAATTTGGACTAACACATGCGTAAAATTACCCAAAGTGATGCAAAGAATTCATAGTGATTCATTATTTGTGTGATTTCAAATAAAGTAAATAATGTATTATTTTTCCATTGCATTAATTGGCTTGGTGGCATTTTAACTGTTCACTCCCAATAAGCCCACATTTTTACTGCAACGACATGTGATACATGAGTGACACTACCACTGGTTTGAGAACTAATAACCTGCGCTGCGAAAGTGTTAAACCTTGACAATTGGACCACAAACAGTTCTCCTTAAGCAGTGTTATTGCCTCTCTATGATGGGCGACAGTCGGCTGCCTTTGTTGTACATTTACAAACGATATTGGCTTCCGCAACAATAACAAGAATAAGAAGAAAGGAATAACAAGTACATATATTGCCACCAGACGATAAGCTGTGTGGATTTCTCTTTTGTTATGAACTTGCCATCAAAGCATGCCAATTTTAACAAAGAAAACAATATGCATCGCATTAAGCAGCAAAAATACCAGCTTCCTTCCTTCTTACAATTCCTACAAGAACACGTGACAGAGCCGAGAGTTGAAACACAGAAATACTCATGCATCCATATAATTTATTTCTTCTGAACAATTCTAAAGTGATGAAGTATGAACATTAGTACTGGAGGCATTATGGAATGCAATGTTCACTAACATACACACTCAATACACACAGTCAACGTCAAGCTGGTCAAGTACTTAAAATAATATTTTGGTGCTTTCAATCCAACAAAACTCACACACACTCTGTCTTTGTCCTTCCGTGATAGAAAAGTGCTTCATTAATACAGTTGGCCACACTAGTTACTAACTAGCCAATGAAAATGCACTGCATAAAAGAAGCAACCATTACGTCATGCTATATTGCCACATTAATGTTCCTGTTGAATGGTGTGAACCGTGAGCTGGAGCGCTATTCAATTGTTTTCAATTATGTTTGGGCGAGTGTGTCCAGGAATAGAATGACAATCGGCAACAATGACAAAGGTTGGCGAGCAGGGTAGAACAGGTGATGCTAAGAGGCAGGGAGATGAAATGAAAATTGAGATCTGCACCGCGGCAGAGATGAGTGTGTCGGCCTTTATTCACACAGACCCTTTAGATTGTTAATTATATTTGTGGGAGGGTGAGAGGTGGTAATATGTAAGGTTGAAATAGAGAAAACATCTGTTTATACCCTTGAAGTTTTGGAAAGTTTGCCTTAAACCAGGAATTATATTTGTATTTTATCATGGTCCAATAGTGGCCATACTGAGTAAGAGATGTGAATGTAGCTATAAAAGTGAGGACATGCAATATATAACTGGAATGACCAAAATATAATAGGAATAGAAATATACAAAGCTTTGTATAATTTAAAAATGCAGTTTACAATAAATTTTACAAGTTTGGTAGGGAATCCAGATGTTCAACTGTAACAATTGCAAAGAAGGATGTTTATATTTTTGTCTCAAGACAAAATATGAAGCGAACATTTAATTTGTAATAAATATCTACTTTTGAGGTAGATAACTAAAAAAAAAAGAAAGGGCAAGGGTATCCCTGTTTGTTGTGCACACATGCTGTGAAGGCACATGTGGTGTGTGGAGGTACAGAGCTCCACATATTCTTGATCATAGCCATAGTTGTGATGGTGATTAGCATCCTGCCTTTACCCTCCAGGGTTGTCCTGATTTATATGAGTCTGGGTGAACCTCAGAGTCATGCAGAAACAGGGAAAATTTTCCCTTGTGCAGATCACCTGCTCCAGGATGAGCCTAGGTCTTCTGAGTGATAGCCAGATGCTCTATGAATTGAGCTATGGCGTTTCTTGGTAGATGACTAAAATTTTCATAAATACCCAGTATTTACCCAAATTTTATTTAGCTACCCAGTGTTTAAATACCCATGTCCCAACCCTACCCTACTTATGACTTCAGTTTTCTTCATTCTAGGTTTCAGAGAATGACAGTTTGCCAAAGTTTGTGTGCTATCCGTTCATAGACAAGCCAGAGAATCTTGCAGGACTTCCATAACATGTCTTCTGAATCGGAAAATCTTCTGAATGAAAACCCAGCATCTGCAGAAGAGAAGCAGAGAAGGGAGATGGGCTTTGAGGTAAAGTTACTATTTTTTACTTGAAGGAGTTGTGATGTACTAAAAAATACAGTCAACCCTTATTTGCTCTTGGGGTGGTAATAGATGTATTTCTAAGAAATGAAAAGTATTATTTTTACACCTGCTGTTACTAATAATGTAATCATGTATACTTTCTTGAAGAACCACTGTGAAAGAGATATATAAGTATCAGAGTTCTTGTGAATAAAATTATGTTTCATAATACACTATTCTCTCCTGTTTGTCACAGCAAATCAATTTTGTGTGTGACATGGACCTCATTGTAAAACTATTTTCAAATACATGAGGAATGGAATATATCTACAGAACAAGATATTGCCATGTTTAAAAATATATTTAAAATTCAATTGAGTTCCGTAATGTGCAAGAGTTGCATGTGTTCATTATATTTTACCATACATTCTTGATAAATGTCTATGTTAATGCACTCATCATAACAAAATACTAGTAATGAAAGCTGCACCTAAAGGGGGTAATAAAAAAACACCACATCCAACTTTTCAATCTCATGACATGAGTGTTCATCATTAACTTTGTAAAATGAGGAGGTTGAAAGGCTAATGTGTAGGACAAATGTATAATAACATATAACAACATTGCTGATGGAATCCTTTGTTTAGAAGATCAAAACACTGGATTTTATCTTTTAATAACCAGTCGTAGAAGGTATTTTATAGCTATTGTATATTTTACATAACAAAATCGGATCACGCATACACTGGAACCTTAATTTAAGTTTCTCTTTTTTATTTTATTCCCCAATTTTATTTTACCTTTTTAGCTACTACCCCCTGAGGAATATTTATTCTAAGTTAGACTGTAAGTGTATGTAATGCTTGTTATGCATTTTCTTACTTGGAGCAGCATTCAGATACAGCATGGACAAAATGGACCAAAGAATTATTTACCACTGTTATATTAGATTGCTCCATTGGAACATGCTGACTGTCTTCTGTATTATTTCAAGTATTCTGCCTGTTTATTCAAGTCTCTGCCCATCTGTCTTTTTACTGAAACCATAGAGCATGTTTTGTGCCCAGGTGGCTGATCTGAGGTCAGAATTTTTCTACCCTTGTGCATGTATAAAGCACCTTTGAGGTTCACCCAGCCTCAAATATATAGGTACCCGGGGGTAAAGGCAGCTGGAGAATGGTGCTGATCACAATCACATCACCTCCATAGTGAACCATGATCGAGAATGTGTGTAGCTCTATCCCCCACATCCCCTTCCCCTAACATGTCTTAATGGCACGGTGCAATATGCATGGGGGACTTTACTATAGTGCATGTCACAATTGACATTCAAAAGAGTTGCTACATCTGGTTGTAGCCAATTTTCTTTGTCCCTGTATCCACTAGGGTGTATCAAACCTCACATCCCCTTTGTTTTAGAAAGTCTTAAGGCATGCAGTGTGCAGAAGTTTGTGTGGTGTTTTTTTTAACAACCTGTGATTTTTTTGGCTCAGTCAATAAATAATGAGGCAGAGGATATTACACCAAAACTATGGTAGTTAGAAATGGGTCAACAGGCCTGAAATCGAGGTGCAGGTGTGAGAAAACATGTGCGAATCAGTTTTGATTTGAACTGATTTGCACATGTTTTCTCACTAGATGGTGTTACATGTCTGGCAAGGTATGCGCAAAGGCTGCTAACTGAGCAGCGGCCGTGTCCAGTCATTCCGTGTGTGACTGCGACGTGTAATGGATGTATCCAAAGAGGAGCAGCGGGGTGTTGTACGCTTCTTGACAGCGGAAGGTGTAGGGGGTTGTGAATACCATCAAGGAATGGAAAGGATATATGGGTATATGGGGTGCAATGTATGTCCCAGGCAAGAGTGCAGGAGTGGAACAAGAAGAACACGCTGAGTGGGGCACCAAAGTGTGTCACAGACCAGCATGTTATGCAGGTGGATGAGCTAATCAAGACAGACTGTCATGTATCAGTGGATGACATTTCAGCATCAGTGGGGCTTAGTCATGGTACTGCCCACACAATCATCAAGTCATCAAGGACACGTTGATGTTCCATAAAGTGTGCGCTCAATGGGTCCAGTTTTCCCCATGCATTTTTTTTTCTTTTAGAAAAACCCACCTCAAAAACAACCACCAAAAAAAACAGACGAAATGTGTAGTTTTTTCAGAAAATGGGTCATTCCACGTCAAATCATCCGGGCCATGTCATCCACCATCTCAGATTTTGATGAAATTCGGTATACTTATAGAACTTTTGATGCTAATTACAAAAATGTCAACTTTTTTGAGATTGGCCAAGGGGTTCAGAAATTACGGCTCCACTTTGAATGACATGCATTAGGTTATAAATTATAGTATCTTCTCTCAGGTTTGCCGTAGAAACTTCAAGTTTGATTTCTTTTACTCAGGATAGTGTAAGCTTTCATTTAAATAAGGTTTTTGATCAGTGTATCAATAATCATGTATTTTATGTATAGTTTCATGTATTTTTTTTAGAAAAATAAATGACTAACTTCAAGAGCGAATTTCGTGCAATCCCCCCCCTTCAATTTCACCCAAATGTTATATACAGGTAGCTGAGAGTGGGTACTAATGCTTGATGGAAAAATTGGGATGGGCGGTTCAGAGACAGGGTCATCAAAAAATCATTTGCATTAAAAGTTAATCTTATTAAAAATGCTTATGTATTTAGCACAAAGTCTGAAGTACAATATGTTTTGAGGTATAATATTCAAAATTTCTGTTCACTATGTGTGAAGGTAAGCATAGGGTGAAATTGAGGGGGGGGGGGGATTGCACGAAATTCACTCTAGAAGTTAGTCATTTATTTTTCTAAAAAAGTACATGAAACTATACATAAAATGGATGATTATTGATACACTGATCAGAAACCTTATTTAAATGAAAGATTACACTATCCTGAGCAAAAGAAATCAAACTTGAAGTTTCTACGGCAAACCTGAGAGAAGATACTATAATTTATAACCTAATGCGTGTCATTCAAAGTGGAGCCGCATGTGGCGTACAGGGAGATTTTTAAAATCGCGTAATTTCTGATCCCCTTGACCAATCTCAAAAAAGTTGCCATTTTTGTAATTAGCATCAAAAGTTCTATAAGTATACTGAATTTCATCAAAATCGGAGATGGTGGGTGACATTTTCACAAAATTCTGGACGATTTGACATGGAATGACCCAAATGTAAATTATTGCTTTAAAAACTTGTGAGGTTCTACGATTGTAAAATTTTTTTGGAAAACTTGTAATGAAAAGAATTAGCAGAGCTTTAAATACTAAAAATAATGAATGTAGTACAAGTCACAGTGGTTTTTTTCAGGCTATTATCCTCAAATTATGCTAGAAATGGACTTTTAACACAAGTAAAGATATTATATATCTAAGAAACAAAACAGAAAAGTATCGGAAATTTTTAGATAAAACCTTTGCATTTATTGATGCCGCATAGTTGAACGAAGCTTATAATTTTGAAATGTGGGAGCACTTTGGTTATCTGTTACTTCCTTATGTGAGGGGAAACGATAGTGGCAGATCATAGTTTCAACTGTTTCAATTGATACAAAATTTTTTTGCAAGTTTAAACATTTCAAGGGAGAATTGAGTACATTTTATTGAAATGTCGTTAATTGTGGCATAATTAAATTGGAACACACTTAAATGATTTTTGTCATTTCTCATCTTAATGGGTTGCTTGCCTATGCAGTAAAATGTTATTTATGTCTGATTAGAAGCTCTATATCCATGTAAGTCGTGCATCTTCATAATTACCACAATATTAGCTTTGTGCATGAAACTTAAGGAGTATTATGCACTTGCACAATTATTTAACAATAAAATTTTCAAACTATGGTTCATGATTTACGAGGAGCATGAGTTAGGGTGGATGGGCAGAGAGGGATAAGTCATCTATTTAATGACCATGATAACTGCTGTAAATTTAGAATAATTTAGGTAAAGTTATTTCTGCAGCTAGAAAACGTGTAAACCAAATTGAACAATTTGTTTCTAGATGGTGGATGAAAAACTTATTTTCTGCATGCTGCAGAATGCTATGCTATGCCCTACAATGTTTCAAAACGGTCTAGAATACATTTTCAGAGTATAAGGAATTAAACTGAGTAATTGTAGAGATTTCATTGGTCTGCAATTTTGCAGTAAAACTTTTAAAATAATATTTCTTAGCTTGAGAGGAGTGGCGGTAAACGGTAAGATCACACACATTCTATTTTTGATAACTGCCATAAATGCAAAGCTTTTGAGTTGCAATATAACTTAAAGGATTTGTCTCACATTGTCTTTGAGAAAAATTGGTTACCATGTTTAAAAATAGTAGACGAGAGACTGGTTTAACATGTCTTGTGAGAACTTTAAATTATGGTCATATTTGACTCTTTTATATTTTCCTACATTTAGAAACACAAGTCTCAGCAATGTTACGGCATCACTAGAGTTTTAAGTTTTTAGTAAAAACTGTGTAATGTAGTGTGTGTGTTTTAGGAAAGTGGGGGTAAGTCACCAATTTTGAGACAACAATAACTGCTGTAAATTTAGAGGTTTTTAGTTGAAATTAATCACAGCTAGATACATCTAGGGAATAACTCTGTTTTGTATTTGCATTTGTTCAAAGCATTTCAAGAGTAGAAAAAAATGGATTTTTCTTATGCTGAGGTAGATTCCAAATTCTGATGACACTTTCAAATCTCAGCCTAAACTACATTTTTGGAGATTAAGAAAAGGGTCTTAAGAATTTTAGGGCTTTGCTTAAGCTATAATTTGACAATAAATGTTTTGAAATATAGTGCATGTTTTGGGTTTGTTGTGACCAAATTGGAGGTCACTAATGTTTTGACCATGAGAATTGCCATTCTCATAGCATTTGAAAGCTTATTGCGGAGTAGTTGGAATAAAGCCAACTTACAGAAGGTGTTCGCGTTTTGGTGTGATTGCATTTGCAAGTTTTCTCGATTAAGGAGGAGTAATTACTCATTCCGTTTCTGATTCAGCATTAATGCTAGCCAGATATTTTGGAAATGTATAAGGTATTCCATTTGGATGAAATCAGCCAGACAATTAGAAACGACTAACTTATAATTTGGCATGGTTAATACATGGAGGAGGTATTTATGCTTTAAAAGTCCAGAAAAATAGTGGGAAAACACAACTGTGATAAACTGTGAACATACTGTTTTGAAGCAGATTTAAAACATTGTATTACATAGTATTTTTGGTTTATTTAATGGTCTATGGCATATGAAATAAATTAGAAAAAAATGTGTTTGTAGCATAATTCATTCCAATATATGTACAACACTGCATTCACAAAATAATTTGTTTCATAAACTGAAGTTCAGAATGGATTTGATTGATTGATTTACTTTATTTTACTTATCTTTTTGTGCCACTTTTGGCTAATTTGCGAAGATGGGGATGAGTGATGATGTGATGAAATTGATGAATGGACACTCACAAACATCCATGCCCAATCTGGGATTCGAACCCAGGACCTCTGGCATTGTAGGCATTTTTCTTGTTAGAATAAAATGTTATTAGTCCTCACCTATAATAAGGTGGCAGTATGGAGTGCCATTGTTGACTACCAGAAGGAAAAAAAAAGCACTTGTAATGCCACATTTTGTACTCCCACCCGTTAATTTGATTCTTGGATACACCAAAGTATGTGCCTCCTCAGGGAATGCAACCCTGAAAACTGATCACAAAGCAACAGTAGTAACTATTACACCATGCAGGAAGAGTTGAATCAAGTTGTTGGACAAATATTTTAGAACCGAAATATTAAATAACTATTCCCTGTGGCAAATATCTGTGGAGCAAGGGTGTGCTTAGCATCAGAAAAGGGAAGGAAATTGAGTGGGCAGAGCAAAGCAGTACATGTTGCTGTGAAGGTTGGTAACTGCAGTCGCTTACTCCTCTCCAGGCAATCTATTTCTCTCTCTCCCATGTTCATTGGTGGAGCCATCTCACGTTACTACTTGCGCAGATACTTGTTTTTGTTCGCTTGCTCCAGAGAGAGTTGGGACAGGGTATAAAGCAGTACAAATAAAATGTTATGATACATTACTACTAGGGGAATAATGTACACTACCGACAAAAAGTTTAAGACCACCATGAAAAATGGCTAAAAAATCAGTATGGAGTGTTGTATGGAACCAACGGTTCCTGTCCAAGAAAGACGTGACGATGATACACATGGAAAATGCAATGTAGTCTAGTCTGAACCTCGCAAGACGCAAAACCAATTTTTTTTCCGAATGTGTAGCATGTGGTTGGCAAATTGGAAAGTGACAAAAACTTTGCTCAAGCTGGCAACATTGCAACTGTGTGCGTGAAACCGGTCAGTACGGTAGCCAGCCTCATGCGCATCCTTATCAATGGCTCAGGGTCAGATGCTGTTCATGCAGGCGACATTGCGAGCCCATTATTGTGTGCGAGGTGTGCAAAGTAAGTGGAGCTGTGTGAAATGGCCCGTCATCGTGGGGAACAGGCGATTTCGGTTGAAAAGCGTGCTGTGATATGTGCACTGAAAAATGAAGGTTATTTGGAATGCGAAATAGCAAGAAAACTGAATATTTCCAACACTGGTGTTCATTGTGCATTGGACAGATACCGTAAAACCAACAGCCATGCTGACCGTGCACGTAGTGGAAGAGCTCGTGTAACGTCTGCAGCTGACGATAGATATACTACAGTAACTAGCAAACGGAACAGGTGCCTAACAGCACCAGTCATCGCTGCTTCCCTGAATTACAGCAGAGTGACGCCTGTGTCTGTGTCAACGGTGAAGAATAGGTTGCGTGAAGAAGGGCTGCATGGCAGAGTAGCTGCTAGAAAGCCATTGTTACGACGTGTGAACAAGACGAAACGATTGGCCTGGGCTAAAACGCACCAAGGTTGGACTGTGGATAACTGGAAACTGGTACTCTGGACCGACGAAGCCAAATATGAATTATTTGGCAGCAATAGGCGAACCTTTGTGCGTCGAAAGGTCGGCGAGAGAATGAAAGAAGAGTGTCTTGTTCCCACAGTGAAACATGGGGGTGTAAGTGTAATGGTGTGGGGATGTTTTGGCGGAAACCAGATGGGGGACCTTCATCAAATTCAGGGAACATTGGTAAAAGAAGGGTATCATCAGATATTGGTGCACCATGCCATCCCCTCTGGTCGTCGTCTTGTTGGTAATGGGCTTATTTTTCAACAAGATAATGATCGCAAACATACATCCAAATAGTGCACGTGGTATTTGGAACGCAAGGCAACAGCAGGGGCATTAGTTCTCATGACGTGGCCACCACAGACTGCTGATCTCTCACCAATTGAACTGCTATGGGACCAAATCGATAGGGACATCAGGAAGAAGTTACCCAGCAACACTCAACAGCTATGGGAATTCATCAACGATGCCTGGCATAACATTCAACCATCCTATCTGGACAAACCTTTGGAGCGCATGCCACATGTTTGCGCTGCTGTCATTAAGGCCCATGGCGGACATATTGATGAAAGCAAAATATGAGGTGACATTAGTATGTATGTGGATGTACCTATGTTTGTACATTGCCAAGCAGATTCTTACATCTGTTTCTTGTACATTAATTACGAAATACATTCATTTCTACTGATTTTTGGCACTTTTTCCTGGTGGTCTTAAACTTTTTGTCTGTAGGTTATTTCATTCTTATGATATATATTTTTAAATATAACCTTAAAAACCCAATAAAACCCAGGCTTTATCTGAAAAAGAAAAGAAAAACCCACCTGGGTTGAGGTTTTTTTTTAAAGAAATCTGGGCAAAATGCCAACCCTGCCTATTGCACGACAATGCTAAACCACACACAGCCAACACAACAAAGGAATGTCTGAAAACATTCAAGTGGGATGTCCTCTCTCTATAGTCCAGATCTGTCCCCGTGTGACTTCCACATCTTCGGTGAGCTCAAAAAAGCACTGCAGAGACAACAGTTTCAATCGGACGATGACATCAAGAAGTACGTGTCCAGTTGTTTCCAACAGCAGCCAAAGGAGTTCTACGACCATGCCATTTTGCGACTGGTGTCACAATGGGATAAATGCCTAACAGTGGCAGACAATACTTCTGAGGGACGTTACATAAGTAGTACTGTGAAATATCCTCTGCCTCGTTATTTATTTTGACTGAGCCTCATAAATAAAAAAATCTGATTATTTTTTTTGTAAGATGTAAGAAAGACATTTAAATTAAAGATCATAATTTTTAATCCACACTGCTTGTGATTGTCTTTCAGAAGGCTTCTTCATCCTGGTCTGATGATTGTGAAGAAAATTTGGCTCTTCAAGTGTCTGACACAGGTTTCTCTTCTGTGGAAGTGTGCATTGAGTCTGAATCAGAAAGTGCCGATCCATTAGTTTGTGAACAAACATCTCTGGAGAATGTGTGGCTTCCGGATGAGTCATGTGTGAAGACTGCAACTGAATCATTCAAGGAGCCTCCTGATGTTGATTTGTCTGTTGACATCAAACCATCTGATCAGTGCATACAGGATGTTTCTGTCGATATGAAACAATCTAAGCAGTGCATACAGGATGCTTCTGTCGATATCAAAGAATCTAAGCAGAGCATACAGGATGCTTCTGTTGACATCAAACCATCTAATCAGTGCATACAGGATGTTTCTGTTGACATCAAACCATCTAATCAGTGCATACAGGATGCTTCTGTTGACATCAAACTATCAAGTAAGTACATGAAAGAAACTTCAGATTGTAAAGTGGAAAGTGTAAGTGGTGATAGTTGGATTCAATTGGAAGGCAGAAATCGGGAAGTTCCTAGTGGGCAAAATGTACATAAAAGTGAAGGATTTTATCCATGTTATCATGGACAACTTGTTACAAAAATGCCATCTGAGGACAGTGACAATGGTGAATTAATTTTAAGTGAAGATAAAGACATGAAGTATTCTGTAGAGAATCCTGATGAGGAGGAAGGCGAAATGGCAGAAAGGTAGGTGAAGAAAATTTTAGTACAAGGATTGAAAATGAGCACGGCAGTACTAAGGTTCAAAATTGGACCTTATTGCTTGTAGATTATGATTCATGTAATTTCTGTATTGTGCCAGCAGTGCTGCAGGGTTACTGGTCATTCAATACAAGATTCTCCAGAAGTGTCCACCCCACCATGTCAGATTGGGGTAAAATTTGTTACATTATATCGTTAGACATATATAAGAACCCATAGGATTTATTTTTGCTTTTGGAATATCAATTCTAGTTTGGAATTTATAGTCCTCTGAAATTTCCTGCCATTTGATGCCTTTTTTTTTTATGGGATCAAGCCATGTGTAGAGTGGAGTATCCAAAATTTTTGGATATACTTTTTTGATAGTCAGCCCTCATTTTGTCATCCTTTCCTGCCTTTATTTTCTTTTTAGAATAAAGGGCCAAACAGGAGTAATGTCCAATGCCTTTCTCCAGCCTCCACCAATATGAAACGCCGCTCTTTTAGAGAGAGACATTTCTTAAGGGCAGTAGTTCAGGGAACATTAGAGACACTCACAATTCGGAATAATATAATTTATTTAACATGTAGCAAATCAATATTATGTTGTTAGTATCCTAATCATAAGCTATGTTATAACCCAATCATATCAGTTAAGTTTGGTATTACACAAGGAGCATCTAAGTCTCCAGCAACACTGAACTCAGTTGTAAGCTTACCTTGAACTTGCACCCTGAAACAGCTCGGGCAGCGTTCCGACACACACAACATACTTAATTCTCCAATCTTCAGTATATGTAATTTGTTGTTGACCTTGCCTAATTACTCAGCCTGTCAATCAGAAGTGTGTTCTTTCCTGTTTTTGTGGCTATCTTCGCAAACTGTCCTCTTTCTATAAGAAAGGCCTTGCCAGGCACATCCGTACTAGATGCGTAACCTTCTAGGTACATCTGCACTGGATGTGTGTCACATTTATTGACATTTGATGATATCACTTGATTGACATCAGATGATTGGCACTTGATGACTGACACCTAATCATATGATGATATCATATGATTGACACTACACGACTGACAGCTGGTGATTGATATTATTGTCATATCATGGCCAAGACCTTGCCTTTTGAGTGGTGTATGCTAAGCCACCGCCGTCTCCGAGTTTCAACCTTCACACGTGGAGGAAGGCGTCTAACCTTAACTGCCCAGTGCTGAGTAACTGGCAAGATCAACTTCCTTTAACTGTCTGTTACTTCTTTCAGAACCAACTCATACAATTGTAATATGCATTATAACGCTACATTAAATGCACGTTACAATTTGCCCCACCCGATCTTAGATGGTCCCCATCTAACTCCTAGCTAACTAAGTACCCTCATATTTGCTTTGCGGAGCTCACATACAAAAATATATATATAAGGCAGCGTTTACATGATTGCAGCTCCCGGTGTTGCAAATGACATTTGTTGAGTGTAACATTAAGAGAAAAATTACCTTCACATGAATTCACATTAAAAGTTCCTCTGGATTCGAACCAAGTTACGATTGGGTTATTTCACTTAAATCTAGGGTTAGTAATAACACATGAAATCAAGACATTTTACATGATTATGTGAATATATCTCATGGTAGTTGTCTTCTTTGATAACAATATAACTTTGAAAGTCCATGAATATATATATATATATATATATATATATATATATATATATATATATATATATATATGGTAGTTAACAATATAGGTGATATAAAGTGTGTGTCTATAATTCACAAGCACTAGTATAGTATTCACAGCGTTCACTTGTGACGTTGAGTATCACTAGATCGCAGGTCCACTTGAAGGGTAGTAGTGTTTCTTAGGGATGTGATCCAAATTTCGGGGTTAACTTCACAGGGATGCGTTTTTCGATATCACTGTTCATTTTAAGATTAGAATATCAGGCTGGCCGCCCACCCGAGACATCTTGGACATCAAAGGCACAATTGGAAATCTGAAACTCAAAACAGAATATTAATACCTAGGTTTAAAGGTGTATTAACTATTCAAGAATGGTTTCGTAAATAGGGGGGCGTTTGGGAGCTTCATATGAGGGTGCCCTTACTGGAGAAGTTCTCATAGCCATTGGAATTGAGGTATGAGAACGTGTTTTACTTTTACGAATCCGATATAGGATCCAAGAGATAAGGCTTATGACTAGACAAGTTAACAAGGTAAGCCAGGTGTAAACAGTTACGTGAGAAGGTACGTTGGAGAGTTCTGGTGCTTGGAGTTGTGATCGCACTGTACAATTAGAATAATGCGTCATTTCCTCCGTACATTCGTAATTAGCGTGATCGACTAATTGATAATGAACCCAGTGCACTGGTAAGAATCGGGAGATTTGTGCTTTGGTAGGATTAGGAAGGATGCAGGGGAACTGCGCTCGGAAACATTTAGATAATACACATAATACACATTGGCAACCCAGTTGAATAACTAATGTACCAAAAGGAGATATTCTTCTGAAACTAAAAAGAATACTTTCACATTTAACATTTATTTCCACCTGAGGAGGGGCTAACACAAGGTAAGTGGAAACATTTAGCAAGATGGGTGGTACCACTTGTGGGTTTTTGGTGCAATGTAAAGGACATCGTTCCACATGAGCTACCACATCGTTCCGTAGAACGGAGTCGATACATTGATACTCAGGGGTGAACATGTTTCTTACTGGAGTGATAAAGCAAAGGGTGTCTTGGGAAAGAGAACATAAATGATCATAGAAAACATTATTGCTGTCATCTCGGATAACAGTCTCTGTTGATAATTGTATTTGACACGTATTGTCATAATACTGATACGGTAGAGGGTTTAAATTATACGCTTGAAAATTGGCATAGTTATGAATTAAAGGAATTTTAAGTGCTAATAGGGTGACCACAGAACTAATCGTACATTCTAGAATAGGGAGGTTATAATACTGCCCTAATTTCTCAGGGGAAATGGCTAAGGTAGAATTAAAGAAGTTTAATTTATTTTGTAATGATCTTACGTGTTGTTCAAGAACTTTAAATGGTAATAATGCGGGGTGCATTGTTTTACTTTGGCAAGCGGACACTAAGATATGCAACATTTCAGGTAAGCCTCGAAGCGGAAAATTTTGAATTTTAATCCAATCTGTTGCAGGAAAGTCTTCGATTCTTTGCTGAATTTGAGCTATATCTTGGTCCTTTAAAAACAGCGTTCTAATATGGGTCTTTGTAGCCGAGAAATAACTCCACCCTTGAAGTGCAGGGTCAGTTGATATGGTTGTATTGCCTAAAGATGAGGGCAATGTTTCCCAATCGAGAATGTCAGACGTGTGGGGGCTGTACTGTAGGCGATTTAGTAAAGGGACAGAAGTTTCGTACAAAATGGGAGGATCAATTTTATTTAAATATAATCCAGACGTTACAAAGGTTTTCATTGATAGTCCATAAGTAGTTGAGAAGAAAGGCCAGTTTAAGATAAGGACAGCTAGTCATGCTGTCATGGTTAAGTGCACTGGTTTTCGGCCAGGATTGTACCTGCGAGATAAAGGTTTTGGTATGGCTCCAGTGTTTCGAGTAACTTGTAACCTGGGATCGTCATCGTTTATGAATAGAACCTGATTAGAGGCAGTGTGTGGTGGTGTATGAATCAGGGATTTTCGAGTAGAATAAAAACGTAAATATTGTCTGCTTACCCAGTACACAAGTAAAATTATCAAAATGCAGAGAAAGATGATAATTACATAAATAAGTATATGATCTAATATGCCATTTGAGAAATCTAGAGCCTCGGTAGTTCGGACCTGGCTAAGGGCAATGAGTTGAATTGCTTGCATTCGGTATCTGTGGATAGTCCATCCAATCAGAAATGTAAGACACAAATTCCATATAATAATTAACGAAAGTTTCGAGCGACCATTGTCCACTATTAATGACGAGGGAATATCGGAAATATCAGTCAGATCGCTATCACTCTCGACAGCTTCCGTTTGAGTGGAAATTTTCAGAAATGGAATCTTCTCGGGCCAAGATGCATCCAGACAGTCATTAAATTGTTTGAATTCAGCAGCTTTTGTTCCTGCGAACAAAACATTAATCTTCATCGTAGGGATTTTACCCCACGAAGCAGGTAAAATATGATAACTCTGTACGCTATCGCTAGACTGACTAGGGCATGGAAAAGTTCGGGAAATAGAGGTTTCGTTGGCTACAGTTAAAGAGCAATGACACGGAAGGGTGATTTCCAAAGCGCCAGGTTCATTAGCATAAGTTTTGATTCGCAGCTTTTCACCGTCGCATTCGCCCGTTATCTCTGGCGGTGGGTTTGTGATTACATAATGGTCTTGCGTAATTTCCGTCACGATAATGTTATTTCCTTCGTAACATTGGAACATGCAGTGACCGGCCAGTTCTTGGATCGTGGCCCCTTGTCTTATCTTTTGTGCGCAAGAACTACCCAAGGTGGCGTCGTGCCCAAAACGAGGTAAGTAACATAAGGGGGAATTATGTGGGTCGCAGGTGGCCAAAAAGGTCCCTGATAATAACCTTACGAAGGAGGGGCTTGTTGCCGAAAACAAGGGGGGGTGTATAATGTGACAAGTGCTATTTTCCCAACGGAATGGAACTGTGAGAAATTCCTCCAATACGGAATTTTCCCCAATTTTGACAATGGGTATTTTTAAGGTTACCACTACTTTATTTGGAGAAAATAAGCAGTGAGCTAGAGGAAGAGTATAATATTTCATTAAATTCTTGGTAGGGATTGCCAGTTGATAACCATTTTTAGATAAAGTGAATTGTAATTGCTTTAGATCTCTTTTTAACAACTGTGGCCTAATTAGATACAGTGGAATTTTATTTGCAAAGCAGGAAGTTCTTAGTTCTCGTAACTCAGAATTAATAGTGGAACTTATTAAAAGTTGATGCAACAATACGGATCTTAGGGCGATAAGATATATTTTGTAGTTAGTCACATTAGCATCCCTTCCTATAGCGGTTACTCTGTTTTCCAATTTAGTTCGTAAGAGATTTATTTGTTTTTCAATTTCGCCTATAGTGTTATTCGTTTGTGTCACAACATCGCGAATTTGAGATTTTAGAAGATGAACCTGTTGGTGTTCATTTTTCAAACTCGTGGTAATTTTATGTACTTGTGCATTCAGTACACGTTCATTTACCAGCAGATCATGGTATTGGCTCTCGCTCACAACTCCACAGCACCAGTTAGCGAAATCACCAATGAAAGTTAAGCCTAGCCCTCTCTTTGTCCTCTCATATTCATCCGCAGGAGGGGGAAAATCTATGTAAGTGTGATTCAAATGATGTAGAAACAAATTTTGTAAGTCACTTACCATCCCTTCCAAGGCATTAAATACCTTATACTCGTGATTTTCCTCCTCAAAGGTGATCTTTTGTCCCCTTGTGGCTTCCAGTAAAGTGTGGTCCACCACCGTGGGTGAAGGGAGACTTTCCGTATAGGTGAGGGGCACGCTTCCCTCGTAGTGTATGACCTTTGGCAGACTTCAGTAGGCTCCTGGCATGAGCCTGATTGTTGGGTTAGTCCACACATATCCCCAAAATAGGAAAATATGGTACAGAAATATCATGGTACTGATCTGAAATTAAAAATATATAAGTAACGGTACTACACCCTACTATCCTCTATTTACTCCCCTTACCAGAGAGCTTCGACCCGAAGCCTCTTCGAGTTAGAGCTCAATTATACTGGAATGAGGCGCAAAGAAAAATGGGGGGAACGATATGTCCTCGCCCCCTGTTTTTTTTTGTTCGTATTATTAGTATTATTATTATTATTATTATTTTTATATATACACATGAGAGCATATATAGTCCATAAGGGGGCAAAATTTCCGTCATCCGAAAACAATAAATATATAAAGAGATATAATAATAAATTGTAAGCGTAGCGAATGCAAAACAGTGAAAATATTTACAAACTGAGAATTACTATTTACAATCTTTCAATTTCATTAATATCCTCTTCATTCCTCAAAGAGACCAATGCAGGCTTCTAGATAAAGGGGCCAAAAATGCAAACGGCCCTGTTCTCTATCGAAGTATGTGTGAAGGGTCCACCAATCGCCTGCTACTTGAATTACAGAATTGACACGTGCGTGTAACTCGAATGACATTTGCGACAGCCATTCGAGTCGTTCCTTAAGACTTGTGAAGTGTCGCAAACTTAGGCGTAGGAAGGAAATCAGATCGTTAAGCACATGAAAATATGTGGCTGATCCTTGGGGCAAAACAACGTTGAGGATATTCCTTCCTGTTTCAATGTAGTTATTTTCACATGAAGTGAATGCCCGAACAAAATCTATCACCAGAAATTGTGAAATGAGGATTTCAGCTTCGTCATCCGAAGCTTCTTGTAAAAGTGAAATCTGTATATCAATGGCATCCATGCCTAACAAGTTTGGCGGGGCCAAAGTAACTTCAGGTAAAAGAGCAGAATCGAATTCCATATTAGAATGTATCGCTTCAAAATCCTCGTCCAAACTGAGATCTGAAACGGGAGATCTAACGAAAGGTATTGTCTCTAAACTAGCGAGAGAGTCGTTATCAGAATCTGCTTCTCCTACTGGCTGACTGGAGACCTCCATGTTAATATGCGAATAGATCTAAGGTTTTACTGGCCACCCGAAATTCACAGTCGAAAGTCCAATCTAAAGTATATTTAGCATAGCAAGACTGAACAAATAACTTGATCCTGTCAAAGGACTCCTCTAAAAATGTATCTTTATCATCGGTAGCAGCAGCACAATCATTAACAAATTTTACAAATAGCCTAAGTTCAGAGTCAACAACAGCCTCACAAACGTGCTCACGTATATTCCCCACCTCGCATATATCAAATATGTCCTGAGAAAACCTCGATACCCACCAGTCGACGTTAATGGCCATTGTACGCCACTGGCATGAGGGATTTAATAAAAGCTAGCTTATATTGTCCACTGTGCCTGTTATATATATATGTATATATCCTTGCCGTGGAGAAAGGGGAGGGGTTGAGCATAGACTGTGTACCACATAAATAATGCGTTTCTGACTGCTTCTAGGGCGCTACCCTATTCGGTTCACCAATTCTTCTAATTGTTTCAGGTGATTTAATATTTCGACATTACTTTTGTCGCCCGTATCAATGGGGAATTGTCTATAGATTCCCGCCTTAGAGTGGATACGTATAAAATTTCTAGTAACCTCTGTGCAATCTGAGAAGAACTTTTCCGCCGTTTGCGTTCTGAATAACCATAGCAAATACTTGTTTATCTTCTGAACTTTTTCTGGTTCCAGAACGCGAGAAGAAGGGACATTTATTTGTGCTGCAATTTCGTCGACAATGGATTGGAACTGTGGCCCTTCAGGGGTTAGAACTAAACCAAGACCCTCCACAACAATCTTCCCGGAATACATAAGTGTCAATAATAGAATGCAGGCCAAAGTATGCGGTATTCTACGATAAAGTTCTGGTGATAGTAATCGTTCCCAAGGAATCAAAAGAAACTCTCAGAACCCAATCAAATTGAAAGGTAGCAACCCAAGTGCGAATCTTGTAAACAAAAGATGGAATAAAAGTGTTGTAGAGCCAATTAACCCACCTAGTAGACGTGGTTAGATTTCGATGACAGACAGTTTCGATGAAATTATAGCCAAGGGCGAAGACTAGGTATTGAAGAGTGTTGTTTGGAAATAGGCCAAGCGTTTGTTCGGTGGAATATTCACCTAAAGCTTGCGAAAGAGCAATATTTACAGCTTCGGCGATGATAATGACAATTTCGTCAGGTAAATTCCACACGGTAGCGGACATATGGTTCTGTCTTTCGTGTAAGCGTACAAGAAAACGGTAGCTAATTTACACGCTGTTGGAGAAAGAAAAAAAAATTGTACCTGACTAATAATTCACGGTGGAAACAATATTGGCAACTCTGCAAACTGTAAAAAAAAAAAAAAAAAAGAAAAGGTAAGCGTAAGTTATTTTAAGAGATTTTATTTTGCTTTTCTGAATTTGTCTGACCTCAAAAATAAGAAAAGAATTTTGTCGTCTACTTCGGTACAAGGCAACAGTCTGGGGTTGTATTGGCGGAAATGCGGTATCCGTAGTGATAAGTAATTCTGGCTAAAAATTCCATTGCCTTAGTTATCGTGAAGAGAGGAAAACAACAACAACAACAAAACAAACAACCTTTAACAATATGAAAGAGGGGGAAAAAGGAATGGATCCATAGTTGTTTATTTGTCGACAATTAGCTTTCGTCCTTTGCTCGTCCCTTCCAATGTTGTTTACAGCTGAGTGTTACGAAAAATCTTCGAAGGCAGAATGCAGGGGGGGGGGGGTATTTACATGCCTCCTCTTGAAAGTTGAATCCGAACCAGTCAGGGTTTCCACCGTTTACCGAACTAGGTTCATCGTGTGTAATGGTTCTTGTGTAGACCTTATCCTTGGGTAACGATTAGTGTCGGTGCAGAAAAGGAAGTTTTTTTTTTTTTGTGTAGCGATTAGCTTTGGTGCAAAAAAAAGTCATGCTTTAGTCTTCCTTGACTTCCGCACGCGACCAGTATGGTTTTAACCGGCCTATATTTACCCTTAAGTTTCTTTTTCCTTTTAGGCGTTCAACATCATATACATTTTTGCCGCGAACTTTAGTAATGCGATATGGTCCATCGTATTTCCTTCTTAGCTTATCTGATATACCTTTCTTTTTTGCAGGAAAATAGACCATGACTAAGTCATGTAATGCATATAAGGGTTCACGTCTGGTGGCGTCAAAACGTTTTTTTCCTTGTAGGTGACGTTTGGTATGCAATTCTCTGGCAAGAGTCTGAACTGTTTTAAGATGTTGGCGAAAATTCTCAGAAAATGGGTCAGTGGGGTTAGCGTTTAGTCCCGTTTCAAGGGGAAAAGAAGGTTTTCGCCCAAATAAAATCTCATAAGGTGATAGACCGAGAGGCCTTCTAGGGGACTACAATTATAGGCGTAGACGCATAAATTTAGAAAAGAAACCCAATCTTTTTGATTTTTTGCTGTGTACTTGCTAAGCATCGTAGCTATGGTGTGGTTAAATTTTTCAACCTTTCCGTTACATTGTGGATGATATCCGCTCGTGTTTAAATGCTTGATTTTTAGCTCACTAAGTAAGTTATCTACTAAAGCAGCCTGATAAACAGAGCCACGATCGGTGAGTATACTGGCTATGGGTCCGTAAACTGTGTACACTCTGTTAACAAAAAAATTTGCCATGGCCTTTGCCGATATAGTCTTAAGGGGTTGAGCTACCACCCATGACGAGAGCATGTCTATAGCTACAATTACATATTTATACCCCCCTTTACAAGGGGTAATAGGGCCCACAATATCACTTGCCCAGTTCTCGCAAATATTTCCCACCGGCAGGGGGTGAAGGAAACCCTGGACTTTATCTATCATTTTCTCAATTTCCGCCTTTATAAATTCCCGCTGCTTTGGTGATACCCTGTATGGTGCTCGTCTAACCGGAATATCATCCTCGAGTGGTAAAGTCACTTCGTATGCATTGGTAACTCCTAATTGTTCTGGCGAGGCTGCAAAACAATGTTTGTATCTTTCGAGCAGTTGTAGTAACTCGTGTTTCTGGGGATCCGTCAAATCAGGTGATATATCTAAGTCAGTGCAAATATCAAATTCTTTCTGTGGGGATTTCAAGGTACTTTCTAAGTTTGCTGCGTCTATGGCGTTTACCTGTTGTGACGGAGCACTTTGCAAATTTGAAGAGATATAGTCTGGTTTGTGTAAGACTCCTACTACATAATTAGGCGGAAATGCAACTTTGAAATGGTTCATATTAATGATAGGAATACATCTGGTAGTGTAGGAATTTATGAGCAACCTAGGGACCAAGCAGCGATACTGATCATACAGGCCGCAATTGATTTCGAGAATGAAATCCTGATGAGGAGGAACAGAAGGAGATAAAGTTATCGCCAATTCTGTATATTCATAAGGTTCGAGTATCACAGAATGTGCAGAAAATGCCTTTAACATTCGCCGATTATCTGCAAACTTCCTGTTTACACTCTCGGATCCGAACGGAAGTTCTTCGAAAAGGACTTTATCTATATCCTCACTCGACTTTGGTGTCGCGGTGTTTTTCCTATAAGAGGGAAAATTATCGTTCTCCAAAACGTCCTGCCTTGTTTGCTTACTAACGGCAACGTTTTCCTTACTACCCTTGGCAAAATATGCTTCTCGATTAGTTTTTGTATCGAAAGAGACAAATTTTTGGGGTGCAATAAAATTTGGTGGGATATGTAATGAATCCGAATCCAAATATACTGCCGTAGATGTTTCTGCAGTTGGAAATGTTATTTGGTCCTTGTTCTGTACTTCCTTTCCCATCTGTACTTGGATCTCGTTACCCCAGGACTGTATCTGCTTATCCCGCAGATATGGTACAAATGAAGCTTTGGATTTACACAATCGTACACCAGTTCTCGTCAAATGTGTAACATAAAGGTTAAAGAAATCCGCACCCAAAATAATACGATTTTGTAATGAAGGGTTACCACAGACAGCTAATGGCATGCTGAACTTGTGCGGGCCGATCCAGAAATGAAAGTTGCACACTGGCGTGTGTTTTGCTGCAATTCCTGATAACGTAGATAAAGTTACCGAACCTGTTTTTCTAGCAGAGAGGGAAAAGTGTCGGGGTAATATTCCAAAATGCAAAAGGCTACATGTACTCCCCGTATCAATAAGAGCAGGAAAATGACGTCTAAAGATAGAAATCATAATCATTGGTCGTTGATTTTGTTTTACCTCATTTTGCGAAAAAGTGGAACAATTAATGGCACCATAACATTGCATTTTCAGAGGTTTTTGTTGATGAGGGTGTAGACGACCCCTGAGGCGTTTCCCCTTTACTCGTTTGGGTTCCCATGATAAGGAGAAGGACTACGTCGGAGATTTGAAACTTGATCTCTTGGAAAATCGCGATTGCTTTCTCTTCGAAAAGGTTGACCTCGTTGTGAAAAAGAACCTCTTCCACGGTTAGTAGAGTATGAACCCCTTTGTGGACATGATCTAGCAAAATGATATGCCGAGCCACAAGTAAAACAACGTTTATCGTTATTCTGAAAATTGCCTGTTCTTCCGCGAGATGATATTCGGCCTCTATTGTTTCCCCTTCCTCGTGAAGAAGTCGAAGCTGGGGAATTCTTTTGTTTCTCGGTATCCTTTGAACTTGTTTGTTCCACGGTGTGCACATATCGCGTAGGATTAGCCGGACGATTCGACGAGTTTTTCGGGCGGTCGCTGGTCCCTTGTACAACCTGAGCATAAGTACGAGATGCAATATCCGCCTGGCGTTTGGCACGTTCGAGCAACCGCAGGTTCGCTAATAGGTCGTCTAATGTTTGAGATTTCATTGTTACTAACTTCTCCGTATCCCGTGCATCTAAACCGTTGCAAACAAAATTCATCTTTCCGTCGTCATTCATATTTGGATCTGCTTTTCTACACAGTTTGAGAACATCGTAAAAATAGTTCTCAATGGATTCATCCCGTTGTTTCTTTCGTGCTGCCAACTCAAGGTAGGCTTGTCCAACCGGTAAGACGGGTTGAAAAGCCGTAGTAAGCGCGTCTTCGACTTGTTGGAATCCCTGTAGGTTTTCCAACGTGGTTCAATTCAAATCCCAATAAGCCAAAGCGCTTTTCTTCAAATAAGCTGGCAAGAATTTTATTTTTTGTGCTTCCGTCCACCCTAAAATCGAAGCTACACGTTTGTACGTGTTAAAGAAATCAGCAATACTCTCCCCAGGGTCTGCATTAAAAACATCCGGCTGTATTGCAGGGACTCTGGCATATGAATGCATCGTTGCAGCGGAGTCTCCGCCACTGTTCTCTTGCGGAGTGATCGGCATATTTGTCTCTATACTATGCTCGTCAGGGAGGGGTGTACGAATTGCCTCTTCAGAGCAAGATGGGAGTGGGCATCTAATGCTAGTAGACAATAGGGGTTTTTGTTCGCCAGTTGCCTGCTGACGTGTTACAACCATTCAAAAGCGGAAAACAAGTAACAATAGGAGATCCGAACAAGTCATTTACAACCCTAATGAAGGAATCTTACACTACAATCAACGAGAACAGACCGGAGTCGAAACCAGGACGCAGACCACGACCAAACATCCGGACAATCGAACAACCAACCGACGTGGAGCGACCACTTACAAGAGACAATGAACAACCATGAACGACAGATGCAACAGCAACCACTAAGATTTCATCGACAAATGGAGCAACGTAATCAAACCATCAGATGCTTTACGAAAACAAGACGAAGTCACAGAGAGGGGGAACACGGCGCCTCCACCAATATGAAACGCCGCTCTTTTAGAGAGAGACATTTCTTAAGGGCAGTAGTTCAGGGAACATTAGAGACACTCACAATTCGGAATAATATAATTTATTTAACATGTAGCAAATCAATATTATGTTGTTAGTATCCTAATCATAAGCTATGTTATAACCCAATCATATCAGTTAAGTTTGGTATTACACAAGGAGCATCTAAGTCTCCAGCAACACTGAACTCAGTTGTAAGCTTACCTTGAACTTGCACCCTGAAACAGCTCGGGCAGCGTTCCGACACACACAACATACTTAATTCTCCAATCTTCAGTATATGTAATTTGTTGTTGACCTTGCCTAATTACTCAGCCTGTCAATCAGAAGTGTGTTCTTTCCTGTTTTTGTGGCTATCTTCGCAAACTGTCCTATTTCTATAAGAAAGGCCTTGCCAGGCACATCCGTACTAGATGCGTAACCTTCTAGGTACATCTGCACTGGATGTGTGTCACATTTATTGACATTTGATGATATCACTTGATTGACATCAGATGATTGGCACTTGATGACTGACACCTAATCATATGATGATATCATATGATTGACACTACACGACTGACAGCTGGTGATTGATATTATTGTCATATCATGGCCAAGACCTTGCCTTTTGAGTGGTGTATGCTAAGCCACCGCCGTCTCCGAGTTTCAACCTTCACACGTGGAGGAAGGCGTCTAACCTTAACTGCCCAGTGCTGAGTAACTGGCAAGATCAACTTCCTTTAACTGTCTGTTACTTCTTTCAGAACCAACTCATACAATTGTAATATGCATTATAACGCTACATTAAATGCACGTTACAGGTTACACAGCATGTGCATATTTTGGGCCCAAGTTCCTTTTCTTTTATTGTGATTTCATCATGCTACGAATGCAATATACATGGTTTGTTTTCGATTTATGTTTGTTAACACATACTGGGAAGTTTTAGCATTAAAATAAAGTCCCCAAATGCATTCTACTAAGGTTCTGATTTGCTTCTACATTCATTCCCACTAGTCTACTATAGTAACTGTCGCTTGTCAACGAAGAATACCTTCTCCATGGGAAGCACGCATGCTTCCGTAAGGTAATTTTTATGTTTTTATTTTTCAACATTAATAAAGCACCTCCCCTATGGCGTAGTGGTAAAATCATCGACTTGTAATCAAGGTGTCCTGGGTTCAATACCTGGTTGAGGCACATAGTGGTTCAGATCCCACTTTAAACTGTAGGTTCAGTCCCGATTAGCTTACTGTGCATAAAGTGGATTTAAAACAACAATTCAATCAATCAACATAAATAACTTTTTTTTAGAATCAAGGCGTGCTTCTTTAAGAAAGTTTCAAATTTCGTGTGACAATGATTTCCAAAATTCTATGATAATTAGTCTTTCTGCTGGGAGAATTTAAAAAAAATCAAAACAGTTGGAACCGTTACCATATTTTGGTTGCCTGACACTGGAATTATACACTTGCAAGATGAGATGTGATGTGGCGTTTCCCCTTATACTATTTAAATTTGTTAAAAAAATAAATTAAGTTTGACGCAGCATGCATAACACCATGCCAAACAACATAAATGTTGTTGTCAATGTTTTAAGCAAAACTGTGCACACTCGAGATGAGATACCACATTGTGACATTACAAGCTTAGTTTTGAATGCAGAAAGGGCGTTGCTGGTGTAGTCTTGTGCATTCTAGCATGTTTCATTTTGTGGACATTATGCCTATATGTACAGAAGGATCCATGAGTATTACCGTGCAAATTGTTCATCACCATGTTCGTGCACTCTATTTGACCCAATAAGAGCTTCAAGAATGAAATGAAAACTCAAAACAAGCTGTTGACAACTTCTGCACCAGCATACATAAAAATCCATCGCTTAAAATCACACAGGCTGAAAGAGAAATATTAGTGAAAATAAGTCATGGACAATTTGCTTGGTAATACTCATGGATCCCACTGTACTGTCTAGATTATAATTTTACCTCATGAAACTAACCTGTTTTCTTCTCTCTTCATGTGATGGTTATAACCAAAATCTCATCCGATAATTCAAACCACCTTAACTATAGAACTCACAATTTGTGCACTTCATTTTGATTTATTTATACAAACTGAAATTTTGCATTTGTGCAAATGAAATATGAAATTTGTTTTTAGTAATAACTTCTTCAACCAGACTGAAGCATATAACTTGATTTTACAATTTTGACCCCCTCCATCAAAAAATTACTGAAGCAAGTATGGATCCAGTCATTTACATATGTGTGTGTGTGTGTGTTAAACAAGGGAAGTACTGCATGAATGACAGAGCATACTGACCAATATCATCCACAATTTTTCGCTTTCACACTTCAGTGGCTATTTTTAATAATATTAATATTTAATCTTCCAGTACATTTTATTGCCATGTTCTTATAGCACTGATTCTTGTAACCACTGAATTTTAGCAGTAACACAATAAAGAAACATACGGTCCAGACTCAAAATTGTAAATTGAGTAACTGTTACAATGAATGAATGTGTAATGACATTGATAATGAACACAAACAAAGCATAAGACCACAGTATTTAGATGTCAGTGAAATAATTTACAATACACCCAGTTGGCAGGGAGGAAAAATGTTTCTTTGACCAATTGGGGAATCAAGACTTAGTATTGGAGCTTATTGACAACACTACTTAGCCGAAGTTTTGTCAACATACACAAACGTCATGTGCCTAATATTGGTCATATATCTATATTAAACATGGCGCAACAGCCCATTGAGGGCCCAGGTCTACCACCAACTGTTGGCCTCACTCCCACCTGATCCTACTCAGTACCTTCTCCCGAAGCAGGAGATCTACTCATTATCTTCTCCCTAGGTAGCAGATCATCCAACCAGTTACAGGGTGTCATGTGGTCAGCACGACAAACCCCCAGTCCTACTCATTTGTAACTCCCCAATTTCCTCACAATGGTTCGTGGCCACCGGTCCCACACATAGGCCGAAATCTCTTGTTGCGTTTTCCCTAGGAGACTCAAACCAGTCTGTCAACCTTGAGCAATTTGAGTAATTCAAGATGGCGTCCAATATGGCAGACTATACAGTTAATGACCTATATCTCAGTAACCAATGGTTGTAAAGATATTTTTTTTTTTATTCTTGATCCTCATTAGATGGACTACGATAAAGATTCTGTGTAGTCTTTCGCTAATGTCAGTAGTTTTACCGTAATTTAAAAAATAATCCTTAAAATATATAATTTTTCTCGCACCTTTTCTGGTTTTTGCCTTGTGACTTTTGAATCAATTAAATGAGAGGATTTTTTTTTGAATAAAAGTGGTAGCCCAATTCATAACCTTTACAACAATATAAGACTTAATGCATTTGATTCGGGCGGTCAAAACCAATGCTTACAGGGTCCAAGAAAATATCAGATTTCTTTCTCCCCCTCTCCTCTCCGAATTCCTGGTTAACGGACTTTCTCAGAGCCAAGTTGCGAATTTCGTCTTCAGAAACGAAAGACTTGAATCTCTGCCTTTCCAAAAACTCCGCTTGTAATTCTAGCGAGTACTCGCTCATTTCTCTCATAGAAGTGAATGTCTTGTTGTACAAATAATCCCTAAATACCGGATTGCAGTGCGACTTCACAAAGTCAATTCTCTCCTGTGCAGAAGCCGAATTCTTTATCCTATTAAAATGCCTGTCAACTTTGCGAACGTCTTCCGCCAATCCCTCGTTAGCAAGTTGAAACCTCTGAGACAAAAATAACTCTGCTTCTCTCTGATAATCCAATCCATGAGAAGCCTGCAAGAATTTATGCCTGAAGTGTGAAAAATCACCGAATGGTTCCGTGAACAAAAACCACTCCCTCGCTTCATTTCGCAACGAAAGAGGAATAAACTGCTTCAGAAGATCATCTTCAGCAATTTTCAGCGTTCTCGCGTAATCTTGAATCCTATCCAGATACGAAAAAGCATCTCAACCTCCACGGTGACAAGGCACTAGGCTGCCCGACACACCGTAATTACTTCAAAATAACATCCAGTACAAACTACCTTTTTACCTGTAAACTGGACACCAAGGCACTAGCTTGCCCGGCAATCCAATCTCTTACAGCATCCGTTTCGGGAGACCTGTCCTCCGGTCCTAGCTGACCGAAGCAAAAACAGCCTCTCCCTTCCAAGTCTCGGTTCCAACAGCCGACCTCCCCTACTCTCATCTGGGAGTTTATATATGTTTGGTTGGCGTCTGTTGCCAACCACCCTTCTTTCAAAATGTTTAATCTTTAACAGCTAAACTGCCCGCCTTTCTTTTGAACGTTCGAAACACCAAGAAAGAACAGAGAGCTACATGGTATTTATACATGGAATAGTACGAACCTAAAAATGCATAATAAATTGAGGTACACTTATCACATATACATAATTTTATACACGTAATTACCTAATTAATTAACATATTAATAAATATTTCAATAAGAAAAGAAAACACTGTTGCCCTGACACGGGGGCAGGGTAACAGATTCCCCCTCCCCAGCGTTACAATTCAATCTGAAATTTAAATTTCAGTTTATGTGAATTGTCTTAAAGTCACTGAGAAAAGTTAAAGTACTGTAACTGAAAAAGAAAAAGTTCACTGATAACGTTATTTTCACTACACATCACAACCGTCTCTCTGAAAAAGAAGAGTCTCGATTTCACCGCACTAAATATCCTATTTCCACACTGTTTCTTCCTCCGGGAATCCTGGAACCTCCTGGACATTTCGGTCATCTGGTCATAAGGACTGCTCCTAGGTGCAGACAGCTTCAGCTCCTCCACCTTCCAAAGAACATGTTCAGCTCCCGCTCTAGGGTCAACTCAGCCTCCTCCTCGGTCCATCCGAAGAACGTCCGGCTCCTTAGTCCCCTAGTCCATGCGTCTGGGACTTCTGCGGTACTTGGTTCGACTCCTGTCGAATTTCAGCTTCAAATGCTTTCAAAGTTCTATCGTTCGATCACACGACCCGACTTTAAAATGGCTTTCTCATTATTCCATCTATAAGGAAACTTTCCCTTCCTTCTTCGGGCATCGAACTGCCATCCTTCAGCATTCTCTTAGCGATGAAAATCTCATGTCTTCATGTTCACAATTGTCACCACCCTTTATCGGCAAAAGGTTGACATAACATAAAATACAACAGTCCGTAATTTAAATCTTATATTCACATGAAATAAATTTGTCAGAACTCAAATGTGTAGCGACAATAAATCAGGAACTTAATTACAACTGTACAAACTAGAAGTCGACTTTTCGGCTTATTTTTTTATCAGTCATTTTTCACAGCCCTTCTACCCCCTCCCCTTGAGATGGATTCTCAGGGTAGAATTTAGGGACGAGTGCTTTCCCTCACACTTCTCAAATTTCTTCTCGGAATGACCTTCAGCTGGTCAACGTTAGCCAGAACTCTCTTCCCCTCACCCTCCTTTTCCAAAACAACATTATTTGGAGTAGTGAAATTCAGAATTCTGTAGATCCCTTTGAATTTCGGGAAAAAGCACGCAGTTTGCTTATTAAAAGCAGACGAAATCTTATGCTCTTGAAGCAGTACTGGATCTCCTACACGAAGATTAACCCTTCTTCTGCCCTTATTGTAGGCCTTTGACGCCTTTTGCCTCGTCTTTTCCTCTTTCTCTTTTGCAAATTCGAAAGCCGCGCCCATTCTTTCCTTTAACTGTATGATGTAATCCATCTGTCTCTCCGCCGTGACGTCCTCCCCGGTTCCATCTTCCCTCTGAAGCTCTATTTTCCGAGTGTCATGCGGTGTGTACAAATCACGTCCAAAGAACAAGAATGACGGCTTCAATCCAGTCATCGAATTCGTTGCATTATTAATGGCAAAACTAATCGCGTCCAAGTTTTCAGCCCACGACGAGTGTTCCTTGCAGAACTTCCCAAGTGCTTGCTTGATTATCTTAATCGCTGCTTCTGATTTGTTTCCCTTCGGTCTATATGGCGTAATATAGACAGGCTTGCAATTCACAGAACGCAACGTTTGTGAATACAGAATAAATATGTTACTTGCCTGGCCCCCCCACACTTTACCTCCGCACTCGAGGTTCGGTGCACTTTGTACTCGGCTCTGATTTGTCTAGGGGTATCTTTCTTTGTACGACAATGCACGTGGGTTGCTACAAGTCAACATAATTATATAATTAACTACAAGAGACAACGGATAACCTTTGCGAAACCTTTATTACGATAGGGGATAAATTACCTTGTCCAGCTTTTGTGAAATTAAAAACGGAAATTTTGGATAATTTCTATAGTTTAATTAACGTAAAATTTGATGTATATACAAGTCGTATCCGAACGTTCATTTCTCTAATTATTTATCGGGCCAAAACTCTAATTTTGATGTTGGAATCTCTATTGTTTGTACCTGGATGCTTTACATTTCATGAATTACATCTGAAGTACGCTTGTCACAAGGTAGACTCGCGTTACTCCAAGAAACGTCTTAACAGGCGCTAGGCCGCCCGACGTGTACATTTCTCAACCTCCACGGTGACAAGGCACTAGGCTGCCCGGCGCACCGTAATTACTTCAAAATAACATCCAGTACAAACTACCTTTTTACCTGTAAACTGGACACCAAGGCACTAGCTTGCCCGGCAATCCAATCTCTTACAGCATCCGTTTCGGGAGACCTGTCCTCCATCCTAGCTGACCGAAGCAAAAACAGCCTCTCCATTCCAAGTCTCAGTTCCAACAGCCGACCTCCCCTACTCTCATCTGGGAGTTTATATATGTTTGGTTGGCGTCTGTTGCCAACCGCCCTTCTTTCAAAATTTTTAATCTTTAACAGCTAAACTGCCCGCCTTTCTTTTGAACGTTCGAAACACGAAGCAAGAACAGAGAGTTACATGGTATTTATACATGGAATAATATAAACCTAAAAATGCATAATAAATTGATTTACACTAATCAGACATATATATGTTTATACACTTGATTACCCAATTAATTAACATATTAATAAATATTACAATAAGAAAAAAAACACTGTTGCCCTGACACGGGGGCAGGGTAACAGATTCCCCCTCCCCAGCGTTACAATTCAATCTGAAATTTAAATTTCAGTTTGTGTGAATTGTCTTAAAGTCACTGAAAAAAGTTAAGCACTGTATCTGAAAAAGAGAAAAAGTTCACTGAAACGTCATTTTCACTACACATCACAACCGTCTCTCTGAAAAAGAAAAGTCTCGATTTCACTGCACTAAATGTTCTATTTCCACACTGTTTCTTCCTCCGGGAATCCTGGAATCTCCTGGACATCTAGGTCATCAGGACTGCTCCCAAGTGCAGACAGATTCAGCTCCTCCACCTTCCATCGAAAATGTCCGGCTCCCGCTCTAGGGTCGACTCAGCCTCCTCCTCGGTCCATCCGAAGAACCACCGGCTCCTTAGTCACCTAGTCCTTGCGTCTGGGACTTTTGCGGTACTCGGTTCGACTCCTGTCGAATTTCAGCTTCAAATGCTTTCAAAAGTTCTATCGTTCGATCACACGACCCGACATTTAAAATGGCTTTCTTATTTTTCGTCCTTAAGGAATTCCCTTCCTTCTCCGGGCATCGAACTGCCATGCTTCAGCATTCTCTTAGCGATAAAAAAATCTCATGTCCTCGTGTGCAGAATATGCATTTACTTTTATCGGTAAAAGGATTACCTAACATAAAATCCAACAGTCCGTAATTTAAATCTTACATTCACATGAAATAAATTTAAAAGGACTCTAATGTGTAGCGACAATAAATCAGGAACTTAATTACTACTGTACAAACAAGAAGTCGGTCACTTGGCTTCCTTTCATCATTTTTCACAGCCCTTCTACCCCCTCCCCTTGAGATGGATTCTCAGGGTAGAATTTAGGGACGAGTGCTTTCCCTCACACTTCTCAAATTTCTTCTCGGAATGACCTTCAGCTGGTCAACATTAGCCAGAACTCTCTTCCCCTCACCTTCCTTTTCCAAAACTACATTATTTGGAGTAGTGAAATTCAGAATTCTGTAGATCCCTTTGAATTTCGGGAAAAAGCACGCAGTTTGCTTATTAAAAGCAGACGAAATCTTATGCTCTTGAAGCAGTACTCGATCTCCGACAAGAAGATTAACCCTTCTTCTGCCCTTATTGTAGGCCTTTGACGCCTTTTGCCTCGTCTTTTCTTCTTTTTCTCTTGCAAATTCGAAAGCCGCGCCCATTCTTTCCTTTAACTGTATGACGTAATCCAACTGTCTCTCCGCCGTGACGTCCTCCCC
Organism: Lepisma saccharinum; assembly: GCF_977018435.1. Taxonomy (NCBI): domain Eukaryota; kingdom Metazoa; phylum Arthropoda; class Insecta; order Zygentoma; family Lepismatidae; genus Lepisma; species Lepisma saccharinum. Next base: position 65,095,131 of record NC_139243.1, on the reverse strand, counting down.
GGTTCCATCTTCCCTCTGAAGCTCCATTTTCCGAGTGTCATGCGGCGTGTACAAATCACGTCCAAAGAACAAGAATGACGGCTTCAATCCAGTCATCGAATTCGTTGCATTATTAATGGCAAAACTTATCGCGTCCAAGTTTTCAGCCCACGACGAGTGTTCCTTGCAGAACTTCCCAAGTGCTTGCTTGATTATCTTAATCGCTGCTTCTGATTTGTTTCCCTTCGGTCTATACGGCGTAATATAGACCGGCCTGCAATTCACAGAACGCAACGTTTGTGAATACAGTTTGCTTCGAAATACACTCTGGTTGTCACTGACAACGTATTTCGGGAATCCTGATTGAAAACAGTAGTTCAAGAATGCTTGCGAGATCGTCCTCGCCGTTGTAGTTCTAAGTGGTGTTAAGCTAATGTGCCTTGAGAACTCATCTTGAATGACTAAACAGTACTTGTATCTCCCCTTCGTACTTGTAGGCATTGGTCCAAAAATGTCCAGAAACACTTTGTATCCAGGCGCAGTAGCTTTTCTCGAGTTCATAAATCCCATCTTTCTGCTGTTGTCAGGATTATACTGAAGACAAGTGATACAACTTTTGCAATAGTTACTGACATCTTTGACTACTCCGTCCCAAGTATAATTCTCTAGGACCTTAAACAATGTCTTTCCATGTCCTAAGTGCGCAGATAATAAATCATCATGCGAAGATTTAAGTACTTCACTCTTCAAATTCTCTGGTACCCACAGCTTCAATCTGGAACTAAACGGTGGATAAAGTCCAGTGTTTTCGTCAACGAAACGGTAAAGCAGTCCATCATCGTCGAGACTGGAATGTTGCAGATAAAAGTCAAATTTTCTCTTCTCTCGAGAATCCTTGATTTCAACTTCTTCCCCATTTAAACATCCAATTAATTTCGACAAATAAGGATCACTCTGTTGTTTTCTTTTCCACATTTCTTTATCGTTAAGATCTACGGGCGGCGAAGTTTCTTTCTGTCCGTCCGTCTGTCTTCCATTTACAGTGTTGCCAGCTGCATCTGTAAACATCGCTTCCGTTTTCCTTTTCTGTTTCCGGTCGAATTTTTGACACACTTTTCCTTCGACTTTAGGAATATCATGATGTTCCATTATCGTCCCTTCAGGCTTGATGTCCTCTATCGGATAATTCTCTTCTGCATCCGAAGATCCAATGTAATTCTCCCTCTCAGAGAATCCCGCTTCGATCCTCGACAAGTAGTCAACCGCTGTGTTATTTCTACCGGCAATGTATTTTACTGTAATTGGAAACCTGGTCACCCTGTTTATCATTCTGTTTATGTGGCTCGGAATGTGAGAAGATTTCAAGATATCCACGAGCGCAGAATGGTCAGTGTAAGCTATCACTTCCGGTGCTTGCAGAAAGTAATATTCAAATTTCTCCAGACCCATGGTCAACGCAAATAACTCTTTCGCTGTGACAGAATAAGAACGCTGAGTTTCAGACAGCTTCTTACTCCCAAATGCAACAGTCTGCAATTTTCTGGTTTTATCGTCCTGAGCGACGATATAGCCAAGCGCTATGTCAGAGCAGTCTACAAACAAGTGAAACGGTTTCAAAACGTCAGGAATCTTGAGATCAGGACTATTTACAATTGCATTCTTCAACTTCTGCAAACTCTCTTCTTGTTCTTTTCCCCAAGAAAATTTCCTATTTCCTTGTAACAAGTCCGTGATCGGTTTGGATATCTTTGCCTGGTCCTTTATGAAATCCGACAGAAAATTTAAGAAATCTACAAGTCTCCTAACTTGCTTGATATTTCTCGGGCGCTGCAATTGCTCTGCCTGTTTCCTCTTACTTTCCGCACAAGATATCGTATTTTCTGAAATTGTAAACCCAAGAAAATCGATTTTCTTTCTGAAGAGACGCGACTTTCGATAACTAATCGTCAGTCTTTTGTCTTTTGTCTTTCATCTTTCCCAGGACAGAATCCAACACTCTCAGTTGTTCTTCCTCGGTAGCGTTCCCAATCACTACGTCATCATAATAACATATTGCATCAGTTTGATAATGCTCTCCTAGCGTCTTCTGCATCAGTTCCGCAAGGTGAAAAGGTCCACTACGACAGCCATAAAATAGCCTTTTGTATCTAAACGTTCCCATTTCTGTCAAGAAACCTGCATACTTTCTTGTATCTTCAGAAATCTGCATATTTGCAAATGCAAACGGAATATCCAGAACTGTAAATATAGTTCCCCCAGAAAGCTTACATATTGTCGACCTAATATCAGGTATTTCTCTACGTCTAGCCTCCAATCTCTTATTCAAGCCTTTGCTGTCGATGATCACTTTACATGTGTTATCTCTCTTCACATGAAGGATAGGCGGTGAAAGGTAATCTGTATCACCCCTTTCAATGATCCCGTCTTCAAGCATCTGCTCAATCGCCTGATTCATTAATTTCCTCTTTTGCTCAGAAAGTGGCCTAGGTTTTGCTCGGAACGGCTTCTCGTTATTCACATCCAAACGAACCTCGTAATCCTTTGCTAATCCCGGTTTATCTTGAAAAACATCAATATGCCTTCTCAGTATGGCAATCAATTTCGGCTTGTTTTCCTCTGAGATATCGATACCCTCCATCAGCATGGCAATCCTTCTCTCTTCGTCAACCCCCTCCCTTTTGATGTCGCAGCTACGTGTCTCCGCTCCGCAAGCAGAAACGTTCTCTCGGACTCCTTCGACTCCATCCGTGGTCGAACCCAGTCCCCTTGAACCAACAGCATCAACGCTGTCACGTGTCGGCGGCGAATCAAAAGGCACGATTTTCGAAAGATCAGGCTCAATTGCCCACCCGTTACGATGAATCATGGGTATAAGTCCCAGCTTAGCCATCAATGTCCTTCCCATTAACATTTCATGATTAGCATTAGATAACACAAATATCTGATCCCGAGCCTTGTGTCCGTGAAACTTAATATTCACGTAAGCGCTCCCCAGAGATTCCACATTTCCTTCCGCAAGTATTACTTTAGTTTTGCAACCCTTCAATTTTACTCCATTTGTCTTCATCTTCTCGAAGACCTCCAAAGACACAAAGTTATTGGACGACGCCGTATCAATACATGCGTATATTTCCACGTTAGCCACGTTGCATAAAACGATAGGTTCCCTTACGTCTTTTACATTTACATTGTGAGGTGAAAAATTTTCCTTCCGCGTAAAATTTGCAGTTTCCACGCCACGAACTTGACAAATTCGTGGCGACTCTAAGCGTTTTTTGTTATTACTTCCTTCCCTCGTTCATTAATCTTGTTTTCCCTACGGTGATTTGAAGCTCTGCAACCTTTGTGTCCACAAGTGTAGCATAATTTATTTCTCTGGCAATCTTCCTTCGAAAAGCGGTTCTGTTTGTTTTCATCCCTCACCGCAAGCCGCGAGGGTGGAGGGCGTGAAACCACATGTTCAGCCCTCAAGCGCTCGACTTTCGGGCGGTCAAAACCAATGCTCACAGGGTCCAAGAAAATATCAGATTTCTTTCTCCCCCTCTCCTCTTCGCATTCCTGCCTCAGCGACCAGCTGCGAATTTCGTCTTCAGAAACGAAAGACTTGAATCTCTGCCTTTCCAAAAACTCAGCTTGTAATTCCAAGGCGTACTCGCACATTTCTCTCATAGAAGTGAATGTCTTGTTGTACAAATAATCCCTAAATACCGGATTGCAGTGCGATTTCACAAAGTCAATTCTCTCCTGCGCAGAAGCCGAATTCTTTATCCTACTAAAATGCCTGTCAACTTTGCGAACGTATTCCGCCAATCCCTCGTTAGCAAGTTGAAACCTTTGCGACAAAAATAACTCTGCTTCTCTCTGATAATCCAATCCATGAAAAGCCTGCAAGAATTTATGCCTGAATTGTGAAAAATCACCGAACGGTTCCGTGAACAAAAACCACTCCCTCGCTTCATTTCGCAACGAAAGAGGAATAAACTGCTTCAGAAGATCATCTTCAGCAATTTTCAGCGTTCTCGCGTAATCTTGAATCCTATCCAGATACGAAAAAGCATCTTCCTTCCCTACATTTCCCTCAAATGTCGGAAGCGGCAAACGAATTTCCTCCATTGTCACTCTTGGAACGCACCTTTGTTCCTCAACAACAGAAAGCTCTGACTCGGTCGGGCTGGACCTGCTCGAGTTACCAAGCGACATTCTTCTAACTTCCCCTTTTCTGTTTCGCAAGATCATCGGTTCGATCCTCGTCCGTTTCTCTCCTTAACTTTCAATTCAAAAATCTCGTTCAATATCCTACGACTGGCCTCAAATAACTAAGTTCAATCGCGGACAGAGTCCCCAAATAAATATGTTACTCGCCTGGCCCCCCCACACTTTACCTCCGCACTCGAGGTTCGGTGCACTTCGTACTCGGCTCTGATTTGTCTAGGGGTATCTTTCTTTGTACGACAATGCACGTGGGTTGCTACAAGTCAACATAATTATATAATTAACTACAAGAGACAACGGATAACCTTTGCGAAACCTTTATTACGATAGGGGATAAATTACCTTGTCCAGCTTTTGTGAAATTAAAAACGGAAATTTTGGATAATTTCTATAGTTTAATTAACGTAAAATTTGATGTATATACAAGTCGTATCCGAACGTTCATTTCTCTAATTATTTATCGGGCCAAAACTCTAATTTTGATGTTGGAATCTCTATTGTTTGTACCTGGATGCTTTACATTTCATGAATTACATCTGAAGTACGCTTGTCACAAGGTAGACTCGCGTTACTCCAAGAAACGTCTTAACAGGCGCTAGGCCGCCCGACGTGTACATTTCTCAACCTCCACGGTGACAAGGCACTAGGCTGCCCGGCGCACCGTAATTACTTCAAAATAACATCCAGTACAAACTACCTTTTTACCTGTAAACTGGACACCAAGGCACTAGCTTGCCCGGCAATCCAATCTCTTACAGCATCCGTTTCGGGAGACCTGTCCTCCATCCTAGCTGACCGAAGCAAAAACAGCCTCTCCCTTCCAAGTCTCAGTTCCAACAGCCGACCTCCCCTACTCTCATCTGGGAGTTTATATACGTTTGGTTGGCGTCTGTTGCCAACCGCCCTTCTTTCAAAATTTTTAATCTTTAACAGCTAAACTGCCCGCCTTTCTTTTGAACGTTCGAAACACGAAGCAAGAACAGAGAGTTACATGGTATTTATACATGGAATAATATGAACCTAAAAATGCATAATAAATTGATTTACACTAATCAGACATATATATGTTTATACACGTAATTACCCAATTAATTAACATATTAATAAATATTACAATAAGAAAAAAACACTGTGTCCCTGACACGGGGGCAGGGTAACAGACTTAATGCATTTGATTGAATAATACACTATAAAATATGTCCCAAAATGGAGGATAGTGCCAAAAAAGTGCATCCTTATCACAGGTGGACTTGAATATAACAGTGAAGCACTTTTTTGTCACTATCCTCCATTTTGGGACATATTTTATAGCACATTTTTCATTCAAATGCATTAAGTCTTGTATTGTTGTAAATGTTATGAATTGGGCTAACACATTTATTCAAAACAATTTCCTGTCATTTAATTTGTTCAAAAGTTACAAGGCAAAAACTTCAAAAGGTGCTAGAAAAATTACATATTTTAAGGATTAGTTTTTAAATTATGGTAGAAGTACTAACATTAGTGAGAAACTACACACAATCTTTTTTTAGTGCATCTAATGAGAATCAAAACTACAAAAAGATTTTCTGTTTACAACCATTGGTTACTGAGATATTGGACGCCATCTTGAATTATTCAAATTGCTCAAGGTTGACAGTGTGACATCAATCGGATCTGAGATGTACATAACATAAGCTTTCAAAATCAGTCAAAACATTTTATTCATACCTCAAGTCAAGCTTTTCCATTTGGCAGCTGGGTTGTGTAGGTCCAATCTCAATTAGCCCAAATATGCATAAAGTGGATTTAAAACAAAAAAAACTCAAACGAACTCTTGCATACAAGTTTAAGGACAAGTAGTACAGAAAATGCTCTAAGAATGCACATGTTCTTTTCCAATGAACCTTTTGAGAACTGGGCATTCCAGGCATGTACTTTTTAAATATGATGGTGACATGTTCAAAAGTGTTATTTTGTCATGATTGCCTGCAAATTTCAAAATTATTTGCATTCACAAAGCCGATGCTGGGTCAACACACGGGTTTGAATTTGAAATGACCATCCCGGACAGGTTCGGTACATCAGGGAGGCGCATCATTCCAATCATTGATATTTGCTTATGGGACATAATGTAAAACTTACATTATGTAGCACTTGACATGGATATTTATTATATAAGGGATTTACCATCCAGTGCTTAGCTCGTTTTCTGTGGGGAAAGATTGCAACACTGGGCCAACACATGGGTTTGAATTTGAAATGACCATCCCAGACAGGCTCGCTCGGTCAGTTCGACAAGGATGGTGACGTGTGTTGCACGGAGTCTGCTTTGTTTTGGTACCCATAAACAATTGCAATGAGTGTGTGCTGTTTAGTGTTTAGTCCACACTTGTTATAGTAATCTACACCTGCAAAGAAGTTTATTCTTATGTTTGCAATAAAGGGAAGATCATAGTCACAGTAGGTTATTTAAAAGCTGTATAGCAGAAGAACACAAACATTTGAATTTCAAATAAGAAGTTTCTTTCTAGCCTACCACTCCACATCACCCCCCTTTGTCAGACCTGAGGCCTGCCATCTAGCGTGAGCATTGAGAAACAAGTAGTTCCTTAAAATCTTTGCTAGATGTCACTAGTGTCACCAGTGACGTCATGGAGTGATGAAAGCCACAGAATTTAACATTGAGTTAACATTTCTTCTTTAGTGGTTTGTCTATGGGGGCGAGATTGATGTTTATGCTTGTTGCAATTTTTAACAACAGCAACCATTTTTACCTTCAGTTGTTCATGAATGCAATCCAATGTTCGCAAGGACAATCTAACTTCAACATGATAAAAACACAATTGTCGATGGGGGGACAAGCATCCACAACTGTTCATTCCCTTTGTTGAATATGTAAGTATCAACTTGTACTTGCAGAAATTAAACAAGCGACTCAGCCACTCGTGCTTTTCGACCCTCAAAAACAAATGTAAGTCTATGCACAAAAGCAGTTCATACTCCCCTTTGTTATGTCAATAAATCACTGTAAATTCACTATGTAAGAAATGTACATACCTCATTCGTAGAGGCATGCATATTTGGTTTTTGACGAAAACATGAAATGTGAAATAACACATTCTAATGTTAATTTTTCATGTTTCTGAAAGGTGTGAGGTGCATTTTCCTACCCTATTTTGTCACGAAATTATGCGAAATGAACTGCAAAATTCAAAATAGACTCTTAAAAACGAAATTTACCGTCTATATACCAACGCAACACTTTCTGAAGTCTGAAGTATCCTGTGAGTTATGCAATTCATGGAAAATTGATTAATTCTGCTGTAAATATTTGAGAAGCAAAATTTGACTCTTTATGCAGGAATAAACGTAATATTCTGGTAATGATTTAATGTGCTATTAGAAGGGATATGTTTATTTTATGTAATAGTGCAGTTTTTAATCAAATTTGGGATGATATTAACATTTTTTAAACCCAAAATGTATTTTTATATACCACTTTTTCACCGCTATAACAGCGAAATTTCATTTTATTTACCGCTTTTGAACCCAAAATTGACTCTGTTTTTGTACCGAAATTTTGCTTTTTTATTTACCAAAAATATGTGCCTCTACTCATTCGTCATTGACTACACATGGTGAGAGTTCTTGAAGAGTGAAGAATCATTCTAATGGTTTTTTTGTGTTGCAAAAGCATGTTCCTCAAATTCCACTCCTTGCCGTTCCATGTTTGAGTCTTCCTGCACCTTAGGAAACAGCTGCGTTGAATGGCACGTCCAAACAACCAATACTTCGGTCGATCTACTTCTCCTTCGTAACATCAATGCATTCCCACAACGTAAGAATCCGTAACATCAATGCATTTCCACGACATAAGAATCTGTAACATCAATGCATTCCCACGACGTAAGAATCCAAACTCTGCGACCGTTCTTTTTGGATACGAATTAAACTTCTTCTTAATACCTTGTTCCAAAAGACGCAACTTCCATTCAACTCGAGACATCAAGGTGTTTAAACAGTTCCTGCGTTGCCAAATACCTCTTCATTAAGAATCCACATGCATGCCGCTTCCAAGAAATACAACAAATCCAAAAGTGCAAAAACGTCCATAATTGTTTGCCACAAAATCGTAGTATTGGACCACGGTAAAAGCATCGTGCTGTCTTATGCTTCCTTCCTTCCTTCATTGCTCCAGAATGACATTTCAGTAAACACGATACTTCCCTGAGACATCATGTAAGAAAGGCACTCACTTCAATAATGAATTTTCGTTGTCCATGCTCTTCTGTTCCAAAACCAACGATAAAACTTAATTCACTTTATCCAGCACATTGCGATCGAAGAGGGGAACGACTGATGACGCTGTGAGTCGAAGTACAGTACGTGTGTGTTCTCAAACGCATGTCCAGTACGAGTTCTCAGCTGAAGTGGGGAAAGAGCGATCGTGCAATACGTCCATCTAGTGGCCGTTTTTACAATCAACACTCTTAAACAAAACCATGATGCACTGCATACCGAAATGGGAATGAGGGAAATTGTGGAATATTTTCCGCCGTATTAAAACTGATTCCTGTTCAATCATGACTCCACAACTCATCAATATGCACGTGTGATGTCTTCAACATGCCAGCCAAATACAAAAATCCTAGAAGGGCTTTCATCTCAACCAAATTGGTACATTTTACCTCTTTCACGAGAGTAATTAGCTTTTGAAACTTCAATATACTTATTTGTGTAATCCACTATCTTCTGCAGTATTGGATCAGTAAACAAACACCGCCACGCTTTCACCGGTGTGTTGGCCTCCTTTGCTTCGCCTCTACATCCTGGAAGGTGAGTGACTATGTTGTGGCATCTTGTGGGCAATGATTGAGAAGGCTCAGTCCTCTTCCACTTGGTCCCATTCTTCCCAATGAAGTAACCTCTCTCGAGTAAAGGAATGTCATCTTCTGACATAGCATCATCACCACTTCCATCTTCATCGTTAGTGTCACTTTGTTCTGTGTCAGTGTCATGCTTTTCATTATCTCTGTTTTCTTCTTCCCTGTCAACTTCACTTTCAATTTCGTTCTCGTCACTTCCTAACTCTTGGCCTTCTTCGTCTTCTGACACCACTTCATTCAGCATATGACGAATTCGATCTATAGCTTTTGAATCCATCACACCGAAATTAAAACAATGCATGATGCAACAATGCCACGCTACTGCAACAAACTGAGCGTTGACTATTTGCACAAACGTTAATGGTCGCTGCAGGTCACTGTGACCCACACACACCCTTTCCTTCCGACACCTGAAGGCAAACTAAAGATCGTCTGCAGGGGGGTTAAGGACAACAGAAGGTAGGAAGCTACTACAAGTACCATCCACTTATTGCGGACCCTAACGGAATTGTAAAGAAAGAAAACTTAGGTGTGGGTCATGGTGACCCGTGCAACCTCTCCTGGTTAAGTGCACTGCGGGCTATGCCCGTCGTGAGACCCCAGTGTGGACTGTCAAAGGAAAGGAGTTTTCTATACAAATTTTGAGAGGAGTAAGTTCTTCATGATTGACAGTTATTTGCTAGATTCTAGGATGGGACTTATCTTACTCCACCACTTATCATTTAGTTTCCAAGCCAACACTACCCACCTTTCACTGTGCCCTTAGTCTAAGGAACAATAAACAATTGTGAAAGGATGCAAGCACCCTTGTGGGCTGTCTATCAGTCAATAAGTAAGGGTGTTTGATAAACTTGCTTCATTGCATTTGAGGTAAGTCATCTGACGAAAGGGACAAATTTGATTTCCATGTTAGTTGATAATTTCATGACAATATCACATTTATTTTTGTATGCACTTGACTATGAAAATGTATCTGTAATGCTGTGTTAACTGTAGCAACGGAATTGGGTAAGAGGTACAGCAGCATGGGATTTAACCTCACAGCCTTTGACTTGACATTGGAGTACTTCACGGGACATGGAAATCTGCTTCCATAGTTTTTACTTTTGATCAGGTATATTATATTCCTTTGTAGGTTTGCAATTTTGATTTTTATCCTCCTCCTAGGGATTTTTGCACATGATTTTACAGTCATTTTCCTCACTCTGAATTAAATACATCCAACCACCTCTGTGGTTAGTTGCCTAAAGCCAGACTGACTATCGACAACATTATGCTTTTTCCGAAACCAATTTTGATGGTGTCTACAACTCGATGGTCTGGTATTGTTAAACTTTGCATCTCCATGCCAAGTATTCCATCACTCTTTGTCCAGCCCATGCGCGAGTGTACCTTGACACTTTCATCTGCAAAGCAAAGAACAGAAGCAGGGAGAAGCAACTTGCCAGCTGCCAGCACTACATTTGTTCTCGAATCATTGAATTGGAAAGATATGAATGCTGACTTGTTTACTATTTCTCTATCCGAAGATTTTTTCCATGAGATTCTCAACTTTGCCTAAATATTTCAGGTAACTTAGCTTCATTATTTATATATTTTTAGGTGTTTTAGGTATTGCATGAAATTTTATTACTTTGATTGTCTTTAAAAATCGAAAGTTTTGACAAAGAGCAACTTCTCAGTTTCTTCGATTCATAGTGTATCTGAAGTGACACAAGAGAAAGGAAGTAAATGTCTGTGTCTTGTAATCTCTCTTCTTGGTCCCCTGCTTGTGTTCAGGTCATACTTACTATGGTCTAGCATTGACTGAAGGGTAACTTCAATATGTGATTTAGTTTTCATGAACTCCTTCAGGATAGCACCTCTTAATGGCTTCCAGAACATGGTTATATGAAGAGTGCATGTTTTGCTGAAAGATTGAAATACAAACAAGCATTTTTCTTGGAAAAATATCACGTACTCAATAACATTTTACATTTTATTACAAAGGGAAAGAATTAATGAATCTTGAAACTTGAAACATTATGCAACAACTTCTGGTTGTTTGTTGTTTTGTCACTCTATTCCCAAACTTGAGTAATGCCATATTAAAAATGCATCACTTGACAAAAACCGATTCTGAAAACATCACTTTAAAATTAGAGCTTAGAAGTACAAAAAATAAGTTTCAAACCAGAATTGGCATCCAATAGGTTTATAAAGACTAGTGATATGATGAAGCTGAAAGTTTGCTGATGCCGATGTACTCACTGATAACGTTTGGAAAGATTCCGATACATAAGACTATTTAATGGAAATGGAATGTTATTTTGAGCATGATAAAAATTAATTTGCTTTAAACACTTATATTTGCATATTACACACATACATATATAATTTCAAAGATTGAACATTAAACCTGCCTCAAAATTAGTTTGGTATTGAGAGCTGAAGGAACACGTGTCACGGTGTTGCCATATCATGTGGTACGGTACGTAGTGCGGCCATCTGATGCTGTGTCGAGGAAAACGTATTATGAAAAGGGAACAACAATGATGAAATGTGTTATTGTTTTTTGAGGAAAACAGGGTAACAACTATAACAACAACAATGATGAAATGTGTTATTGTTTTCTCTCTTCATTTCCATTTTCTTTACAACATGAACGAATTAACGAAATGAGCATTGTTTACAGGTTACCTTTTCAATCCATTCTGAAAATACTGAATATATACACTTGCAATAACCATTTCTTTCTGAAGTCGCCGTTAAAGTCTGCCCATCTTTCAATTAGACCGAACTGAATTGCACAAAGTCTAGTTGGTGGGGCATCTGACTTTCATGCGGGAGAACCACGGTGGTTTGTGGAACTTTTTCAAACATCCCGAGTGGCTCCAAGGTCGACTCAGCCCACGTGAGTACCTGGGGCAAACCTGGGGTAAAGGTGGTTGGTGCACCTCATCACCTCCATAATATGACCTAGGTTAAGGTCGAGAATGTGTGGATCTCTACCTCTACATCCCCGTATGCCTTCATACTTTAATTTATTTTGCTTCCATTAAGTTTTTTGTATGAGAATCCCAGAGAATTTATGACTGTCCTTAAAGATGTTTCCCCACCTTGAAAAAGTCCTGAATCTTTCAATGAAACATGCAGTTTCCCAACAGTGGGATGATCTTTTCTTCTATAATAAAAGTAAATATGGCGACGAATAGTGTCTTGCTGAAAGGTATCTAAATTTTTCTACTTGAGAGAACAAAATTATCTACTAGTTTTATGTTTGCACCAGTGGGAAATGCCTCATTATTTTTATTTTTTTACTATTTCAAATGTAATATACAAGTCAGCCCTGTGAGGATATACAAAACTCTCACCCACGTACACATCAAATTCAATTTCACGATTGGGTTCATTGAGATTATCAAATGTACGACGATTGGGAGGAAAAGATTTTAATTCAGTACTTTCTATATGCTCCGTGTTAATGGTTATTTTATATAATAATTTCTATGATTGTTGTTTTAGAAGCACCAGCAAAATCTACTACTTCTTTTTCATTGGTTACCACCAACTCTATGTGGTTTATACGATTTTGAGATACTGGAAAATAGATAGGTGAGGAGGGTGTGTAGATGATAGTTTCCATGAACTCAGAATTTGGTTTCAAAGTTGCTATGACTCCAGTTTGTTTGTGACTACCTATGTTGCCATCAGAATTGGTAATCATTCCTTCTGCCACATTACAATGAATATTCAAAGTCTCTATGGCCAAGAATTTAGGAATATTGCTACCTATGTGTTTGATGGCAGGCTCAAGTTTTGTGTTATTCTCAAAACCTAGTAGGTTGCCAAGTGTACCTAGATCAACTGTTTCAGTTGCAGAAACTAATTCTACTCTGTGTGTAACAGAATGTTATGATAGTAACACACCTCTAGGCAGATGAGCTTGTAATGTTGATAGATTATACTGACCAGGAATAATAATATTTTTTTTCATTTCCTACTGCAACCCTATTATTGTGTTCTGTGATATTAGGAATAAGATACATACTGTAGAAAGCATGTAGAGCTATAGATTTAGGATAGATAATATCATTGTGTAAGCTAAGTTTCAATACTGAGGTCTCATTAATGAGATGGAATACTCCCATGATGCTTTGATGCCACAATGCTTTCTGCTAATCTTCAATTGTTGGGTTATTTGTATGAGATAGGCAGGCCAGCATAGAAACATATAGGTGGCCACAATTTACATCCTCAAAGCCCTGGATTCGCTTATCACTATAATAAAGATTAGAAGTGTTAAGATAACTAACTAAGCATGATAGTGGTATGCCACCAAAGGAATCAAAAGCAAAAGCTATGTTAGGTTGTTTGTAATAACAAATCCAGTGAGTGCCTTGATTTTTGAAACTATCCAAATTGACTACTCCACACACTATTTTATATGGTCCCCTTGATAGGTAGAGAATCTGACATGTAAACACCTCTGAAGTATTTCACTTTCATTAACTTAATCATATTTTCAATATCATAGTTGGATAATGGTTCTATTTTTGTATATTTTCTCAAAGCATTAATACCCTTGCCTTTCTTCTCCATTGCCAGATTATGACGTTTTTGTTCTTCTAGTTCAGCTTTGTTCTTCTTTGCATCAATTACTGTTTTTGCTATAGCTGCACTACCTCCTGCTAGACTCCCCACAGCACCCAGAGCTGCTAAAATAGCTGGAATACTGAATATGACACCACCAGTGTGTTTCTTTTTTCTGGAACTCTGCAATCTTTTCAACCAGGGACGTCGTTAGCGGGTGGTGGCACGCGTGGGCACTGGCCCCGGCAAACGTCCACGTGGCCCCGGGAAACTGTTCTGTATTTGCTGGAAATTTTATTTTGTTTGATAACGAATATTGCAAAATAATTCTTCAGTAAATTTTGCTTGCAGTTTGAAACACTTCTTCAATTTTCAGTAGCACGAACCCCAAGCAAGGCATTTCTTTCTTATTTCCCTGTTTCTTGCTTGTTGAACACAAACAGATGTATTGGGAGGGGATGCAGTTAATGGTTTTGTGGTCCGCTCCAGTCAGGGAAGTCTGAGACCTATTGAAAATGCACTTTTCCTCCCTGCTGCACACCAGATCCAGGATCCTCCCAAAACCCTCACTTTCTCTTCATCTGGCTTAATTTTTCGGCACGGGAGTGAATTACATAACGGTTCTTCTCACATGCACTCAACCCTCCTGCTAATGACCTGCCCCGAAAGGAGGGAAAGGCCACTTTATGAAAATTTGGAGAAATATCGAAGCTGTCGGTTCATCTATTGATTTGGTGGACCGTTCATATCTGTTAGTTTGAAGTAGGATTTGTTGTCCGAATGGTGGTAAACTTCTGTAAACGCGAGAAGATAGCATCACGAAGTGTTTGTGATCTCGTTTTCCTACATCGCGAGTAAAATGTCGAATGAGAAGCTGCCAGATTGTCCTCCTCTGGAAACAATGGATCAAGATCGACTGATGGACCAAATATCCAACATATTGGCATTCGAAAAGAGTCTGACTACCACACAAGATCCTGGGTTCGACTCCCAGGGTGGTTGATCTCATGTATAATGAAGAATAAACCACGTTTGAATTAAGGAAGGAAACTAGATATGTAGCAATTGTTTTTACAGCAGTCTGCATGCTCTATAAGTGTCATGTTACAAAATTTGTGATTTTTCTTCATTTAGCCTCCACCTGCAAATGCGGAAGCTGCTGCTGCTTAGGTGGCTAGGTTGGCTAGACATACAAATATAATTAATCCCTAGTCATACAGCGAATAATACTTATAATATAATCATGCGTTATGGAGAAACAAATAACTTATCATGCATTTTCTGTTTCTATTTGTTGTGCACTGGTTAACAAGGTGCATTACGATGCCAGGGGTCCTGGGTTCGAATCCCGGACTGGGCATGTGTGTTCATTATGATGGTACTCTCATCAATTTCACATCACTCATTTTCATCTTCATCTTCACAATTAGCCAAAAGGTGTCAGAGAAGCGAAGTAAAATTAACCAAATCAATCATTTATATATTTCTACATTATGCCACTTTTCTACCTCTTGGGTTAAAGGCGAGGATGAGGATGAATGATGAGCCGAAGGAATGGCGATGGGACAGACATGATACAACCATACCAGTCAAATGTTCGAACATTGGACCTCTGGTTTCGTAGCGTGTTATACTCTTAGAAAGAAAAACTGTAAAAGTGGGGTGAAAAGATGCAGAGTTGTACGATGCATAAAAAGCCATCTTTAGTTCTTCTAAAACCTTCCAATTATCGAGTTTGTGTTTTAAGTCCACCTTATGCACAGTAAGGCTAATCGGGGATCCGAACCACTATCTGCCTCCACCAGGTATCGAACCTAAGACCCCTTGATTGCAAGGCAGTGACGCTAGCACTTCGCCATCGAGGAGGCCGATAAAAACTCACAATTAGTCAAGGCTTGCCAAGAGTTATTTCATTCGGTTGTGCGTGGTCATCACATCGAGTCCCATAGTTTCGAGAGCAGAATTTGCTTCCTTATCGCTTTCAAGTACTTCCCAAATTGTCCTCACGATGTTGGAACAGCATAGAAATTTTGGAACTAATACAAGCAGGCACATACACAGGGAAGGGGCTCGGGGGCTGCAGTCCTTTCCCGAAATCCTACAAATATCTGATTTTAATGATGTGTAATAGTAATTAAATTTACTTCATTAACAGGATTAAACATCTTGTATATGGTAAGTTGCAATATACCAAGAAATTCATCTTCAGCACATTTACTCCTCCCCCCGACCTTTTCGTCTTTAGATTGTGGCTGCTGATAAGGAATAATCCCCTTCCGAAATCATATTCTGGCTACCGGCCTGACCACCAGCGATCGAACCTTGAACCTTTCGATTGATTGATTAATTGAACTGGTGTTTTAGGTCCACTTTATGCACAGTAAGGCTAATCGGGACTGGACATATAGTTTAAAGTGAGATCCGAAGAACTTTGTGCCTCCATCGGGAATCAAAACCCAGGCAGGTTGTTGAACCTGCCGAACCAAAGACAAGAGCGTAATGATTTGAGCATGTGGGAACTTTGTTTTATCCAGTGCCATCATATATTCAGTTTTCTACACACAAATAAGATTCATTTTAAGAACTTAGACGTGTGCATATAATTTCTTATCATCATATTTTGCAAGTGAACAATCAGATGCCATAGAAGACTCGGGCCCGCGCTTGAACTAAGAGAAATCGGATTTGATTCTGGTATAAACTGTATACATGAGATGTCTAGCTTGAACTCATTACGCGCACATTTCATATTTGCACTGTTGCCAATACTTGTAAACCTGGTTCCAGCACTTTATATCTAAAACAACGGAAAAGAGTTTTATCTACTTCTCAATTTTTTTCCAGCAAATTTACAAATCTAAAGACTAATAACATTGTTCTTGGTGTATAAGCCATTAAGCTAATGAGTTCATTCTGCATTTATTTTCCCAAATAATGGCTATGTATTTCACGAGAGTATATCCGTAGACTGCTGGGGGCTACAGAAGAAAATGATGTTCCTTTCCAATTTATTGATTGATTGAGTTGGTGTTTTAAGTCCACTTTATACACAGTAAGGCTAATCGGGACTGGTATCAAACCCCGGAACCCCTTGATTACAAGGCGACGATGCTTCCATGCACCACCGAGGAGGCCCTTGATCCTTTTCTTTCCAAGACTATATATATTTATATATACACATGCATATATAATGTATGTATACGGCATAGACCTATATGGTGTATAAATAGTTTGTTAATTCATAATAGTTTACGTTTGGGGCCCCCCCAAACTGATCAACCTAGCTACATTCCTGTTTTCAACTGAGGTGTACTAAGTGTTAATTTCATTCCATGACCTCTACTCAATCAAGATTTTTTCTTCTCCTGTTATTTTTTAGTGAGGAGATTGTCTAAGGATCCTAGAGATTTTAGATCTGAATAAGGTACTTGGTATACAATACCTTTAGGTTTCGTCATAATGGGTATTTATATATATATATATTTAGGATTATAGTCCCCACCCCATTTTTTGTTTTTTATTCATGACAATGGTTGTACCTAATGCTGCTTTATTTTCACCTAATGAAGCATCTCTGCTGATTAGTCTTCCAAATGCTGCTTGCTCCAATTTTTGATCAGCCTCATGACGAGCACCAAGATCAGTGTGAGTATTATAGGCAGTGGCATGGTCTTTACAAGTAGAGTATTAATAATTTTAATTAAGTATCCTATGCCTTTACTGTCATTTACAATAAAACTGGCTAGTTTAGTACTAATCATATCTACAATGCCTATTTTTTGATTACAGAAATTATTATTGCCAGCATTTTCTTCTCCTGCTATGACCAACAATCTATCTATGAGTTTTCTTACATCATCCACCCACACAAACTCTTTGGGTAGAGTATTGTAGTGTTTAATGCCAGTACCAGTTTTAAGTTGGTTCCATATAGGTTTAATCATATTTTTGTATTTGTCCCCACTGCTAGATTTAAATCTATTCTGACTAGCATCATTGTTTTGGTATAGTGCATCAGACAGTATTAAAATTTCTGTGTAACTCTGGTAATCTTCATCTGTATAATCTCTAGGATTTTTCTTGGTGATGAGTTCCTACAGAGCCAGGATATCTAGACCAGTTATTTGCTCCACCCAAATTGACTTTTACATCATCCCCTTGAAATGTAACTCTAGATTTTCCAATTTTCCAAACTATCATTGGGCTCCATGGTTCGATATAATCCAAATACTTCATCTTTGTCAAATTTCACAGTACTCAGGTAATCTCTTGCCAAGAGACCTAACTCAATTTTTTCTGAATCTCCTATGGCCTTAGTATGTGGTTGTTGGAGTACTAGAGAAGTATGAATACTAGATAATGGTGTAGAAGTAGGTGGTTGTTGGAGTACTAGAGAAGTATGAATACTAGATAATGGTGTAGAAGTAGGTGGTTGTTGGAGTACTAGGGAAGTATGAATACTAGATAATGGTGTAGGAGGAAAATCTGCATAATTTCTAGCAGCAAGAGGCACTAGCTCTTTTATGAGGTTCTTATTTTGTTCTGTGACACCCTTAATTTATCTACCAAGACCACTGATAGCTTCAATAATTGGTTGATCTTGATGTTTGTGTTGTTCATAGTATCCTCTTTTCTCAGATTTCCAGCCTTTAAATCTTTTAGCCAGATAGTCACGTAAATTCAAATTGTCTTCAATTTTATGTTTTGTCATTTTTGTTTATAGGTTATATATAACGTCACAACATATTTTATAATGACTCAACATTTATAAAATTGTTAATTTTGTTTCTATATTTTTTATTGTTTGGCTTTTGAGTCATATCAATTGTAGCAAATACAAAATTATCTTTGTTCCAGCAGGAAGAGCAGAATTTTAAAAATTGACTGTAGTTTAAATCTCCCCCTACATAGTCATTATATACATGTTTAAGATTAGTGTGGCCCTGACGAAACAGACAAACTAGATTTGTATTATCACGAAGTAACTGTTTGGGAATGTTAGAATAAGTCTGAACCAGATAAAAACAGTCTATTCCCCTGTGACGACCCTGAGTAAAAGATTACGTACTTCATTTTGATTTTCTAAAATTACATCATCAAAGACTACAACTGAGCTTTCATAACAATTGTCAAGTGGTTTTATTTCTGATTTATAGGTAGCTATGCCCAGTCCTTCATACAGTTTCATAAGCTGCTGGTATTTGGGTTGTTTCAAACTTTTTGAGAAAACATACAAGTGTCTGTTCTTCCAGTCTAACCAATTGGGGGCAAGCAAAAAATTATCTACAAGTAGTGTATTTTTTCCACAACCAGATGGACCTACAGTTAGGCATCTAAGATGGTCAGGGAGCAGCTCACCATTTTTCTTTCTAGTTTCTAGTAAATCAGGCAAACGTCTTACCACATTCCATGTAGTTGTCATAGAATTATTTGGTCTGTGGTAATCCAACATTTTTCTGGAAGTCTCAGCCATTTTACTTATAACTTTTTGTTTTTTCTACGTAACACTTTCTCAATAAGATATTTATTTGGGTATTCAGTTTTGCTAAGTTCTTCTTCATAAAATCTTCCTTTTAATATTCATCGCAATTGTCTTTTATTATATATGTATGCCTGTTCCCTGGTAAGACTTCAACCACAGTGAACAACCCTGTACTTCATTTTTTAGTAAAACCCTTTTCAAAATGGTGTTTCAATTTGCTAACTCTTACTCGATCTCCTACTTTGTACTTGGGTTTCTTGGTTGTGTGTTGATATTTAGGACAGTAAACAGTGGAAATCAATTGTAATTCGTCAGATTTTGTTACTTTAGCAGGCTTCATATGTATGGTTCTATGTATAGAGTTATTGTAATTATGAACAAGATCAGATAAAATTGTTATCCACCTGTAGTTACCCTGCAAACTAAACTGTTTCCACATATGTTTTTTTAGTGTCCTGTTGAATCTCACAACTATACTAGCTTTCAAATTACTGTATGTAAAATAATGTCTAATATAATGTCGGACTATTAATTTGGTGAATGTGGAATTGTAAAATTCTTTTCGTCTGTCTGTCTGTAAGTGATGAGGTATTCTGACTTGTTGAAAAATAGACTTAAAAGCCTCAGCGACACAAGCTCCTGTTTTAGATTTCAGAGGAACAGCCCAAGCATATTTACTAAAAGTGTCTATTACAGTTAACAAATACTTAAAACCATGATTTATCTTATTCAGAATATTCAAATTTCCTGTGTTCATTTCAATCAAATCAGCCTGCCATAGATCATCATTTCCTTTTGTTACCACAGATAGTCATTTGTAGTTACGACGAGCTGGTCTGTGTAGTTCATTAATTATATCTTGTCTAGACAGTTAGTTAGATAAGAGAAGATTACATAAAAGGATTATCGTCAGGATACAATTGTTTGACTTCAAATAATAATTGGTCACCAGTTTCAACATTAAAAACAGACAATTGTTTATCTTCATGTATTTTATGTTTATTGGTAGTATTATCCCAAGATGCTATTGGTATTTGAAGTGCCCTGAACTCACCATCTTTTCTTTGTATAGTGAAAAGTGGCACCTCAAATTGTTTTGCCTTTTTCAAATATGCAAACATCAGAAATTGAATAGTACCATTGAAGAAAAAATCATGAGCCTGTGAGTAATGTTATATTTTGTAAATATTGCCACCCTTAACATATGTCCATTGCCCTCTAGTATTTGGAATACTGTGAAGTCTGACAATCAGCAGAGAAAAACTGACTAAATTCTACTTCATCCAATCTGCTCAATAATGGTTCCAAGTGTTCTATAGTACGAACAATCTCATAATAGCTGGGTTTGATTTTCACATCAACATACAGTTGTTTAAATTGTTCTCTTAAATCATGAAGCTGTGTGGTGAAACTTGATAAGGCTGATTCTTGATTTGTGTCTATGGTCCCAATTTGAAGCTTAATATTTGAAATAATTTGCTGTAAACTCTCCACAAGCCTCAATTTGGAACTCTGGCTAGAAAGATCATGTATTTGTTTTCTGATTTCCATAAACATCCACCTGGATGTTTTTGATATCCTCAGATTTGAGTATTCGATTTACTGCTCTTTTCACAGCTCTGAGTTCCTGCGATGTAGGTAAGGTAGCTACAGTATTCTGGAGTGTTGTGAGGGCTTTTTTTACAGCATCTAATTCATTGGCATAAGCTACAGTACTCAGGACATCTTGGAGTTATGTCATTTTGTGTAGGTGTTGATTGCTGTAGTGTTTCTAATTTGTGTTGTATGTCATCTATCAAATGAAGAGAATGAGATAATTCAGATTCAGTGTTCAGATTTTCGAGCTTAGTAATTTGCTGTTGGACTATACTCAGAGTTTCAGTAATGCCAGGTAATTTTGATTCCAGTATTTCCTGGACACTCATTAGTTCATTTTTCATTGTTGCCAAAGTATCCTTTGTGGGCTATGGTACTTTGAATTTTCCCAAAATCCTCGTAAGTCTCAAGCTGGAGTTTGATGTTCGTAACATTATGAGTAATGGCGTTAAGTTCGAACAAACTCTATAATAATATCATTATTTTTCTCATCTTTTAGCTTGCCCGGTACCTTTTTGTTGTGGGTGGGAATACCAAAATTAGGATTATATGAAGATGTATCAAAATAATCAAGCAACTCAGGGTGTTCTATATCTTCATACAGATTAGGTGTTTTGATGTAATATACAAAAGTATCCGTATCCATATACAGGAGAGAAATGTTATCCTTATAATAGGGCTTCATTGTATTATAGTGAATCTCCAGCATGTGTAGCTTGGACATATCCAGCACTGCAGCTCCCATATAGATTGGTTTGTCAAATTTGATCCATGGCTTCTCCATTTGGAAAAGTGACAAATATTCATGATATATTGTACGCAATTTGAATTTTGGATTTGCCACCAATTTATTACACTTTTTTGGATTAGAGACCAGCCTCACATCTTCGTGCTTCCTAATATTCTCCATGATCTTACCATACACTGCGTTATTCATTTATAGAAATCCCTATCCAAATCTGACTTGGCAGCTGTTCTGTGTCTTGTGTCGGTTTCAATATAAGGCTTCAACCACTCCGAATGCCTAAATCTGAGGACTTCGAATTTGTACTATATTGACCCCCTTGTCAATCAAAAATCTAAGATTCTTATAGTGGATAACATATCTCTCTTTAGACTTGAGAGTCATTAGAAGCTTTTTCTGTTTTGATTTGGGTGGGCACAAACTCGGGAGCCGGTGGCAAATTGGAAAACAGATTGCGTAAATTATAAGGGTAAACAAGATCCACCTCGGCAAAGAAACCATACTCTGTGTCATCAAAATTTTGGATATCTATTGATATGGAGTCCATCCAATCGAAATCACCATAGGGGAGTTTCTGCATCATCGAATAACCATATAAATTATTTACATCTACATAGAATATCTGGGTTATATTTTGTCATATGTGTATTGTTGCCCCTCACATATCTTTGTGTGCATTGCACCATGCCCCCGTGTATAGCTCCCTCTATGAAGAGAAGCATGTCCACATCTGTAATTAGCTCCAGTTCGATTTTTGTTTTGAGCAACATAGCTGACCATGCTAACCGAGGGAGGGTATACAAATGTGCTGGATCCAATTTATAGATATTTATAGACAATTTTCTAAAAGCCTGGAATTCGTCGGCAAAGATTGTCATATCCAATTTTAGATAAGCATCATGGTAGTCACCCAGTGTCCTACACCCTAATTTCTCCCACATCAGTTGTGCATTGTGGTAATCTTGATCTGTGATATTTTGTTCTGTAAGTTGGCTGTAAAACTTATCTTGAGGAGGGATCTGTGATATTTTCTACTCTAAGTTGGCTTTAAACTTACATTGAGGAGGGAGAGACTCACCATCAAATTTAGTATGGTCAGTCACATATTCATATGGGTACACCATTTTTTGTCTAATATGTTCTATGCCCAAGCCGGAGAAACTATTGGTTGTGATTTGGAACTGGTCATTAGATAGTTTGCTAGCAAGGGCATCCAGGCCAGCAGAGAGAAATCGCATGGAGTCCAGGAATATCATCCTTATAATGCCACCACCAGGAATCTTTACTGTTTTGCTGATACTGATATATCTCTCCTGATTCTCTGCTAGGACTTCTATGTTCTCCATATCATAACTGAGATGTGTAACCAAATGGTGAAAATCATATTCGCTGGCATTATGAAAAAAATATGAGGACAAATTATTCTATCTGTATTTTGAGATTACAGCTATTACACATAACTCCCAAATTTATTCCTGTGAAATGACAATGGTCATAAACTTTTTTATTATCATCTGTAAAATATGAATTGCACTGTGTGCAAATCTTAGTAGCATCATGTAATTGCTTTTCAGCAGCAGATAATGGTGCTCTTAGTTTTGACACAGATAATACCATACCAATTTCCCTCACTTCATTTTTAATTTTTTGGAAAAAATGTTTGACAGCATCAGGTTCTCGGTATACTTATTAAGTTTTGATGAATTGCACCACACAACTACATAACCATAACTACAAACCTCATGGAGCTGATAAGGTGTCGTCGAACAGATTTCAGATCAGGGTCTGAATAGTTGAATGGTTTGAGAAATGCCTCAAAATGTGCTATTATTATAGCTGGATGCTCCAACAGGGCCTTGTGTTGTTTAAATTTCTGAACCTCTCCTGGTTTGGACATAATCGTATTCACAGGTTTGTTCTCACCACAATATTTTTTTTGCTCTTCACGTTTCTGGATAGCGTCACCGTTCTGATTATCAAATGTGGACAAACACCTATGACAAATTTTGATTTCCCCTTTATGCTTGCTTGCTTGGCTTCTAACTAGACGGGAGAGATTGCAAATAAGGCAATAATGGGAATTTTTGTCATCTAATGTAAGTAACAAATTAATGACAGTAGCATTATCATTATTGACAGTGCTTATTTTGTGGGGATATACAAAATTATTTTCTGTATAGGCATACACATTAATTGCGAAGGGATTTCGTACACGATTTTGCTATATCGGATGTGGCAACAGGATACTCGATACCCGACATAGCATTCTCAAACTCTGCCTCATACTGCATATAATGATGAATATGCTCTGGATTGTTTTTCCTATCCACTGGGTGAAGTTTTGCCAAGACACGCCACAGAAAATACTTGTTATCATTATTTTGTATATTGAGCACTGCTTTCTTATTCTGAATATTCACTGGAAGGTGGGCATAGGTAGAAGCAGAGAAGGGGGAGAATTGACTTATTTTCAGTTACAGTTTATGTGAACTACCACACAATTTCCAACCAGATCCTTTGGCCACAAATTCCTTGTGTTTTGTGAGCAGTGTGTCCATATCTGAGCATAGATTTGTTCCAAATTATCTATATCACACAAATATAGAGTCTGGGTTTTGGAACAATGGCAAAATATTTGATGTGTTTCATCTGGTTTCTCATATTCAGAGGATAGGATACTATAGATCTTAATAGATTTATTTTTTAAGTTTATTTTTCAGGTGGTCTATTATTAAGGATTTTATGTTTTTTAAGAAATTGTTGATATCACAGGGTGGCTCCGATTCAAGGGATTAATCATTGAGTCGCCCACCAAAAGCTGTTACACCAGGTATGGTCGAAGATCTAATTTGTTTCGGTTGAGGGCCATCGTTTTGTGCTATATCTGCTTGTCTTTTTGTAGGATTGGTCTGACGTGTTGATGGTTGATATTCATAACTCTTCTTATGTCTGTTCAGATTGGGAATGCTAATAGAATTTCCACAATAGGGACAGGGTTGGGTTGGTAATAGAGAATTTTTTGGTTGACCGGTGCATATTGCCCGGTGTTTTGACATACTTGTTTTGGATATGAATTTACCACAATTGGGGCATTCAGTTTTAGCTATTGTTTTTTATTTGGTATTTATATAAATTTTACGAAAAATAGTAAATTATTTTGGGTATTGGTATTTATATATAGATTTTGCTGGAGACACAAAGTCTATGCCTAAGTATATATATAAAAAAAATATTTTGGGTACTAGTAGTTTATTTATATTACTAGAGAGACAGGTCTATTTATACCTTGGTATATTTAGTAACTATACATATGTATCGTTCGCTGCGGGATGGCGTAGGTTCGAATCCGGCTCTGGTCGGAATTTATTCGGCCTGCGTATAGGGCCGGTGGCAACCCACCATCGTGAGGAAATTGGGGAGCTCCGAGTGAGTGAGCGTAACCCAATCGAGAAGACCTGCAACGGCTGGAGGCTCGTCGGGCTGATCCCCCGACACACCAATACTGGTCTAACATCTCCACGCTACAACAGGTGACGGAGGAACAGTGTGGGAGGGAGACCAGCAGTCGGTAGGTAAGCCAAGGCCCTCACGGGCTGTAGAGCTATGGGTTATTATTATTATACATATGTATCACAATTGCTCTCACGGAAATTTGCTTACAACCACTCTCAATTACAACTGCTTTTAACAACTGATGGCAATGCCCAAACAAAACCTATATATATATATATATATATATATATATATATATATATATATATATATATATATATATATATATATATATATATATATATATTCACACTCTCTCAACCCTGACGGGACATTCCCAATGGGTCGATGCCTCGAGGTCAACACACGCGTGCCCAGTATTAATGGAATGGATCAATGTCCACACACATGCCCGGTGTTGATGGGATGGGTCGATGATATTCTCGCAGTGCGATCAAACGTGGTTTGCTAGTATGAACTGTCACAGTAAAACAGGTTGAGGACACTTGTGGCATGTGACAGTCAACCAATTAACAGGGGTCAGGGCATTCCAGGCCAGCTTAATTTATCGAAATTCCCACCAGAGTCACTGACGAGACATTCCCAATCCAGCTAAATTTCTCAGAATTTTCGAGCCACCTTAATTTCTCACAATTCTCACCAGAGTCACTGATGGGAAATTCCCGAGGCAGCCAAATTTCTCAGAATTCCAAAGCTAGCATAATTCTCAGAATTCTCACCAGAGTCACTGACGTGAAATTTCCGATCCAGCTTAGTTCTCGGGACATTCACTTACAAGTATAAAATCCTATTCTAGGAATCTGAGAGAGGGGGTAGGGGGGCTATACTAATATTATATACACACTCAAACAATTAACAGGGGGTCACAGCATTCCAGGCCAGCTTGGCACTTGGGTAAATCATCTGAGTATAAATTTCGTACAATGATCCGTCGATTTGTTACACTTATAAATTAGCTAAAATCCACCAGAAGATATAAAATATAGCATAATTTTAGTCCATTTAAGCCAAAATAGGCCCTAATATTAGTCAACGCTCGTACCATGAGTCCGCAGAATTCTCTATTCTCCCCTACTAACATGGAATTTGCATTTCACTGATGAGTGGTAGCTGCGAATGAAGATGAACCCATTCAACTCGCAGGTTCTCTGGAAGTGGATCATCGCAGTTTAGGTTCTAAAGCCACAACTGTTGTAAAAAATACTTATACTTTATTGTTTATTTATTTATTTAGCACAAGATCCTTAACAGAACCAATAGTTCCAATTAGAAAGGATCATATTAAAAACATTTATAATAAAGATTAAATACCTTTTAAAAATTTCAAAAATACAAAACTACAGAATTACAATATTACAAAATACAAAGAAAAAGTAGGTATGTTACACAAATTAACAGAACAAAATACAAAAACACTATAGTACAATCACCACAGAGTACTGCTATATACTTTCAGATACAAACATATTATGCATCGCACAATAGTCGATGAACACTAAGATGAATTACACAATTTGTACAAATATCAAATCCATATGAGAGTAAATAAGGCATGACTTTAAGTACATAGTAGTGATAAAAATAACATAATACAAACACAGCTTCAATCAAATTTACTGTGAATTTAATTGATTAGGCAATGGCAATATATGTCTTTTTATTATTGAGCTATATGTTATAAAAGGAATCACGAAGTCTACTTTAATTCTCTTTTGAACAATGTTCTCATAATTTGTGCATAGTCTGATAACAATTGAAGATTTAAGTATATTGTTTCTTGATTTTTCAATTAAAAAAAAGGAAGCAAACCCCTAAAATTTATTGGCTTAACATTAAGTTTAAAATATTGCAACACTTCAGGCGAATCTATTAACGGGATGGACTAGGGCCGCCATCTTGAAAATTCGTCCTATTCATTTACATGGTAAATTGTTACCATAATTGCGTTGCTCTGAAATGGAACTTCGACCATCTGGTTGTAGGGCTTTCTTCTACGTAACCGTCCCCTGTGTTCTAATACTTCGAAGCATAAATGTTATAATTATATTGAGAGCAAAATAATAAAAATTGACAAAATGCAGCTGACATGCCTTTCCACTTAATTTTCTTATTTCACAAGAAGCATATTATAAATCCAACATAATTGTTCACTAGAGGAAACATTTATGCTGCGATTGATGTATACTTGTCACTGGGAACTTTGCGTATTTTTATGCAATTACTATAATATCCGAACTCTGCAGCGTATTTTTATCGCAGCATATTGTGCTGCTCCCTACCATTACTCCTGGAACTTCCAGGAGGCGGAGGGATATTTGAGTTGGGCAGCTTCTGCTAGCTAAACGTTCGTCGAGTGCTGTCAACCAACACAATCGCTAAAAAATAGAGAAGATTGTCTCTATCAGGTCAGGGAAAAGAAAGACGAGGCGAGCAATTAACTTGAAAATTTGGCGAGAATAACAAAAACATAGATAAATGTAAATATGTATTTATATTACTTCCTGTAACGTAGATAATTGAAAACTGCGCAGTCGTCACGCGAACAGTTTTGTCCGCAAATTCATGGGTCGACGAAAACCTTGCTGATCTGAAGCCTAGAAATTGCCTGAGGGAAGGATACCGCTATGGTTCTTCCGTCCCTCGGTAGGAGCGAGCTCCAAATGTTTGTCACTTCACTTGCGAGTGGTCAAGGTCAACTTTTCGGAATGACACAACGGTGTGTTTCTTTACGATACAACAGATCCCAGTGATTAGTTGATACAACCAGAAACATTTCCTCTTTTTGGAAACCGTTACGTCTTTCCATTGGGAAAAGGTTTCTACAAAATGTGCGAATCCTTATTGTTTTGATTGCACGATAAGCTGCATATTCTATTCGTGTAAAAGTATTTTCTTTCACCTAGATGTTTCCCTTGAATAATTTCACAAATGATAGTTTACGTATTCTCACGAAATGCGTACTGCTTATGTACGGTACCCTACAAAAATAATTGTAGACAAAGGAGATACGAAATAGACTGACTACAAGCATAGGTGGATGCATAAAAAATTTCCTGGGAGGGTCACAAAATATGCCGTAAAGATACGACAGGATGTAATATTGATAAGATTATGGGCAGACACAAGATTCCAAAACAAATGTAAGGATGAAACAACTGTTTTTCTTTTACATCTCACCAAATCCGAACCTGGGACCCGTTGATTATACCGGAAAGGAAAGGCGCCAGCGTTAGAAGAATTTGATGAAGTAGAAGTTGTTCCACAATTACTTGTATTGACAGTGATTAAAAATGAAATACTTTTGAGAATTTTCCTATTCAGACGAAACTTTATTTTTTCTTATTTAACGTCGCTTTTACGCCACTTTTGACTAATCGCGACAACGAGGATGAATGATAACACTGGTCGACAGTGAAAATTTTTTTCGAGCTGCTGAAGACGAATCTGAACTTGGTTTTTGTCCTGCACCCTCAGATTTAGAATTAATGCCAGTTATAGTATCAACCTTTAGACCCTGGCCAAAATTTAAAGGAAATTGCAGAGCTTCATGTTGGCAGCCTTTGTACCCCTCTACTAATTAGGCCCGTCTACTTGGCTGCACTTTTTAACACTCGGTGCAGTGCAGGTGTATCCAGTGTCAGGGTGGTGCAAGAGTGACCAGTGGCGTGCCCAAAGGGGGGGGGGGGGTTGGTGTGGGTTATAACCCCCCCCCCTTTGGCCCGGTATTCCTAAAAACAACATCAAAGGTAGGAAAAATGGTGAAATGAGGGCTTACTACCAGAAAGAGTGTACATAACCCCTCCCTTTCGAAAACCCTGGGCACTCCACTGAGAGTGACGCAAGGAAATGACGTTCAACCAACTAAACAGATTGCGGTGTTCAAGTTCAAAAGATTCAACAAATGCCTGTCTGCTGCTTTAAAGGGTCATTTGATTAGTTGGCATTCACCACGTCACCATACACCACACTTGTACCGGTCCGGAAGGTAGTGCAGACACCAAATACACTACTTGACTTTAAATCAATGAACTATACGCTTCGGTGCAAAAGAGAGTCAAAGGGAGTCAAAAAGTGCAGTCAACTAGACGGGGCTATCATCCCAGAATCACAAATGATACCTCGTTGGAAAGCTTATGGAACTCAGATTCCAACAAAGTACATTTAGGTTCCATCACACCCAATTTGCAGAAGAAGAAGAAAATAAGAAAATTTGGGGAAAAGTTAATTTTTGGAGAACTTGAGGTAAGTTTTCCAACACTTACAATTGCGCTACGCAAACATAAACTCAGTAAGACACACCCTATACGTTAAGTTGGCTAACTGAAGTTGTCCTGTAGGACAATGAAGAAACATATGTAAAGTATACATATTGCAATATACAGGGTGAGTCAAAAGTCCGTGACCACCCCTTATAAAATGGAAGGGAGTGTAGATTGCAACAATTCAACACTTTTTCCAGTTCTTAAAACTGGTTAAAACTGAGGTTAATTGCGAAGATTACAGGACATAAATTAATGAGATATCACCATTGCCCAGGTCGGCGCTGGAATCTTGAACGAAACACACACACACACACACACACACACACACATATATATATACTAAAACAAAATTACTTTTTGTTATAGTCGTGTTGGTATTATAAGCAGGAAAGTGATAGCATACAAAATACACCACTTAGAAAACTGTGAAAATTGTCATACTCTTAGAAATAAGCTCTCTTATTATTCGATATTTCATTAACTTCAGTTGGGGGTTAGGGGGCGAGGTATCGGACTAGAGGACACTTGCCCCCCCCCCCCCGGCGTCGTCACTGAACCCCTGCCGCCGTAGCGCGCTGTGCTAACCACTCCGTCACGGAGGTTGACTCTCAGTCGAAACTATCAGAAACATTGGAAAGATCAGAGTTCCTATTCGCGAACCGTCTTGTAAACAAAAAGTAGGAAAGTAGCTATTCGTTACATAAATGACAGAATGAGTGAAACAGTGACGTCAGATATATTCCATTTTCTGAGGTTGTATTATTTAATATTATTAGTACTATTTTACTGTTCTTGGTTCTTGAAATACTGCAATTTGTTCTGTTGTTCGCAAAAAGAACAGTATTTCCTGGTGAGATATTTTGCTTTTGCCGTGACGTTGTATTTATGTGGACCTTTAATATATTTTTATGTCAATTTTTTTCAGATTGAAACATAATTTTAATTACGATTTTTAATAGTGATCTTTTATGTGTGAGCGAATTTATAATATTCATACCAATATTATCAAATGAATTATTAATTCATATGCAGTCCCAGGTAGCCAAATGTTGCTTTCGGTGTGAACTGTCTGTCCTTAGATATGTCGGTGTTGGCCAAGCATCGTGAGGATAATGGCGAGTTCATTGAAAAGGAAAGCCAAATAAGCTTCGCCTGGAAAGCCAAATAAGAGCAACAATTGGTTTGATTGATTTATTTGGTTTATATTTCTTTGTTTTTCTGCCACTTTCGGCTAATCTCGAAGATAAAAACGAGTGATATGATATTATGAAATTGATGAAACGACGCTCACATGGAACGCCCATACCCAAGCCTGGATTCGAACCCGGGAACCCTGTCGTCGTAGCGCGCTGTGCCATCCATTAGGCGACGAAGTTCGGCACGATAAAAACAATTGCACTTGTTGCACTGAGCAGGTGTACCCCACAGATAAGCCATTCGGTAGGTATTGAACCTCAGGCGACATTTTCACCATGGAGTTTATTATTCCAAAGCTGCTACCTCGGTGGCGCAGAACTAACTGACTTCTGTTGTAAAGGCTCTAGGTTCGAATTATGGCCTTGGTTTGCATATTTTAGTGCATTTATTCTATTCCCTGTTTCATCGGATCACCATGTAACCAATCTTGATGCACCCCTTATAAAAGTTGACCCGCCCTCGCTGGGGAAAAAAGGGCGGCAAGGGACGTTAACGTCTTTTCTGGGGAACTGTTGATGTGCGTTGCAGAGAAGACAGTCCGAGTCAAGCATAGATACGGTTAGGATACGTTGGTTATTAGTTTCGCAGGCTGTGAAAAACTGTAATTGAACTATCGGCCATAATCTCAGCTGGAAAGAGAGATAGTGTCTAATGAATGAACTGTAAGTGAACTAACGGTCATGATCCCAGCCGGAAAGGCAGATAGTGCCTATAGAATAAACTGTGAGTGAACCATCGGTCTATGCAGTATCTCTACTTGAACCTGAGAAAAGGTTACTAAAGAAGAGAGGCTACATGTTTATTATAAACCAACGACAGGAGGATTAGAAGATTGAAGACGTCGAACTCGGTGTCAGCAAGATTTGTGTTTTCCCCCCAACTCCCCCTAAGTGTTCAACGTTAGTGTTTTCCAGCGTGTTTATCGCCAACTGAAGTAAATACCTAGGTAGTTACATCGAAGACATAAGTACTCTGTGAAATAACCTCTAAGAGCTAAGTTTGGTCTAATATCTCAACAAATTCACACCGGAAGCTGACTAATCTGTGTATTCCGGAATCGTTTGTAAACCGCAGACGTCAGGTGCCTGGGCCTTTAATAAATATTAATACTGTATTTTGTGGTGTATAAATACTTAGATACTTAAATATAAAAATTCACTGCTGGTCTCCTTTTGTGTGATTGACGTTGTTCGACGGCAGAATAAAAATTGGTCTAAGTAAAATCAAAAAGAAAGAAAAAACGATATAACCATTTATCCTTGCCGTGGAAAGTGACGAAGTTTTTGGTTCACTAGTTGCTCATATAGGCAAATCGGAACTGGAGTACAGTGGAGTTCCCGAGCCACTGTGTAAAGTGTTCCCACCGGGAATCGGCTCTTGATCACAATCCCACAACGTTATCCCCTACGCTATCGAGGCGGCCTGAAAAGTGGCGTAGACGAATGGAGGAAATCAGAACTATAAAGAGTGTATGCAATCCTGAATATTAACTATAATACCAAAATTAAATTTTCAGTCCTTTAGATTCTAAGAAAGCTTATTCATATAAAGGTGGATCCCATACAATTTGTAACGAAACTGGTTCGTTACAATAAATAAGTCAGTAAGTGGTCAGTAATTTGTCAGTATTTGGTCAGTTTTTTTTTTTTTTTTTTTTGTTACTTTGTTCAGTTAAATCAGTAATTTTGACCACTTGAATAGTTTCCACCCCTGCTATTACCAAAACCAAAGCTATCGCACATAGGAAATTCCAACCCAACCTGAGTCGCTGGCTAAGGGTTAGCACTACAGACATTCAGTTCAGTGGTCAACCTTGCCTCGGGGACAGACAAAATCAAAACAAAAGCAGGCGGTGGGTGTTGGTTGAATGTTCTGCGAGGAAGGAATTTACAGTACCGGAAATTTGGGGAGGGGAGCTTGAACGAGGGTGTATTTTGTGGGTGAAAGTTTTATTTTAGCGTATACTATTTTTCGCTGTTTGTAAGTAAAATACAGAGTGATTAACTTATATTTTAGGAAAGGAATCAAATTGTAACATTGTACACAGAGAATACCATAACACTTCCTTGCAGTAGTTTGCAAACATTCAACTACACCTTTTATTTTTTTTAGCTAAATTAAATCGAAATATAAAACAACCTTTCTCATCTTGTCTATTCTAATGCATAACATACAGCCAAAGTACATCTACGTTTTGTGTGTTGCACTAAGTACAGGTAAATTGTAGAGCAAGAACTGCAGCGACGGAGGAAAATTCAAATCAAACAGGGAACTATATCCAGTCGCGGAATAAGCCACACTCTTGCGTCGGACCTGCTCGCAAAACTATCTTCGGTGGTTGGTAGTAATTCGGAAGTTTCACCACCAGATGTCTCAGACGTAAGGGTGGCAAAGTCGTTTCTTTGATCCATGGCGTTAAGTAATTCATAATCTTACAAAGTATAAAATATTGAGCTATTAATCTTCTAGATTTCAAAGGTGGCACCTGAAAATCTAGAAGTAAAAAATTATAAGAAATTCTATTTAATACTGCTGAACGATTATACTTTTTAAAATACAAATATCATAAAAATTTAAACTGAATTCGTTCAATATTATTTGAATGTACTTGATAAAATGGATCCCAAATTTCACTCAAGTATTCAAGCCTTGAACGAACGATTGCATTATATAGGTTCATTAAAACCTGCATATTCTTAAAATCTTTAGTTGACCTAATTATACATCCAAGATGTTTATATGAATCCGAGCAGATGTAAGAATAATGATGTTTATAGTTTAAATTCTTATCCAATATTAATCCTAAATCATTGATTACATCTATGCGTGTACGTACACTTCCATTAAGAATATAATTAGTAAGTATGGCTTTTGTTTTATTCGCTAACATTATTGTTGGGCATTTACTAATTTTAAAATATAATTTATTCTGAATGCTCCATTGATAACAAGCATCTATATCTTTTTGTAATAAGATAGCATCTTCTGGAAGTATAATGCCTTTAAAAATCTTTAAATCATCTGCATACAATAAGCAGTGTGAAAACAATTTATAACAGATGGAAGATCATTTATATATAATGCAAAAAGAAGGGGATTGAGATTTGATCCCTGAGGGACACCTGAATATTCTGTATATGCTGTCGGTGTAGCATAGTTATAAACCACTTTTTATTTCCTGTTTTTCAAATAAGAGATAATTATTTTTAATAAAACGTCAGATAAGCCAAATGAAGAAAGTTTATTTAATAATAATGTATGATCAATCTTATCAAACGCCTTAATAAAATCAGTGAATATAATGTCTACCTAAATGTTTTCATTAAAAGAATCCGAAATATATTGAGTAAAATACATTAAATTCGTGAAAGTGGATCTTTTTGGATAAAAAACATGTTGTGCATCATAGATATAAGGCTGAACATGAAATAAAAGTTTACTACAGGATCTATTCAAATATCTTCACTGGGGTTGAGATTTACGCAATAGGTCTATAATTTTCAATGTTGTTAATATTTCCTTTTTAAAAAACAGGCGTAATTTTGCTAATTTTTCATTGATCAGGAAAGATTTGTGTCGATAAAATTAAATTATAGATAAAACATAGTGGGAGTCGAACAGGGTCTGCACAAGCTTTATAAATATATGAGGGTATTTCATCTGGACCACTTGATTTCTTAGATTTCAGTTTTTTCAATGCTTTCATATAATTCCTTGCAGTTATAGTATTTATATTTAAACAGTGAGAAATACCCAAAGTTTCGCCTGTATAAATGGGGTTACCTTAGCATAAACACGGCTAAAGAACCTTGCAAATCCATCTGCAATATCCTGATTAGATGTTAGTGTAGCCTGTTGATATGCCATAGTAGACGATTTTAATTGAGGTTGCTTCTTATTTTTGATGTATTGCCAAAATTGTTTTGAATCATTTTTAATTTCATTTTGCACATTATTTACATAGTTTTGTAGGCTAAGTTTATTAACTTAGATTCTCTTCGTAACTGAATAAACCATTCATTATGATAATTAGAAATATGTCTTTTACGCCTATGTAATTCCTTGCATTTCAATATTTTTATTATTTCAACATTAAACCAACATGGATACAAGTTCGTTTTATGAATTCTTTTCTTTGTCACATGTTTATTAAGTATATAGTAAATGGTTGATAAAACTTATCAATTGCTTTATTTGGGTGTTACATTGAAGCAATTCTTCCCAAGATCCTGATACAACTTCAAAAAATTAGCTTGCTTAAAGTTAAAACGCATAGCTGAATACAATTTATTTCGAGAGCACTTAAAATTAAAAGGTAAATTAAATATAAGAGGAGGGTGGTGTCCATCAACTGGTAGGAGCGGAAATTTTAGTTTTTAACCCTCGGATGCATGTCACTTTTTTTTACAACTTTACATATGTGGGGTCAATTTGACCCCAATGCAATTATGCATTAAAATAAGTACTACAGAGTAAATAGTTCAGCTAATATGGTTTATTGATCAATAATTTCTCTGAATATAACATAGGAAACAATTACACTTTTATTATTATTATTTAACCCCCCCTAAAAAAAATATTAACAATGTATTGACAATTCACTGTTCTACATATTAATGGTAGTTACACTTCGCTCGCAATTATCAGAACTTCAGTTGACCTGAGAAACAGTATTTTAGAGATAACACAATACAGCACTAAATATTCTTTTTTCAGGAAAAAATAAATTTAAAATAAATGATAATAAAAGAAATAAAAAGAAGAATGTGCCGGCTTCTCATGGCAATTAAATACAGCTCACTCGCATTCTGAGCACACCACAATCACACTGCTGTGGACCTTGCACAGAGGTTTCCCAAATCTTCTGCAACGTTCCGTCGTCTTCCTGTTCTCTTGTCTTGTGCAGACCTGGCATCTTACTCTTTTCTTTGAAGATCTATCCTCCAGTCTCTGTGCCTGCCTTACTACACCTCAAAGTTTCATTGCCTTGGTTACTGGTTTCTTCAGGTTCAAGCTTTGGCATCTCCCCCGCATGTGAGGAAGAATCATCTCATTCGCCAACCTCGATAAGGAACATACGGAGTCTGTGACTGACACCTGAATTGTAATCAGAATGCTGTGACAAGTAGCATGTGTATGCATTGAGAACACCTACATTGATTACGTTATAGAAGAGGGCCATTGGCCATCGACGTGTCTGTCTTTTGCAGGTGCATGTTTCAACCAGTTTGTCCATGGCATCCACTCCACTCTTTGTTTGGTTGTAAAACTTTATGATCTCTGGCTTCTTCTTAGACATCATCATCAATTTGTATGTCATGATGCTGAGTAGAATGACATTTTTGTTTTTCTTCGGGTCTCATTTTCATTGTGATGTGCAAGGCTGTCTTGTCTTGATATTGGTAAGTGCAGGTTTTTGTATGATGTTGTGTGCAGCAGTCTGATAAGAGCTTGACTGCTTGCTTTTCCACTGAATTCCATTCTTTGAGATCATGCCGAAAGGTTCTTGGTCATCTGTTGCATCATGCTCTTCACGGTCTTCACTGCTTACGTCTGTTTCAACATCACTGCTCTCTTTCGGAATCTCTTCCGCTTCTGTAACACCACCCCCTTCGTCAAAGCTGTCCGTGTAACTGGCAACACCATCATCGTCTTCTTCTAGCAGCTCGTGAATTTTATTCAGAATTAATCCTCTTGTGGTCATTACTGTCAGTGTCACTTTCAATGTAATAATACAAAGACGCTTTTAGAGTGGTACAAAACAGCACTAAGAAAGTACCTGGTCACAAACACAATGCGACGACCTACCAGACGCTGTCGGCAACTCTTCGTACGCAACAATGAAATCTAAACGACGAACTGTAGAAATACCGACCGACTCACACGCCGCCTCGTTACACAATAACTGGTGGCTTGTTTCTCCTCGATCCGCGCCAAATACATCTGCGCATGCGCACTTTGCAGTGAGTCATGGCAGGGTGAGTGGTTGACCTTGAGATGATTGCGTTTAGTTTGGGCATAATTTAACATTATATTTAGGATCAATTTCCCTTTATGAATGTTTTCCTGCCGTTTTCAGGTTGGGGTCAAAATGACCCCACACATGGAAGGGAGGGGTATTGTTAAAAAAACGTTAAAAATATAATTAAAAATAAATTGTAAGAAATTTATTTATACATGTTCCTATAGCTGAAGTAGCATGGTAAGATGTCACAGAAAATCAGAATTTTTTATTTAGATTTTATTATAATACCAGGAAAAAAACAGACAGTGGGGTCAAAATGCATCCGAGGGTTAAAACATTAATATGGTCTTTAACATTGGTTAACACTAGATCCAAAGTTTTATTGTTATTTTTTTATGTCCAATCCAATATGTTAAATCCAATAAATTCATAAAATCATTAAGCGCATTTGCGATATTTCCACACCGCGTAAGATCAGTATGTGAATCCAATATTGTTGTGATATTAAAATGTCCAATATTAAATGTATTACCATTATAAGAGATATACACCTCTTCTAACAAGAAATATAGGATTAAATATTTATCCAATTTAGTATCAGGAGGAATATACAATGATATATATAAATAACTTTTGACGTCACAACTTATACGCAAAAATACAATTTCTATACAATCAACTGACATCTCAATACATTTTACACAAATAGTTTCCCAGACGAGGACCAACACACCTCCCCCTCTATTTTGTTTGAGCTTGTCTATATATCTGATACCTATTGTCTAATAGTTCTGAATTTTGAACATCACTTGTCAGCCAAGATTCCGTAAGATCAATGATATCATAATCAGTTGCTAAGACAGCCAAGTGCAACTCAGTTAATTTGGTATTCACGCCCCTTACATTTTGATACTAGCATAATAAGTTATTGTTCTCCATTGTCGGCATTGCTATAACTTGACAAGTTTAATAAAAAGACCATGCAAATAGCTGTTGCGCAGCTCACAGCGCATTTCCCCACTCCATTCTCCGCAGCGATGTTGGTTCGCAGTGTTGCAACCTGGAGGGAACGGAATGGTCTGAGGATTTTCATCGAAATTTGTATTTGCTTTTTCATGGGCTGTTTTCTACCTGTCGGAGTACAGAACTTCAGCTCACCTTTCGCCGACTCTTTTCCTTCCTTTAAAAATAGAACTCCCGATGGCGCAGTGGTAGCGTTGTCGCCTTGTAATTAAGGGATCCTGGGTTCGATTCCCGGTGGAGGCACATAGTGGTTCGAATCCCACTTTAAACTGTACGTCCAGTCCCGATTAGCCTTACTGTGCATAAAGTGGACTTACAACAAGAAATCAACCCCATCCAATTCTTTTAAAACTTGAGAAACCATCCATTTAGATACTCCCGTGGCGGTGCTTGTGGACTCGACAACATGATACTTAAGTTTATATAACTCCTTCTGATTTCGCAAATATGTTCCAACATTGTAAACAATTTCCCTGGCCTGTCCTCTACGGGGCTTTCCAGAGCAGATTGTGGATTTCATTGGACCCGGCATGATTTAATTTTTGCATTTCAAAAATATGCAGCCAAGAGTAAAGAGCAAGAACATTTCAGTGCTTTAAAAAAGAACACAGGCAAGCGTGTTATCAGATTGCCTCCTCGTAGTGCTTGCTGTATGATAAACAAAGTAACCCCCACCCCACTTGGCTTAAAAAAAAAAAAAACAGGCCACTGCTCGATGTCGCATTCAGAAAATGAAGTCATTCGCCCAGTAGTTTCTCTTCGTTATAAACGTTAACGTGCGTGCGTAATACTACAGTTTACGATCCGCGCACCGCATGCATTTTCAAAGACCGGTTTAAATCAAATGAACCACTGATAACCTGATATGAGCCAGCACCGACAATCTACACAGTAAAAGCAATTTGTCATATTTGTTTCAGCTTAATTTTGCTGAGTTGGCACCACTCGTAGTCTCAAGGCCAGACCAGCACGTAGAAGAGTGGTGGGGAGGATGAAGTAATAGGAAGTGCTCCGCAGCGATCTGTGCATATCGGGACTTAACTTGTCAGGCTATAATTAGGGCATGCACATCATCCACACTGTTTAAAATGTACACCTGGGGGTCATTAGGGGTCTTTCTAAGACTAATATTCTCCAATCCAAACATAAGCTAAGTTCTTATCTCTCTTTACTTTCCTGGCTTCATTAAATATTTGTTTACGACATTTTGTTAAATTTTGGTTAATATAAATCAAACTACCAGTACTATAACCCAAATCACAATTCCGTAATGTCTTTTTAGTTTTCTTTTTTCGCAACAAATTATCCCTATCTACGCGTTTAACAAATTTCACGATGTCTATTTGATAATCCAATGCTCGACCAACATCCTTCACTATTTGCATTGTATCCTCATTAGCCTGACAAGGAATGCCATGAAGTTCCAATTGAGTCCCTTCATTCATACTGATCTAATTCATCAATCTGCAATTCCAAAGATTGTACTTGTTTTGCAATCTTAAGTTCTCAGACTTTATATTGTCAATTGTATCATATTAAGGGCATTCGGTAATGAATTGGACAAGCATTATATAATCCACATTTGTTACATTTTACCTGCAATACAAAGGTACCAGTAATCTCCCCCTGGCTGCAGAGAACCACTCACTTGGAGTAGAATTGCACCACTCATGGACAGCGGTCTGGAGTTCTTCATTAGATTGAAAGTGTCGACCACGCAATGCGTCCTTCATTTTGTCGAACAGTGCATAATCCGAGGGGGCTAAATCCAGTGAATATGCATGATGTTGGAGCACCGTAAATCCCATTGTTGCCAATGCCTCCTGTGTATGCCGGCTCATATGTGGCTTCGCATTGTCATACTGAAGAATCACCCCAAGAACCCATTTTCCTTTCCCCCTCTGCTGAATTCTGCGTCGTAACTTTCGTAGAGTTTCACAGTAGCTGTCGCTGTTTACAATTTGGGTAGTGGGAAGCCAGTCCACCAGCAAAATTCCATCTTCATCCCAGGGCCGGTTGTATAATCATCACTAACTAGAGATCAGATTTGATCTACGATCCGGTAGTGAACTAAGTTCAAGCTTCTATCATGTTGTATAAAGCTAACTGTCGATTTATCGATCTTAGATCAAATCCTGATCTTGGGTCGAAGAAATACGTTTGGCCACGTGGCAAATTCAGAGATGTCGCTAGTGTGCCTGTGATGTTGCCAATTGTCCAACACTGAACAGCAAACATTTTAAAGTCGGTTTCGGAAAATGCATGTATTTAATATTTGAATAAAGAATAAATCTTAGGTGCTGGGTGTAGTATATATTCGAACATGTTGCAAATTTAGTAAAATCACGTAAATTAGATACTAAACGGCCATTTATTGCTTGTGCACGTTTCACATGGATGATTTGCCCTTGACTACGAAAGCAACTATCGGTTCTCGGTTGCAAAGGGGAGAAAATATGCTTGCATAAATAGAATTTTTTGAAAAAATATGTATTTCTTTTTAATGCTAAAAAGAGATATAACAACTTTCTTATACTCGGATTTGGAGCTTTTGTTCATGTAAGGAGATGTTTATTATATTTATTTTTTGATTACACGACATGTTACAGGTGGACCATTAGTTCCTGTAAGTAATATACGGAATTTTCTTTGCACTTGAATAGCCTACGTTGTGAAATGTAAAATGTTTTTGCATTTTCCCGAATGGAAATAAATATTGAAACAACAGTGACGCTTGTCCTCTCGGATGTAAAGTATGCACAAAACAAATAATATTCGAAATAAAATATGTGTAATTTATATATCGGGAGAGAAAGCTTTACCAACTAAAATGCAACGTGCTCGGTTCATAAAGCAGTAGATATATACACTACAAACTGGGCCTCCCACATGGCGCGGTCGTTGCGTCTTTGCCTTGTAATCAAGGGGTCCCGGGTTCGATACCCGGTGGAGGCACAAGTGGTTCGGATCCCACTTTAAACTGTAGGTCCAGTCCCGATTAGCCTTACTGTGCATAAAGTGGACTTAAAACAGCAACTCAAACCATATACACTACAAACAAAGTTACATGATCGGTTCCATTCTGCGGACAACATTGAATTGCAATAACACTTGGCTGGATGCAGTAAAGCGAAATGGTAATATTTTTATACTCCCTCTTCATCCCAACGCAAGTTTTACAATGCTATCATATCAACAAGAAAATGTAAGCGGGTCTATTTTCGGTTTGTATCAACATTCGATTGTTCTCAAGTTACTTTACTCTGATCGTGCAATTAAACAATGTTACAATATGCTGTTGCAGTCATTATGGCAAATTTCAAGAAAAAAAATACAAGTATTTCAAACAGAAAGAAAAATGGAAGAAAGATTTATCATTGTTCACCTTGTTGTGCATGCTTCTTTTATTATTATGGAAACGGGATTTTATGAATTGATTCTCCCGTCTTGCCGCATACGTTCACTTTCAACACATTTTACAAGCAAATATTCGTTAGTACAGCCATGTTACAACAGCTGAACTACGGTCAATGTCTGCTGATCGGAGAAAAATCACGGATCAACGGATCTCAGTTCAACTTTTATACAACACAAAATCGGAGTTCAGCGTGACTGCAGATCAATTTTACTGGCTAATCGAGGATCAACTGTTTTATACAATCGGGCCCC
Organism: Lepisma saccharinum; assembly: GCF_977018435.1. NCBI lineage: Eukaryota > Metazoa > Arthropoda > Insecta > Zygentoma > Lepismatidae > Lepisma > Lepisma saccharinum. The sequence goes on along the minus strand of NC_139243.1, from coordinate 65,054,048 downwards.
AGAAAACTGTACCCATTTGCTTTTTGGGAGTGAGAGTCGGTCCAGGTAGTTTGGAGCGTGGACTTCCAGTGTGTTTCCATTCCATGGATTGCCTTTTTTTCTCTGGAGTTTCGAAGAGGAACCAAGATTCATCACCAGTCTTTTGAAAAAAATGTTCTCTGTCTGGGTTGTAATGGCGCAACAATTCTCTGCACATGTCCACTCGCTGTTCTTTCTGCTGATCCGTCAGATCGCGAGGCACCCACAGAGCACAAATTTTCCTCATTTGCAGATCCTCATGAATGAATGCATGCAGAGTTGCTCACCCAAGACCAGTTTCATGTTGCAGTTGTTCAATTGTTATACGTCTACCTCCCATAATCAAGTTGGAAACACTTTGGATTGCTGCTGGGCTACGCGTTTACCTTGGGCGACCACTGCTGACACCTTTGTCCACACTTTCATTTCCCCTTTTCAAATTTTGAACCTGCTGAAACACTGTACTCCGTGAAGGTGCTGACCCACCACAAACGGCCACAAGTCGGCGATACATTTCGGATGCCAAAACACCCTCTCTAAACAGGAACCACGTAGTCTACCTCTGATCACGAGAATCACCTTCCATTTCGTAGCTTGTCCACGTATTCACTCACACCCATTCACATTATGAGTCAGCAATTCTCTGGTAGTGGCGCTAGCAGACCCATCTTGTGGTGGAATGTAGAAGTATGTCTGACCGTTAAGCAAAACTAAGTTCGCTTGACATATCTTATTTGCAACAATGCAGTGTTGCCAGTGTGATTCATTTCCAAACGACCCAAGTAACACTTTTGCTAAGATTCTCCATGACTCTTCAAAAGCTTAGTATTCTCATCTAGTTTTTCATTAGCAAGATTCAACGATTTTCCCAGATCTTCTTCAATCGTTTTTTGAGATAGCTTTAATGTTTCTATTTCTTTCTGAATTACTAACTATAAATGATACGCTTCCTGTATTGCTGGACAATAATTTGACAACAAAACCGGGGTTTCAGTTGTTAAACTTGATCTTCGAGCTTTATCACACTGCTTGCAGTGCCATATTTGGTTTGAATCATGTAAGAATTCAATATCGTTTTCATTTTATAAGGGGTGGTCACTTGAACCAGCATGCTTTCCATACCCTGAGCCCAAAGGCTGATGTCTTAGACCACACAGCTACAGTGTGGGACAAATGCATTTGCTAGTAGGTAATAACAAAGAGTATCCTGAAGCTTTTGAAGATGGCCATTTTTAAGGCTGCCCATGAAGAACATGTGATACTTATGGATTGATAATCATTTCACTAAGCTGAGAACTTTTTTGTTAAAAAGATAATATCTCACTAATATTTTAAATATCAGAATACTTTATCCAGAATTTTGAACTCATGTAGGTGGGGACCGAAATAAAGGAGCATGTACAGGTATGTTGAGAACTCAGAAAACCTGAAATATGTGAAGCTTCATTTTTCAATTGTCAAGTTTTCAAAAAGAATTTTCCCTTTTACAATGACTTTTTCTAATTGTACCTGTAAATACGTGGGATAAGTCATAAGTCCTGGCAACTACTTTTTTTTTTTCTCACAAACAGGAGACAACACGAAAAATCTAAGATATGCATTTGACAGTGTATGGAATGTACTTTCAAAAGAAGCCACCAGATGATGTATGTGAACAATGGTGGGGTAGTAAGCATCCACACAAAATCAGTCGGTGAGTGACAGCATTCGAAAATGGAGGTAATGAAGCAGGAGCAACATTCGTATGTTAAAATAGCAGTTCTCCATGATAAAAATTTACGGGAATGCCATACAGAGCTACGGGAAGCACTGGGTGTGCATGTTGTGCCCTATCAAACAGTGGTGAGGTTGGTGGAGGCCTTCATACGGAGCAGAGTGTTAACTGCCTAAAATAAAACACTGTTGTCCAAAGTCATGTGTTCTGCCTCTTCCCAACGAGAGTCTCCTGCATCCAGACTTCATCTGGTGGCTTCTTCAAAAGTACATTCCATACACTTTCAAACGTATATCTTAGATTTTTTTGTGTTGTCCCCAGTTCACGAAAAAAAAAATAATAATTGTCATGACTTATGACTTAACCCACATATGTAGAGAATATTTATACAAGCAGGAATAATACACATTAAATTCATCTTTACAAGGAATTACAATCTTGAAAGCATAGGAATGAAAGAGACGTAAACATGTGTTTGTGCCTAATACATTTTATTGGAGTGGTCATAGTGTGGGCCTCCCCGAATGGCGCAGTGGTAGTGTCCTTGCCTTGTAATCAAGGGGTCCCAGGGTCGGTACCCGCTGGAGGCACATAGTGGTTCGGATCCCACTTTAAACTGTAGGCCCAGTCCCAAGTAGCCTTACTGTGCATAAAGTGGACTTAAAAAAGCAATTCAATCAATGGACATAGTGTGGCTCAAAATGTGAGGCAAATAAAGCACCTTATTTATTTTCTGAATTATTTGAGGCATTTCCGACTACTGTGAATGAATTACTCTTACAAATGTTCAACCCCCCGACTGGTTCCAAGCCTGCAAGAGACTTAGGAGTGTGAGGCCATGTAAGACCAGGAGTCGACCTTGAGCACTGAGAGTGAAGGTGAGGCCTAAATGGAGTTCAGAGGCTGAGGCCATGTGAAACTGGAGGTTGACCTTGAGCTTTGACACTGCAGTGGCAGCCTTTAGTCAAATGGGTATCTCTGGTCAAAAGTAGATATGGATGTAGTAACTCTTGTTTACCCTGCAACAGAAAAAAAAAATGAATGACTGAATGTAAATGTCAGAGGGAATGACAACATATTGTCACACTATTGATCTGCACAAAGTTTTGTGGCCAGCCTAATGGAAATTACAGCAAAAATATGAATACTTTTTGACTAAGTGGTAAAAAAATATTATGTATTCAGTCTTGCAGGAATAATACACATTAAATTAGGCACACATAGGAGATGTACTATGTAGAACTTTAAGTAGAAATGCAGTGTCGACAGAATTCCACACAGATAAAACAGTGGATGCAAGAAATCAGGCGAAGTCAGGCTGGCTCGGTAGCTCAGTGGTAGTGTAATGGCATGGAACGCCAGAGACCTGGCTTCAAGTACTGGTTGAGGATACATTTTTCGCTGAACGTTGTACATAATAATATACATGTATTAAACTTTTCATGAGTACATCCCACACAACAGTCTATTCTTCTCTCCTTTCTTTTCATTGATTTGTACATGTGTCATTCTCATTATTTACTCAGAAACTGAAACTACATTTGTATATATTTTTTTTTCAGCTACCTCATCGAGAACTATGTGGAAGAACAGGTACAAGATGTCCCAAGGTCAATTCCACATTTGTCAGTGTCTGCAGGAAACTTAACAGAACAAGAGCAGCCAAAAGAAATTACAGAATCTATTAGTAGAGAAGAAAAATTAGAGGCTAGACCTGCAACAAAAATCCTTGCAAGCAAGGCACATGTTGATGATTCTAAGCCTAATGACAGGAGAAAGCAACGTATAGTCCCCATTTCCAAAAACACTTTCCCTCACAAAGGAGGTTTGATAACCCATGAACGACAGATGATTTTTAATTGTTCAGTTTCCAAGAAATCTTTTGTCCATGAAGCTGAGCATAATACATTTATGAGTGTTCCCACACAAGAGAGACATTTTACTTGTTCAATTTGCAACAAGTATTTTGCACGTAAAGTTTATCTTAATAAGCATGTGAGAGTTCACACTGGAGAGAAGCGTTTCAATTGTTCAATTTGCAACAAAGGTTTTGCCTCTAAGGTTAATCTTAAGGAGCATGTCAGAGGTCACACTGGAGAGAAACCTTTCAATTGTTCAATTTGCAACAAAGGTTTTGCCCGTAAAGTTAATCTTAATGCACATGTAAGGCTTCACACTGGAGAGAAGCCTTTCAATTGTTCAATTTGCAACAAACATTTTGCCCGCAAAGTTAATCTTAATGCACATGTAAGGCTTCACACTGGAGAGAAGCGTTTCAATTGTTCAATTTGCAGCAAAGGTTTTGCCTCTAAGGTTAATCTTAGGGAGCATGTGAGAGGTCACACTGGAGAGAAACCTTTCAATTGTTCAATTTGCAACAAAGATTTTGCCCGTAAAGTTTATCTTAATGCACATATGAATGTTCACTCAAAAGAGAAACTTTTTAATTGTTCAATTTGCAACAAAGGTTTTGCCTCTAAGGTTAATCTTAGGGAGCATGTGAGAGGTCACACTGGAGAGAAACCTTTCAATTGTTCAATTTGCAACAAAGATTTTGCCCGTAAAGTTTATCTTAATGCACATATGAATGTTCACTCAAAAGATAAACCTTTTAATTGTTCAGTTTGCAACAAAGGTTTTGCCTTTAAGGTTAATCTTAGGGATCATGTGAGAGGTCACACTGGAGAGAAACCTTTCAATTGTTCAATTTGCAACAAAGGTTTTGCCCGTAAATTTAATCTTAATGCACATGTGAGGCTTCACACTGGAGAGAAGCCTTTCAATTGTTCAATTTGCAACAAAGGTTTTGCCTTTAAGGAAAATCTTAGGAAGCATGTGAGAGGTCACACTGGAGAGAAACCTTTCAATTGTTCAATTTGCAACAAATATTTTGCCCGTAAAGGTTTTCTTAATGTGCATGTGAGGCTTCACACTGGAGAGAAACCTTTCAATTGTTCAATTTGCAACAAAGGTTTTGCCCATGAAGTTAATCTTAATGCGCATGTGAGGCTTCACACTGGAGAGAAGCCTTTCAATTGTTCAATTTGCAACAAAGATTTTGCTCGTAAAGTTTATCTTAATGTGCATGTGAAGCATCACACTGGAGAGAAGCCTTTCAATTGTTCAATTTGCAATAAAAATTTTGTCCGTAAGAGAGATCTTAGTGTACATTTGAATGTTCACTCAAAAGAGAAACCTTTCAATTGTTCAATTTGCAACAAGGATTTTGGCCGTAAATGTCATCTTAATGAGCATGTGAGATGTCACACTGGAGACAAGCCTTTCAATTGTTCAATTTGCAATAAAAACTTTGTCCGTAAGAGTGATCTTAGTGTACATTTGAATGTTCACTCAAAAGAGATACCTTTCAATTGTTCAATTTGCAACAAAAGTTTTGCCTGTAAAGTTAATCTTAAAGCACATGTGAGGCTTCACACTGGAGAGAAGCCTTTCAATTGTTCAATTTGCAATAAAAGTTTTGCCTGTAAAGTTTATCTTAAAGCACATGTGAGGCTTCACACTGGAGAGAAGCTTTTCAATTGTTCAATTTGCAATAAAAATTTTGTCTGTAAAGTTTATCTTAATGCACATGTGAGGCTTCACACTGGAGAGAAGCCTTTCAATTGTTCAATTTGCAACAAAGGTTTTGCCCGTAAAGTTAATCTTAATGCACATGTGAGGCTTCACACTGGAGAGAAGCCTTTCAATTGTTCAATTTGCAACAAATTTTTTGCCGATAAAGTTAATCTTAATGCACATGTGAGGCTTCACACTGGAAAGAAGCCTTTCAATTGTTCAATTTGCAACAAAGGTTTTGCCCGTAAAAGAGATCTTGGTGTGCATATGAATATTCACTCAAAAAAGAAACCTTTCAATTGTTGAATTTGCAACAAAGGTTTTGCCCGTAAAGATCATCTTAGTGTACATATGACTGTTCACACTAAAGAGAAACCTTTCAATTGTACAGTTTGCAAGCTAGATTTTGCCCATAAAGTTCATCTTAATGCGCATATGAGGGGTCACACTGGAGAGAATTCTTTCAATTGTTCAATTTGCAACAAAGATTTTGCCCGTAAGGATTATCTTTATGAGCATGTGAGTATTCACGGTAAAGATAAACCTTTCAATTGTTAAATTTGCAATAATAATTTTGTCCATAAAGAAGATCTTATTGTAGATATGAATGTTCACTCGAAATGGAAGCTTTTCAATTGTTCAATTTACAACAAAAATTTTTACCCCCAAGGTACATCATAGTTAGTATGTGAGGTTTCACAGTAAAGAGAATCATTACCAACTAACTAACTCTCTAGCCTTCTTAAACCTGAAGGTTCATGGCTGCAGCAACACAACCCTTCCATCTGTCACTATCTTGAGCAAGATCTATATACTCTTCCATTCAGGTCCATCTCAACGTTGTCCCTCCATCTCTGTCTTGGCCTTCCTACAGGTTTCTTACCATCAGGTTTCCCAAGAAGAATCCTGTAAACTCCTATTTCCTCTCCCATTCGTGCCACATGGCCTGCCCACCTAAGTCTTCTTGATTTAATTATTCTAATAATATCTGGACATGAATACAAATTATGTAGTTCTAAATTATGTAACCTTCTCCACTCACCTGTCTCCTCATCCCTTTTAGGTCCAGATATTTTTCTAAGGATCTTATTTTCAAATACTCGAAATTTATATTCCTCTTTCAATGTATTTGACCAAGTTTCACACCCATATAATACTACAGGCAAAATTACTGTTTTCTATATTTTAACTTTTAGTTCCTTAGATATTAAACGAGAAGACAAAAGTTTATGAAGAGAGAAGTAACATGCATTTCATGAATTAAGCCTACTTCTTATTTCCTCTTTAATATAATTTTCATTTGTTAATATTACTCCTAAGTATTTGAATTTGGAAACTGGTTCAAACGAGTTGTTATCAATAATTAGATTTTGATTATTACCTAACACTTGGTTTCGGCATGTATTTAGTTTTCTCATTGTTAACTTCCAAACCTATCCCTTAAGCAGTTTTGAAAAATATTTTTAGCATTATTCTTAATTGTATTCACATCATCACCCAGTAAGTCTACATCATCTGCATGTGCTAACAACTGAGTCATACCATTTAATTTTAGTCCTTCTTTAGTTTCTTTTACCTTCCTAACAGCATATTCTAAGGCAAAATTAAAGAGCAATGGAGATAATGCATCTCCTTGTTTTAACTCATCATGAATTGTAAATTTGTCAGACACATTAATATGCACACGAATTTTATTTCTGTTTCACTGGTGCATACTTTTGTCATACTAACAAGCTTCTTAGGTATTCCAAACTCTTCTAATATATTATAAAATTTATCTCTTTTGACCGAATCATATGCTTTTTATAAATCAATGAATAGCTGAAGGACATTTTGATTATATTCCCACTTTTTTTCAAGTGTCTGTCTGATGTGAAAAATTTGATCAGTTACGTTTAAATCCACATTGATAATCACCTATAATTTCATTAGCATATGGTGTTAGTCTTGTTAAAAGAATGTTAGACAATATTTTGTATGTTGTTGAGAGTAGAGAAATTCCAGGGTAATTATTGCAGTTCATTTTATCACCTTTTTTAAACACAGGAACAATTATGGATTCTTTCCACTGTTGAGGGATTTCTTCTTTATTCCATATTAAACAAATTAATTTATGAATTTGACATATTAATGAATTTCCACCATATTTAATTAACTCAGCTGGTATTAAATCAATGCCAAGTGCTTTGTTATTCTTTAGGCTTTTAATAGCATCTTTAACTTCAGTCACGTTATGTTCTGGAACTAAAGGTTCTGCTGTGTGTACTTCATGTACTTCTGATTTATCTCCTACATTGACATTTAAAAGCTCATTAAAGTAGTTCTTCCATCTATTTAGCTAGAGAATCACCGTCTTTATCTTTTATCAAGTTTACTTTACGTTACTACCCCTTTCTAAATTCATTTACACCTTTATATAAATCTCTGATATTTTTATTTTTGCTGTTTGTTTCAATTTCGTTAATTTTGCTTTTCAAGTAACCTCTCTTTTTACTTCTAAATGTGCAGTAAGCTTCTCACTTTATTCTATTATAATTGCTTAGATTTGTATCATCAGAATTATTTAACCACCTACGTCTAGCCTGATTTCTTATTTCTATTAGATTATGACATTCAATATCTAACCATGGCTTACTTTTTCTTGGTTTATGGTATCCTATACTTTCTTTAGCTGCTGATTCTATTGCATTACGTATGTCCTCCCAATTCTTATTTACGTCTGTCTCATTTATATTTTCATCATCATTTAAATCCTGCAAAACATCAAATCTATTTGACAGTTTAATTTGGTAATCTTTCTTAATTCTTTCATCAGCAAACTTTCCTCTATCAAATTTTATAACTTTTAGATTGTGTTGCTTATGATTTATCACTGCAAGTCTCTTAATTTAGCAATTACTAAATAATTGTCACTGGCACAGTCAGCACCTCTATGCGAATGAACGTCAATTATACTAGTATGCCTTCTCTTATCAATGAGAATATGATATATCTGATTATGAGGTTTACCATCTGGAGAAGACCAGGTATATTTATGGATATCTTTATGTTTAAAAGTGGTACTTTTCACAATTAAATTCTTTGAGGTTGCAAAAGTAATCAACCTTATACTATTATCATTACTTAATTCATGAAGACTTTCTTTGCCAATCTGTGCATTGCAGTCACCTAACAGAATTTTCATATCATACTGAGAAAATTTATCATCTTTATCTTCCGTTGGTGCATGTATGTTTATTAAAATAATTTTACACCACCTACCCTGTAAAACTGCATATGATATCCTATCATTAATAAATTCTACTGTTTTAAGAGCCGAGATAATACTTTTATTTATGAAAAAGCCTGTTCCACAATTATGATTTTCAGTACTACCATCGTAAAAAAAGTATGATTTTTAGTTTTACAATTCCCTTCTCCTGGCCACCTAACTTCCTGGACAGCTACTACATCTAATTTATACTTAACTATCTCATTAACTGTACACTAAAATGCCCCAGGCCGGTAAAGGCTCAGAATATTCCAGGTGCCTAATTTAATATCCTTATTCCTAATGTAGATCTTATCCTTAGTCCAGGGACCTCCCAAAGTAGTCCCCACCTGGAGATCCGAACGGGGGACTATTTTACCTCCGGAATATTTTACCTTGGGAACATCCATGGCCTTATATTGCTGATTCTTGACGTGTCTTTTTACAGTGCAGAGTTGTCAGCTCTACGCCTAACCCCCAATATGAATGGAGTAACTACTACACAAGACAAACACAAACACATTAGACAGCACAACTACTACACAAGACACACACAAACACATCGCAACTATAACACAATGTACGAGGGTGGTTTGAAAAGTTCTCGGAATCACCACCAGATGTCAGTGTTAGGACAATGAGGTTCCCGCATAGTAATAGGCCATCCTTTATTAATAAACACGTGGCGCGTCAGTGTTCTGGGTAGAGATCTGTGGTGCGGACGTCACTTTGTAGTTGTTCCCGTGCAGTGCTTTGTGAAGATGGAAAAAAATCGAGATTCGAGCGGTGATTAAGTACTTCGTAAAGAAAGGTATGAAAGCAAAGGAAATTCATGTCGATTTTCTGAACACACTTTGGGACTCTGCTCCTTCATATTCAACTGTTGCAAAGTGGACAAACAAGTTTAAATTTAGTCGGGACAGCTTAGAAGATGATCCACGTAGTGGTCGCCCAAAATGTGCTACTACCTCAGAAATTATTGAAAAAGTGCATAAATTGTTCATGGAGGATCGCCGACTGAAAGTGCATGGAAAGTGCATAGGAATGTCATCCGAACGGGCGTATCACATTTTAACAGTTGAATTGGATATGAGAAAATTATCTGCAAGATGAGTGCCGCGACTTTTAACACTGGACCATAAACGCATCAGAGTGGACATTTCCGAACAATGTTTGACTCGTTTTAAGAGAAACCAAACAGATTTTTTGCGCCGGTTTGTGATGACAGATGAAACGTGGGTCCACTACTATACCCCAGAGACAAAACAACAGTCAAAGCAGTGGAAACATGTTGATTCACCACCACCAAAGAAACCAAAGACAATACGGTCGGCCGGAAAGGTAATGGCGTCAGTGTTTTGGGATGCGAAAGGGATTCTGTTGATTGATTATCTTCCCACTGGTCAAACAATTACGGGACAATACTACGCTAATCTCCTCAACCAACTAAAGCATAAGGTATGGGAAAAGATGCCAGGTTTGGCAAGAAAGAAAATCATCTTGCATCAGGACAATGCGCCCTCACACAAGTGTCATTGCCATGGCAAAAATTCATGAACTTGGTTGCGAATTGTTGCCACATCTGCCTTATTCGCCTGATTTGGCTCCCTCAGACTTCCATCTTTTCCCCAAACTCAAAAGTTTCCTCGGTGGACGGAGATTCTCTTCAAAGGAAGAACTAATAGCCGAAGTTGACACGTATTTCACAGGCCTGGAGGAATCTAATTTTCGAGATGGGATCAAGGCATTGGAACATCGCTGGACCAAGTGCATTGGTGTACAGGGAGACTACATTGAATAATAAAGAAAATTTACTGTTGTAAATCGTTTCTTTCTATTCCATTCCCAGAACTTTTCAAACCACCCTCATAAACACAAACACACCACAACTATTACACAATATAAACACAAACACACCACAACTACTACACAAGACAAACACAAACAAATTAGACAGCCTTGAAAAATTTTCAAAACTTTCGTAATGGTGTGTGTGGGTAATGCACAAATCTTTGTAGAGTGTGTCCAAATAGGCACCAAAGAAGTTTGACTTCACAAGATACAACTGGACAATATTTTAAGGCAATAGTATCCAACATGTCAAGTTCAAGTCATATATAGACTGTCCATTGGACTGTCCATTGCATTCTCAAAAGAATAGTTGTTCTGTGTTCCCACGAGAATAACAAAAGAAGTTTTATCTCCTTGTTTTGTGAAAGAAAGAGGAGAATAAGTAGCAGTGACGAAAGGAAATAGGAAGAAGTACTTTTATTAAGAAGACAATATGTCCAATGCACAGACATAAAATACAATTTTAGTAGTTGTTGTTTGCTCTAAAATATGCAAGATTTTCATATATATGATTCATGCAATATGCATAACTATCCGGACCCTGTTAATGGCAATCTCTGTACTGGGAATTGTGTCACAGGGAAAGTTTGACTTTAGTTTGAGGATACTTTTCATCAGATAGCGTTTATAGTCTGGAGGGAAAAGTGCTTTATTTAAGTGTATGCACTTGTGGTAAAGTGACACTCATCGCTTTGATGTAAAATCTCTCTAAGGGTCCAAATAAGTTTCACTTCCATGACACAGACATTCAAGTTGTATGAAGCCAATTGGGTCTTACCCACGTCCGACCCTGTGGCCGAGTGGTTAGGACATCGCTCTGCGACGCCAAGGGTCCCGGGTTCGAATCCCGGTCGGGCTTGGTTGTTTGTGAATGTCCATTCATCAATTTCATCACTCATCCCCATCTTCGCAAATTAGCCAAGAGGCACAAAACGCGAAGTAAAATAAACTAAATCAATCAATTAATCAATCATGGGTCTTACCCACAGGCTCAACAAATCGTAACTGACCCTTCTTACCTTAATCAAAGACTTATTGTCAGCTTTAGATTTTATGGTGAGGAGAGAAGGAAGGGTGTTGCTAATTTAATCTAACATTAATTGATAATTTATTGTTACTTTCCGAGGTCTTTGGATCAGAGTAAGCATATGTTTGCTTGCCATCGGGGGAGTGAGGGTTGGCAAGGCCATACCCATACTACGAGGAGGGAACCCACAAGAAACTTGAATTTTGTAATAAACAAACTGGGTATTTATTTTTAGGTGTTACAAATTTAATCTCCTTCAAAGTACTGTCTATTTGATGCAATGCACTGGTCTATATGTGATTTTCACTTCTCAAAGCAATCTTGAAAGTAATGCCTCCATCGTTTTTTTCTTCACCTCTTTCACGTCTGCAAAACTTTTTCCTTTGAGCCTTTTTTCATTCAGGGGAATAAAAAGAAGTCTCACAGCGAGATCAGGTGAATATGGTGGGTGGATAAACTGGGTCATGCTGTTTTTGGTTAAAAATTGTTTCGCACTCGAGGCTTTGTGTGCTGGCACGTTGTTGTGGTGAAACCAGGACTCCCTACTTTGCCACAACTTGGGGCGTTTTCATTGCACCGTGTCAGGCAAACGTTTCAGACAAATCGACAAGTTCATTGATTGTTCTGCGATGGTCTTCCAAGATGAGTTCATCCATTCGGGAGGTCTAGGGTGGTCATGAGCGAGGTTGGTCTGCAAGTGACAAATCACCATTCCTGAAACAGGAAAACCACTTGTAAACTTGTGTTTTTACCCACAGCAGCTTCCTTGGAAGCTGTTTCAAGTATTAGAAATGTTTTCCCTTTCAAGTATTAGAAATGTTTTCTCTAACAGAAAACAGAATTTCAAAGTAGTGTTATTCAAACTTTTCAGCCATCACAAAAACGACGAACAAGTGAGAGGAGCTTAACAAAAAAAAATTACCAATTACCAATTGTTCAATTTTCAATAAATATTTTGCACGTGGAAGAGATCTTAGTGTATACATATAAATGTTCACGAAAATGGTAGCGTTTTAATTGTTCAATTTTCAACAAAGATTTTGGTCCTAAGGATCGACTTAATGTGCATGTGAACATTCACAGTACAGAGAAGCTTTTCCGTTGTTGAATTTGCTAAGATGTTTTGTCTGGAGGTGTACACTTCATGTACACATGAACAGGGTGGTGACAGACCTGGAAAACCGGGAAAGTCAGGGAATTTGAGGTGTCAAAAAAGTCCGGGAAATGTCAGGGAATTTTGTCTTGATTGACTTTTTTTTTTTTGTTTAAGACTGAACTCTGCACAGGAACAGGAAATCTTATTGCCTCAACTTGTAGGCCCCTTTTATGCACAACACAACCACAAGGCCAGAAACCAGTGATGGCAGGAGGAGAGAGAGAGAGAGAGAGAGAGAGAGAGAGAGAGAGAGAGAGAGAAATTTCCGGAGGGGCAGAAAAATGTTAAGCCTCTAAATATTACGTGGAAGTTGCATTGAATTGTCATTTTTTCTTGTCCGCATGTGGGTATTAAGGGGATAGAACTATCAACAGATGGAGAGGATGGGAGCGGGTAGCGCCATCCGATTGTTGTTGGACGTCGTAGTAAGGGATTTTGATGAACAGACTGGAGGAACTTAGAAACAAATAGGCTCCATTAATACATTCGACTTTGTCGAATATCGCCACCCAGCAAAGTATCTCACTACAACATGCAACAGAAATTACATGCATGGCACTCATATGGAATTGATTTTTGTTGGATGTGTTAGGACTGCAACATCCAACAAAAATTGCATGCATAAACAAGAAGAGCTTTAGACTGCAATATGCTGCTGGAATTTTAATATTCTTAGGGATCACCTCACCATATTTAATGTAACAGTGCTTTTATAGGTTTTCTTTCATCATCCTGACGTATTACTGGTTTCGCACAAGTTAACATACTTTTAAAATGACATTGCACTATTGTTAGATATCAAGAAGAATTGAACAAAACGAGATATATATTGAAACTATAACGAAAAAGGGAAACATAAATCTGCATTGGTGAACGTTATAAAAATTGGCAAGTGCATGCTCCCAACCTCAAATTTACTGCAACACTAGTATTGCAATGAAATTAACGCCACACTCTGTCATGTCTGTTTAAATTCGTGAGAGATGGTCATTAATCTCTTACTGAGTGAAGTTAATGTCCAATATTATGAAATAAAATACTAATAATAAATACGTAAATATTTTAATATATTTACTCGAATCATTCAATCATAAAGGCAAATCACTTTCTTCAAGAATTTACTTTTCTCTGCCAGCCCTGCTAAATTTTCACTTTCCATCTACTGATTTATACGAGGGGTGGCCAGAAAGTAATTTCCAATTAGTAGGGACATTTATTTTTCGCAAACGCAAAAATCGTGAAGAATTGTAATTGCTGCGAAGTGTGTTTATGAATGTGCAGTGATATCTGGACACATTTTTTGCCCGTTCGAAATATCAAATAACGCGAATGTGGCATAAAATGTTGGCGTTTTTAGCGATTTTTTTTTAAAAAATGTCCTAAAACAACGAAAAATTCCATGAAATCCAACATTCTTGTCCTTTCTAGGCCATGTTTGTGTACATAGAACGTGCAAGTTTTCCAACATTTTATTCAAGAGTAAACTATAATGCTTGTTATATGTACATGGAATAATTCTGACAACCACATTAAATCATGTATTTCCCACGATTTTTTCAACTTCTATCAAAACCATTGCATCATAGAGCAAAGTGACAGGGTTTTAACAGGAGATCGAGTGCGTATCTACCGTCACACGGGAGCCACATCTTCAGTATTTGTCGCGTGAGATATCTTTGAATTACCAAGTTAGCTAGGTGCGCACCACCAGCATTTGTCGAGCGAGAAATAATGGAGCTCGGTCGTTAGGACGTCTGACTACCATGCGAGAGACCCGGGGTTAATCCCCTGGGGGGAAGAACCGGGATCTTTTAAACATATTCAAACTGCTCCGACGCCCACCCAGCATCATATGAAGCGGGGACCTGGAGGAAATTTTGAGGGATAAAGGTAGCCAGAAGCATGGTGCTGATCACACCACCACACCTTCAGCCGTGATCAAGAAAGTGTGGGGCCCTAACTCCACACCCCTATACACCTTCATGGCAAAGTGCAGGGGAGCATTTACTTCCTCAAAACTCTGTTCCAACATATCAAACTGTCACGAAAATACATAGGCCATGTGACCTACAATTTAAATAATAGTTTAACACATTCGGGTCTGGCCTCATGATACAGCATTGTTACCTCTGGTCTGCGGTTTTTGGTTGTTTTTCAAAAAATCATAAAGAAAATATTTTTAATTATTTTTTATTTACCACATATTTCTTAAATCTACAAAGCTTCCTCTTTTCAATGAACAAAAATTTGTTAAATTTTCTTTTCATTTTCAGACATTTTTTAATATTTTTTTCAGCAATGTTTTGTGAAGAAGAAAAAAGTACAACATTGTAACAAATGTTAATATAGAGATATTTTAAGTTCGTAATCTGGAAATTTCAATAATTAACTACATAAACTATCAATACATCTTTTGAATCTTGCATATGAATACTTCTTATGTGCACATAACAAAAAATAATTACAAGTAATTATCATTTGTATGAAATAGTAGCTGCAGGTCAGGACCAGACGATGTATCAGTTGGTTCTGCGTCATCTGTAAAAATTAAACAAATAAATAAATAAACTTCATAAATAAAATAAATTTTCATTTGACATACACTATACAAAATAATAAATGGAAAAACTAAAAATACATCAGTGCATGTAGGAGAATCAAGCAAGAGGCAAGATGAATAGACCCAAATAAATTACCTCTTCTCACTTCATTCATAAAATACTAGAGTTTGCAACACTGTTTATATAAAAGGTAAAAAAAGGTAAAGTGTTTATATTGTCGACAATAATTATTACGAATATAACCTACCGTCCAAATCTTCAAATTCATCTGCATCATCAAAATCGTCGCTAACTTCAAACTCTGAGGCGGAATCCTCTATGCATACTGGATCTAATTACGCCATTCTAAACAATGCACAGTACATCAACGCGACAACAAAAAGTCGCAGGTGCGAGATAAAAATAGCACATGAGTCACCTAGCGGTCGGAATTTCAACAGAGGGGCTTGAATGAACACGCGCATGAGACGAAGTACGAGCATAGCCCGTCGTTCAATCAGCAAAGCGATTGCATATCGCAGGATGGGCTATGCCCGTCGTTCGTCCACATTGACTTTTAGTGCACTGCGGGCTATGCCTGTCGTGAGACCCCAATGTGTTAAAAGCACAATGGAGTATGAAATTTTGGTATATTTGGCAGAGAAATGTTCTAAAACAAAAACGCAAATTTTGGTAAATGTAACACTAACAAGTCAAAAAAAGATAATGCCAATTTTTGGTGCCATAATATATCGGTATCTGTCACATGAGATTGATTGATTTAATTTTTTTGTCTCTCACCTGAAGTGATTCTTATGGTCATTATGCATTATATTCAGTATATATGGGGAAAATTCCATTATCTACAATCCTTACCTTAAAATTAAAAAGGGGGTATGGAAAATAACTTTCCCAAAATAACTTTCAATATATGAAACTCGCACAAAAAGGTGTAGGCTATGTGACTTACAATTTGAAACAGTAGTTTAAAAACACCATGAAGGTATAATTTCAGATATTTGCTAGAAAATGTGAATTTTGGGAAAAATAACACTGAATAGTAAAAAAATAAAACATAAAAATACACCAATTTGAAGAAAAAAATAAAAAATCAAGGTCCCTACCGATTAGACATAAATAAAACAAGAATATCAGTTGTAATTTATTGCAATAGTAACGGTGAGTCCTAACCTAATTTTTGGCATAATCACCACTGTTGTTCTGACATTTGTCGTTGCATGGCACTAAATTTTGTATGCCCATGCCATGTGTGTCTGACAGCAAAGACTGGAACTATATCTACCACAGTGTAGCTGTCAAATCCTTGTCCTGCAAGAAACCTCTTCAGTTAAACAAAGAGACGAAAGTCTGTACATGCAAGGCCAGGGCTGTACAGGGAGTGGTCCAAGATCTCTCACCTGAAGTGATGCAAAGGACCCGCTTGTACTCACCTGTATGCGGTTGTCCACATTCGATTGGCCTTCCGTGAATTGTCTGCACCATCGTCTGACCATACTATCACTCATGACGTCCGGTCTGCACACCTCACATGATTGCTGGTGGCTCTGTGCCTAATTCTGAGTGTGCAAAAATCTGATTACTACACGTAGGCTACATCGCAGTCTGTGGGAGACTGTATGAGAGCTGGAATCTTTAACCTAGAACTGTCCTAAAATGGCTGCATTGCAACTGCCAGATTACAGCTACATGCCACTTCTTTCTGCATGCATGTGTGATTCGCTCTCCGACCACTAGTGCTGCGACAGGTACCATTGAAGCTTTTTTAATGACACCCCTCATATATGAACTTTCCTAAGCTGTTATTAACAGTGTGTTTTTGTTTTAGTGTGTGGTTAGCTAAATGAGGTACCTATAAAATGCAATTCTATAAATTTCTTGCGTGAAATTTCTAATACCTACATACCTTTTCATCAGCAATAACGGTATAACTGCATGTTGTCAGTTTCACAGTACATACTTCACTTGGATATACTGTACTGAAGCAGAAATCCCATTGATAATGTAAGGAAATATGACACTTTC
Source organism: Lepisma saccharinum (assembly GCF_977018435.1). Lineage (NCBI taxonomy): Eukaryota > Metazoa > Arthropoda > Insecta > Zygentoma > Lepismatidae > Lepisma > Lepisma saccharinum. The sequence continues at coordinate 65,036,873 of NC_139243.1, read as the reverse complement.
TCTTGTACAATTCAATTGTTTCACTTATATGCTCACTTATATGCAAGAGTTAAGTTGTTTGCTTTGCAGAGAAGAAAGAAGTAGCTTTATGCATCAAAAAATGAGTCTGCACTGGTTCTTGCAAGCAGAGGGTTTCAAACCTCAGTGGAAATATCAGCATACAATACCGAGAATGGATAAGGAAACTGATAAATTACAAATTGTATTTTTTAATCAGTAACTCTTCACTCTTACGTTATTTAGTCGTAACTTTAAAAATAATCAAGTATTTTATTTTAAACTTACTGCGTATGATTAAATTCCATAATCATTCCCTAGTTTGTGAATTGTAATAATTTTTTAAATTCACTATTTTGCTGTTTGAATTCAAATCATAGAGAACAGAGAAATTAAGTCAATTTCATAGAAGATAATATTGATACTTAACAAATCCATACCTGTTCCTGTATGAGTTTATTATTTCCATTTGCCAAAACATCGATTTAGTTTAGTTTCTAATTGTCAGGGAAAAATGTAAATTTTGTCCTTGAAAACCTGGAAAAGTCAGGGAATTTAATTTCTACTTGATTTTAGCCACCCTGATGAAGCTTGACAGTCAAGAGTAATGTTTTAAAATATTCAATTTGCATCAATGGTTTTGGGATTGAATGACGTCTTAATTCGGATATGTGCATTCATGCTAAAGAGAAACCTTTTAATTGTTCAATTTGTAACAGTTGTTTTGGTTGGAGAGATAAGTTTAATAGACATATGAGGATGTTTCCTCTCAAGAAGAAACTGAATTTGTGACAAGATTTTCCTGTAAAGATAACTTCAGAGTACATATGGGGAGACACAAATGAAACCGTAATCTATTAACCCTTTAATTTGAATCAAATATTTTCTCTGCAAACAAAGTTATTATGCACATGAGGAGATTACACACCAAACAGAATTCATTAAGGAAGTATTGCATGCTGGAAATATTGATTTGTGTTGAATTTTTAGAAATCATACCGTCAGTGTTTCTAAATGGATTTCTAAATAGAATTCTAAATAGAAATCTCTTGATTGTATGCATCTCACATGCTTTAGTATCTGGACATCTGCATTATCAGAATCAATTGTCTGTACATCAGGAGGAACGTCTCTATATCCAGCAGTTCTTGCTTTTACTGCTTTGCTCCTAAAAAGATTATGAACAGGTTCTAAGGCTATCTATACCAATTCTGTATGTAAATCTCTAACTAGAGCTTGATCTCATCCGTGCTTTCAAACATGCGACCAGTAGTTGAAAGACAATACCGATACTTGATTTTTAACAGAGCAAACCATTTGTTATGTCTATTTTTTATCCAAGATACAAGACAGAGAAGAAAGCAGTCTTAGCAGGCTCTTTCACCTGTACATTGTGAGCATTATGGATAAGGATTTTATTGGCCTGAGCTGTGCACATTGTACACATGATCATATTTCAGCAGATTCCATAATACAACATGTTAAAATGAAATTCGAAATCCACTGATTGCTTGTAAAAAGATGTTTCTCTCACTTAAAAAAATTAACATTGTAACATTTAAATTCAACTTTAAATTGATGAATTTAATTTTCATCTTTTGACTTTTTCCCAGATGTGCCTCTAAATATCAACAATATCAGCATTCGAACTTTTTTCACAAGCAATCCCAGAACCATTGTTTCTGCTTTATAGCCACACACACTTTCCCTTCGCATCAATTTGTGCACGGGCAGTGGCATCCTCAGGATTTTCAAAAGGGAAGAGTTACATATACTTTCTTTTGGTAGACCTCATTTTGTCATATTCTCCTACTTTGAACGTTCTTTTTTGTTTTTAAGACATACTGGGAGAAAGGGGGTGTTATAACCACCCCCCATCCCCTTTGGCATGCCACTGTGGACGAGTTGCACCACTGCGCTATGAACAATTGGCTGGACCACCTCTCAATGTGTCTGCAGATGAAGAGATCCGCAACTTTCGTTGCACTCTGTGCACCACAGTGTAAGCTAGTGTCAGTGTGCTCTTTGATCAATGGCATGTTTGTTCACTGCATAACAAGGAATAAACATTGATGATTAGCATGCACATAACAATGGCAGGCTTTATCCTCAACACTGAGTAAATTGAAAATGATTAAAGACATTGTTAAATGGATTTCACCATTTGCCAGAAAATTTCACATGATTTTGATCTGTCACTTTTCGCGTATTCCGATTTGAAGAAGTTAAGTTGAATTCAAGATATTGGATTAGGTTTGTAACATACCTCTGGGATGAAGCCTTTGGTCTTCCAGTTACTTCATATGGTTCCAGTCATGTAAGAAATTATATGGGTGATTCCACACTTTTGAATCACACTGATAGTTAATCAGAATGAATATATTGTTTTATGCATGTTGAAGAATTCTGTAAGTTATAACAAGTAATATATTTTTAAAAAATTTCCATTCTTGAGAAATCACCATATAATTTCACAGGTTCATATGAACTGGCAGAACCTTAAAATTATATGTTTTGTTTTATATTTTGCACTCTGTATGTAATATCCTGTCTTTTTATAATAAAACCATCTATATAACTGTGTTATTTATTTTGTTGTGAATACTCCAAAAAATTGGTGTTGAAACATAGTTATAAGTATTCATCGCAATGAAGAACCATTTAAATCTCAACATTAAAGTTCCATATATTATTTGCATATTAGATTTCACATCAAAGATAATACTTTTAATTGTTTAATTTTGAACATAGAATTTAACCATGAAGTTATTTGATATACATATGAGACTTAATAGCAATGGAAATTCAAATTGAAAAAATGTGACCTGCACACAAGAAAAAAGGACAACATGATACAAAAAATATCAATTTTATCTTCCTTTCGCTTTCATGTGTAGTTTTTCTAAAGAAGTTTCAACGAAATAAATGAATACTTTACTTGAGCCTCAGATTTATTGAATATCATAATTAGGACAGAGTTGAGACTACTTCCAATAATCTTATAGTCCCCCTTTCCTGCGATTGTGATGGTACTGCAATTATACATGTTCAGAATATTTATACATAATGAAATATATGTTTTCTGCAGCAAATATACCAATTCAGGGTGGCTAACTATGCATGAATTCAATGTAATAAATTGCAACTATTGTAAATCCAAATGAATTCATACATTTACAAATGCCCCGAGGTAAGTTTTTCAAAGTTCAGCTTTTATTTTTATCTAGGAAGGAAAGAAAGGAAAGCTGCATCGAAAATATAACAGAATTTTCTCTGAATACATTTACTTTGTTAGTGCCCTTTGCACAACAATTTATCTGACAGACAGATTATTGCAAGATATCATGAAATTGATTGTGTAAATTTGAGTTTGAAATTCTTATACAATTAACAATTTTCGTAGAATAGCATAGTCCATAACATTTATGATAACACCATTAAGCCTTGTTTCCATGATAACAGGATATTCCGGACATCCAACGGAACGTGACGAGGGTCTTAAACACCATCCCGAAAGAAGACTTTTCTAAAAGTTTCCAGGACATGTACAGCCGTTCTCAACGGTGCATAGCCATGGGAGGGGACTACTTCGAAGGACAGTAAGATAGGTTTCATTAAGAATTCGTCTACTTTCGATATTCAGGATCATTCACCAAACTTTGTCAGAGGTTGTATATATATATCCACACATTCACCGCACTATGCTGTACTGTACAGCAAGTACTGTACTCATCTAGTTTATTTTTAAAAATATGATAATTGTAAATGTTTGATTGAAATACGGTGATTTTGCTCCAAAAAGCAATTTTTTTTGCCCTATAGAAATGTAAGAAATATGTGATTATAAATGTTTGCTTGAAATATATCGATTTTGGTTCAAAAAGTAAAATTTTCTCTATAGAAATTTGTGAAATATGAAATTGAGCTTTTAATTTTAAAAAAACATTTTTTTACACTATAAAAATAATAAAAATTGAATTTTTTGGATATTTTCCTGTTTGAAAATTAGCTAAAATTGGGATAAAATAAATAAATACAAAATAAATGTTCCAGAATCGGCCTTATATTCTGTACACAGTGTTGTACAGCATTGTAAAATAACTCAAAATCACTATCAATATATCTATTTCTCTTAAAAAATGTAATAATTGTAAATATATGCTTAAAATATACTGATATAGGCTCAAAAAGTAAATTTTGCCCCCTATGAGTTGAGCTTTGATAAAAAAAAACAATTATTTTTTATACTATAAAAATGGTAAAAATTTGATTTTTTTGATCTTTCCCCCTTAGAAAATTAGCTGAAATCAGGGTAAAATAAATAAATAGCAAATAAATGTTCACCGACGAACCATTACCTGTACTTGGCAGGTCATGATGCCATCGACGTCTGCAAACCTCGCATAAATAGTCAAAAATTGGATTAGAATAGCAAGAAATGTGTCCTGAAAATGCATTAACTTTAAGTTTCCACGACTGCATGAATCAGCCTTGACTCATCCTCGCGTATAAGAAAAGCATAAACTGGCTTAGAATAGGCCGGAACTGGGTTCCTTGGGTTAGAATGTGCACTAAGGGAAAACCCTTAAAACCAAGCTCCACGTCTGTATAAATCATCCATGACTCATATCCGGCTGAAACACATATAAAAAAAAACATAAATGGGAGATGCAAAAGGCCGAAAATGGTCTCCACAATGGTATCTTTTGTGCACTAATAGAAAACCATTAATTCCAAGCTCCCTAGTGGGCATAAATCATCCATGAGGCATATCCAGCTGTAATGTGTATATAAAGTACAACAATAGTGTTAGGTTACGGTAAAAATGGACTCCATAATAGTGTCTTTTGTACATTAATGGAAAACCATTAATTCCAAACTCCCACGTTAGCATGACGCACCCATGACTCATATCTGGCTGTAACGCATATATAAAATACAACAATAGGGTTAGGTTAGAGTAAAAACGAGATGCATTATAGTATATTTTGTGCACTAATGGAAAACCATTAATTCCAAACTCCCACGTGTGCATGAGTCATTGATGACTCATCTCCTCCCCCTCTCCCTATACTCTAAGCTTGATTAATTAACAATAGCATCACCCATCGATAATGAATAAAAAGCCATTAATGTCAATGACAGAATAACAATAGGCGGGTGTCGTTATAAATAAATTAATGTCCGGTAAGTATTATCAATTCTACTTACGCCAAGCAACTCAATTCTGCCGGGAAGCTGCAGCAAATATGCAGCTGTTCTCTCTCTCCTCGGCCAACGAAGAAGAAACGACTTTGGGGTTTCAGATTGGGCAGACAAACGACGCACGAATTTTAGTTACAGAAAGCGCCATCTGAGGCGTTAACTGTCAAAATAGAAGACAGTGGGAACAGAGCCATCTAGTGACAAACAAATGAACTAGATGTGTTGCGAAGCATCATTAGAGCTATTTAGCGGATTTTTGGTAATACGTAGGAGGCCAAGAAAATACGCTACAAGATCTTGCTCAGGATAGGGACAGATGGAAGGCCTGTGTTGCTGCAGCCATTAACCTTTGGGTTTAAGAAGGCTAGAGAGTTAGTTAGAGGTTTCTCATTATTTTGCACCATTTTTTAGTGAATAAACTAAATTTTGTGAAGACATAACACGTAATTTAAGATTCTAATGTAATTTTTGTATACTTTAAAGCAAATATCTTATTCAATTGATGAATACAATTAGAGTGGAATACTTACACAATTGTTAACGAACATTTTGAAGAACCTTTAATTGTTACAATTTTCAAGTATCAGTGAGATTATCGGTATTAGTACAGGTGAAAGTAGTATGAACTCACCCTTGTGTTAATAAGAATTTTTGATGTGTATTGATAAAATTGTCACAAATTACTTACTTCTGACTATATTTAGTATTACGTAAAAAAAATTGACAATTACTTATGGTGAATACAGTTGCTTTGTTTGTTTTTTTCAACCCGTGGTGCAACAGCCTGTGAGGGACAGTCCCTACCAACTGACTGCCCGCTTCACTCCCACATGCCTAACAGAGGTAGGTGATCATCCAACCAGTTACAGGATGATGTGTGCACAACACAAGAAACCCCCAGTCCTTGTTATACCTCTCTATGACCAGGCAATGGTCAGGTCGAGCACTACGTGCAGACAGTGAAAACAAAGCTAGATTGTGCTGTACAGGAGCAATTGAATAAGAATTCACATGTCAAGGTTGAAGAATTATTGCAGAGAATATTGGTGGCTTAGAGAAGCGAATATGGCACATCAGGTGACAAAATGCGAGAGCAAATTATATTTTCCTACATTCTCAGGAATAAATTTGATGCCCAAATAGAAGAAATAATAGATCAAAACTGCGAAAGGGATAAAGCAGAAGAAGAAAAGGTGAACCAAAGAGGCAATTTTGTATGGGTTATGCTACCATTTAGGAACAAGAGGAATGCTATGAGGTATGTCAAGGGAACAATTATAGCATGGACAAGCAAAGTTACATGGCTGGTGAATGTTGAAGGTAGAAACCGGGTCGTGCATGAAGATCAGTTGAAGTGGATACAAGACAAGAAAGATAGATATCGTAGTGGAAGTCAGAAGATGGAGGAGGATAATGATGAACGAGTACATGTGCCAGATACAGGTCAATGCGGCGCATCAGTTTTCGACCATGAAGACTTATTGATCGTTGGAAGAAATGAAAACAATAACAGTAGTACAGTGCGAGCTGAAGTTTCAAAGCCAGGTGACCATCCGTCTATGTCATATTCAGATAATTCCTGCCTACAGCAGCAGCAACAGCAGCAGCAGTACAAAGGTCCTGTCGATAAAAAAACTGCCAGATAGACTGAGCTATAAGTAAATCAAATAAGGAAGAGGGGGAATGTTAAGTGTGCATAATATCTGAATCTACATTCAATTGTTTGTAAAGTTGTTTATGATGAGATTATGTGCTAAGCCATCTTAGAAATGGTCTCCTTAGAACCTCCTCGAATGGTTCAGTGCATTCCATCATCCTCAACCCCACTGCAGTGACAAACAGGGGACAGACCTTTGCTTTCTTCCAAGAAAATCGCTCCCGGCCAGGGTTGGCAAAATTTGTGTTTTTTTTTCAAAAGAAACAAACAGTTTTTTTGTTTAAAACATGTTTTAAACAGCGTTTTAAACAAGAACGGGGAAAAACCATGGTCTAAGCAAATAAAACATCCAAAACACAATGCCAAGAAGGCATATTTTGTAAGAATATTGATTAATAAGGAATCTGTTAATCATCCAAGAAGGGACTATATTCATAGTTAAAAAGTAAACACTTAACTAACTTCTTAAAATATATTTATGTTAGTCTTGAATGTCGCATGCAGGTTGTTTGAGAAGGTTCAGCTAATCCACAGTTGCCAGCCCTACTCAATCCACGTGGTAGCTAATCTGTTGTTTTTCGAAATTAGACATTTTATCGTGAATGGAACAAAATATTGACATTAACAACTATCTGCAGTGTATTAAGTGAGGAACAAAACAGTTTCATCCATGTAGTATTCAATTTCAAAAATGTTTTAGATGCTTTTAAAAGAAACATTGCCAGGTGTTTTAAAAGTGGCCCATGGGTATTCATCTCTATTCAGCACAATATATTTCTTTGTTAATTGGATATACATTTTCAGCTACTGAACATATTTCTGTGCACAGTAAACAAAATGACACAAAAGGAATGAAAATACAAAGTTACAAACCTGCAAATAATCACAGACTATCAAACATCAAGTATCAAATTGTGTTTTAAAGAAATCTAAAAAAAATTGTTTAACACACTTTGTTTTAAACATTTGTAAAAAACAAAGCCATGTGTTTTAAACGTTTAAAAGAAGTTGTTTTAAACATGCCAACCCTGCTCCCAGCCAGGGCCACCACTGCTGCCTCCCCTGCCCTCCCTCCTCTTTCACGATCGCACATGTAAATAAACACTCCCTGATGTGCAAATTGGACGAAGTACGTCACACCGTAACGGAAATGAACGTGGACGCCTTTTAGTTATCGAAACGTGACTCAAAGGACACATTGATGACAAAACCCATAAATATCGCTGTGTTTTCAGTTTTGCGGAAAGACAGAAAGCACAAAATTGCTGGCTGGTTCTTATTATATGTACGCTCTGAACTGCAAGCTGAGGAGATTTCATATATTTTGGAAGAACAAATAAATATTGAATATATAATAGTAAATAATCGTTTAAAGAAAGAAATCGTCATGATCTGTAGGATTTATAGACCCGGAGATATACCTTATTCTAAGCTATCAACCCTAGAAGATATTATATCTGATATTAACCACACAAAGTCCATCATCTAGTGGTTTTAGGCGACTTTAATGTAGACTTCTTGAAACCAAATGAACCCGATACTTCCTATGTTCAATCACGTGTTAATCAGTTTAACCTCTCCTAAATCTTAAATGAACCAACGCGAATAAATGCATCTACTAGAACGCTCATTGATCCAATATTTGTGAATAATGTAAGTGATATTATCAATTCTGGTGTTACGGTACCAGTTACAAATTCTGACCACTCTTTGGCATGTCTCACTTTACGTTGCGGCAAATCACAAAGCATGAGCAGAACGTTCACATACAGGGACTACAGTGAAATAGTGAAGGATGCTCTGAATGAAGATCTAGAGAGCATCGACTAGAATCCTTCGATGCACTATGAAAACATTGACGACAAGGTACGTTTCTTTACGGAGAAATTGATTAAAGTGTTTGGTAAACACGCCCCCCCTGAAAATAGTTCATGCAACAAAACGAAAAGTACCCTGGATTACAGATAATGTTAAATTAATTATGAGATTACGCGAAAACATGCTGCTAAAATTTAAACAAACAAATAATCCTGACCATTGGAATGAATACAAGAGATTGCATAGCTTTGCTACTTCAGTCGTAAGTAGGGGTGTGCGGGACAGAATTTTTTTGTTCGGGTCGGGATCAGGACGAGAAAAATTCACCAATTTTCCGACAAAGTCGGGAAACTTTCGGGACCGTAAATGCTCGGTCGCGGTCCCGACTTTTCGGGATCACGCACATCCGAAGTCATAAGACAAGAAGAAAAGGCGTATTTTGAATACATCGTAAATTCATCCAATGATTTGAAACACATTTAGCAACACTTGCAAAGCTTGGGATATGGCAGGAAAAACAAAATCAAGAACCTTCCACGTGCATTAAATGACGCAAACATACTGAACTACCATTTCGTAAACGTATCCTCCAAAATGGAAATTAATGAAGAGCTAGTCTCGGAGCAATGTGAGAAATGTTACACCCGCAGTTTCGACCACAGTGCAGAGGCGTTCAGTTTCTGCGAGGTGGATGGTTCTCGTGTCAGGAAAGCAATATACGAAATCCAATCAAATGCATCTAGATTAGATGACGTATCAATAAAAATGATAAGCTCTCTCTTTATCATATCCTCCCACCAATAACGCACATAATCAACTACTCACTCTTCATGGGCAGTTTCCCTGATTCTTGGAAGGAGGCAACGGTAATTCCCATCCCTGAAAAGCAGAACCCGGTTTCTGTGAATGACTTGCGGCCCATCAGCATTCTGCCCGTGCTTTCAAAAGTCATTGAAAAAATTGCAAATGATCAAATTCGAAAGCATATTGACAAATTTCATATCCTTCCCTGGCAGCAATCCGATTTTCGCCCTCTCCATAGCACACAAATGGCACTCTTAAAAGTAACCGACGACATTTTTAACTCGATGGATCAATGTAACGTAATACTACTAGTGTGCTCGACATTAGAGAAGCCTTTGATACTCTACCGCATAAGTTCCTTCTAGCCAAGCTTCATTATTATAAAATCTCGCCTACAGCACTTAAGTGGTTCGAATCTTATCTTAGCGAAGGAAAACAGTGGGTTAAGACAGCCGGACAATCTTCTTCCCTTCACTTACGAGCTGGAGTGCCTCAGAACTCAATCCTTGGTCCGCAGCTATTCACGCTCTCAGCCGCTGATTTAGTCATATCAGTGAAAATATGCAACGTTCACTGTGCCGACGACACACAATTGTGTATATCCACATGTATATCAAAATTACAGGACGCGGTCGCAATTTTAAACCAAGATTTGAAGAACATAAGCGATTGGTGCGCTTCTAATGGATTAGTAATAAATTCAAACAAATCAATGTTTACCATCATTGGAACATATTGCCATCAATGGATGCGAAATAATTCTACACACACAGCGTATTAAATTTTCTCAAACAGTAAAAAGACCTAGGACTGATCATGAACCAGTAGCTTGATTGGTCTGAGCATGTGATACAACAATTTGGCAAGGCGTATTCAATATGAAAAAGCCTCTATCTTCTGGTAGACTTCCTCTTGCCTGAGATAAAATTAAACCTTGTGCAGTCTCTTATTTCCTCCTATTTGACTACTGTGATGTCATTTATAGGCTAAGAATAACACAAAGCTTGCAATAAAAACACAGAAAGTTCAAAATGCATGCATTAGATATGCATATAGAACAAGAAAGTGTGAATGCATTCTTCCTGTGCTTAATGAGCATGGAATCCTCTCCATGGCACGAAGGAGAAAACTGCACTTGTTTTGTACACTGAGCAAAATATTAATATCAAAAGCCCAAACTACCTCTTTTCGAAATTAAACTTCAGAAGCAAAATTCATTCGCATTCAACCAGAAACGCTGCCAGTTTCAGCTTACCTCTTTGCAGAACTTCAGCTTATCAGGCATCTTTCAGCTATGCAGCACCCAAGGCCTGGAATGCACTATGAAATCTCACCAAAGAGCAAAACTTCAGACATTTTCGTGATATGTTCCGTGAATCACTGATCAACGATCAGAAGCAGGGTAAATCAACATATGAATAATGAAAATTACTTTGAGTTGCCAGAATTTATTTTTATCTTACTATCAACTTTTTCGACTTCAATTACTTTATCTAATTCACTGCTAATATTGTTCCATTTTATATGATTTTATTCCTATTGTATTTTATTGTACTTCCTTGTTTCATTTCTTTGTAATCTTGAACTTTATATTAATTTCTATTTGAATCTGCTCTGTTGTAGGGAATTTTATTCCATTTGTATTTTATTGTACTTTCTTGTTCAATTTCTTTGTAACCTTTAATTTTATTTTAATCTGTACTTTTTGGGGTTAGGTGGTAGACCAGCAACAGCTGAACTTTGCCAGCAATAAAATCAATTCAATTCAAATGGTCTTGTAAGTTGAATATTAAATCGTTGTTATTTTGTATCCTCGTGTTAATCTTTATATCATGAAGGACCTACGTGTGTGCATGAATTAACCTCTCCGTACATACACAACAGATACAAAACAGAGAAGGAATCCGTCATAGCAGGAACTTTCACCTTTACATTGTGACCATTGTGGATAGGGATTTTATTGGCATGAGCTATGCACATTGTGACCTATGTACACATGATAATATTTCAGCAGATTACATAATACAACATATGTCACTGTTCAGCATATTAAGAACAATTTTTACAGAACACAGAGGCAATAAACGCCACCAAGTGACTCCTTTATTTCTTCCTAGCCCAAAGTTGATTATCACCAAAAGGTGGCAAGGCTTTTTAGTTTACATTCAGTAATAAGTCTGGAGCCTGGCCTGTCCAATTTTGAATGGTATAACTAAAGCTCTATGCACTCGCACCTGCACTGAGCTATAAATCTAGATTCATCCTTTCATCAAATACAGAACACTTTTCATTTTTATGAATTTTTGTATACTTAATTTATTTGTATCTCATTAATATAAAAGTTAGAGTAGACAGCATTTCATTTTTCCTGTCATTATTTGTGCTTTGGTACTGCACCAGTATTGAGCAAAAATATTAGCAGTAATCAGAAGGCTACACTTTAAAAGTAGCTTCTCTACAGCTATAGCTAATCTTCCGAAAATATAGCTTTCTTACTGCTACATCTACATTTACCAAAAATACACTTTGTTCTATACACTTTCTACTTCTGCATAAGAAATAAACCAGCCATGTGGATATTCAAAATAATAGCTTAGCACTTGTACTTAGGTTCCATTATTATTAACATACGACTCTCAATGGCAACACCAAATCGAAATATTAATGTACATTGATAATATCTTCAAAAATGATTAAATTTTGGCCTTTTTATACAAGAAAAATTGCATTGATTGCAGTTGATTTTTTTCTCAACTTGTGGTGTAACAGCCTATAAAGTGCCTACCTCACTTCCACATGCCTCAGCAGAGATGGGCGATGATCCAACCAGCTTTGAAATGTTGTGTGGTCTGCACAACAAACACCCAGTTGTTGTTGTAGGTCTCCATGACTGGGTTATGCTACTCATTCATAGCTCCCCAAATTTCTCATGATGGAAGGTGGCCATGCTCCCATGCACTGGCCGAAATCTCATGAGAAAAATGATTACACTTACCCAGGAAACTTGTACCTGTAAATATGTGGAGAATATTTATAGAAGCAATTGTTAATTTCTATGACATTTATCTTTACAAGGAATTACAATCTTGAAAGCATTGTAGGCTTCCCCGATGGTGCAGTGGTAGCGTTGCTGTATTGTAATCAAGGGGTCCGGTGGAGGCACATAGTGGTTCAGATCCCACTTTAAACTTTAGGTCCAGTCCCAGTTAGCCTTACTGATCACAAAGTGGACTTAAAACATCAAATCAAAGGAAAGAGAAGGGTGAACGGTAACATGTACTTGTGCCTAATAAATTTTATTGGAGTGGACATAGTGTGGCTGAAAATGTCAGGTGAATACAACACCTAAATCACTTTCTGAATTACTTGAGGCATCCCCCAATTCCGACTACTGTGAATGAATTACTCTTGCAAATGTTCAGCTTCCAGAGATTGGTCCCCAGCCTGCAAGAGACTTACAAGTGTGAGTTCATGTAAGACCAGGGGTCTACCTTGAGCATTGAGAGAGGGATGAGACCAAGGTGGGAGTTCAGAGGATGAAGGTTGACCTTGAGCTTTGACACTGTGCAGTGGAAGCCCTCAGTCAAATGGACATATCTGGTCACAAGTAGATATGGTTGTAGTAACTCATGTTTACCCTGCAACAGAAAGAAGAAGAAAAGGAAGATTGAATGAATGTAAATGTGTGAGGAAATGACAACATATTGTCACACTATTGATATGCACCAAGCTTTATTTCCAACCAAATGAAAATTACAGCAAAAATATGAATATTTTTTGACTAAATGGTAAAAAAATATTATGTGTTCATTCTTGCAGGAATAATATACATTAAATTAGGCACACACAGGAGATGTACTATGCAGAACATTAAGCGAAAAATTCAGACTCGACAGGATTCCACACAGATAAAACAGTGGAAGTAAAAAATCAGGCGAAGTCAGGCCAGCTCAGGGCTAGAGCAATGGCATGGAACGCCAGAGACCTGGCTTCAAGTCCTGGTCGAGGCTGCATTTTTCGCTGAAAGTTCTACATAATAATATACATGTATTTACTTTTTCGTGAGCATGTCCCCATCAACAGTCTATTCTACTCTCCTTTCTTTTCATTGATTTGTACATGTAAGTCATTCTTATTATTTACTCAGAAACTGAAACTACATTTCTATCATATTTTTTTCAGCTACCTGATCAAGAACTATGTGGAAGAACAGGTACGAGATGTCCCAAGGTCAGTTCCACATTTGCCAGTGTCTGAGGGAAACTTAAGAGAACAAGAGCAGCCAAAAGAAATTACAGAATGCATTAGTAGAGAAGAAAAATTCGAGGCTGAACGTACACCAAAAACCCTTGCAAGCAAGGCACATGTTGATGGTTCCAAACCTAATAACAGGAGAAAGCAATGTATAGCCCCCATTTCCAACAACACCTTCTCTGACAAAGGAGTATTGATAACCCATGAATCACAGATGATTTTTAATTGTCCAGTTTCCAAGAAAACTTTTGTCCAAGAAGCTGGGCATAATACATTTATGAGTGTTCCCACACAAGGGAGACATTTTACTTGTTCAATCTGCAACAAGGATTTTGTCCATAAAATTTATCTTAATGAGCATGTGAGAGTTCACACAAAAGAAAAGCCTTTCAATTGTTCAATTTGCAATAAATATTTTGCCTGTAAGGGAGATATTCGGAAACATATGAAAGTTCACTCAAAAGAGAATCCTTTTAATTGTTCAATTTGCAATAAATATTTTTCCCGTGAAGGTCATCTTAATGAGCATGTGAGAGTCCACACTAAAGAGAAGCCTTTCAATTGTTCAATTTGCAATAAAAAATTTGCCCGTAAAGGAGGACTTAGTGTACATATGACTGTTCACACTGAAGAGAATCCTTTCAATTGTTCAATTTGCAACAAAGGTTTTGCCTCTAAAGTTAATCTTAATCTGCATGTGAGGAGTCACACTGGAGAGAAGCCTTTTAATTGTTCAATTTGCAACAAAGATTTTGCCCGTAAAGTTTATCTTTATGCGCATGTGAAGCTTCACACTGGAGAGAAGCCTTTCAATTGTTCAATTTGCAACAAAGATTTTGCATATAAGTATCGTCTTACTGAGCATGTTAGGGTTCACACTGGAGAGAAGCCTTTCAATTGTTCAATTTGCAATACATATTTTGTCCGTAAAGGAGATCTTCGGAATCATATGAAAGTTCACTCAGAAGAGAATCCTTTCAATTGTTCAATATGCAACAAAAATTTTACCCATAAAGTTAGTCTTAAGGTGCATGTGAGGGGTCACACTGGAGAGAAGCCTTTCAATTGTTCAATTTGCAATACATATTTTGTCTGTAAAGGAGATCTTCGGAAACATATAAAAGTTCACTCAGAAGAGAATCCTTTTAATTGTTCAATTTGCAATAAATATTTTTCTCGTGAAGATCGTCTTAATGAACATGTGAGAGTCCACACTAAAGAGAAGCCTTTTAATTGTTCAATTTGTAACAAGGACTTTGCCCGTAAAGGTCATTTTAATGAGCATGTGAGAAGTCACACTGAAGATAAGCCAATCAGTTGTTCAATTTGCAACAAGGATTTTGGCCGTAAGTGTCATCTTAATGAGCATATGAGATGTCACACTGAAGATAAGCCATTCAATTGTTCAATTTGCAACAAAGGCTTTACTCGTAAATTTCATTTTAATGACCATGTGAGACGTCACACTGGAGATAAGCCTTTCAATTGTTCAATTTGCAATAAAAATTTTGTCCGTAAAGGAGAACTTAGTGTACATATAACTGTTCACTCTATAGAGAAGCCTTTCAATTGTTCAATTTGCAACAAAAATTTTGCCTGTAAACTTTATCTTAATAAACATAAGAGGGGTCACAGTGGAGAGAAGCATTTCAATTGTTCAATTTGTAACAAATGTTTTGGCAGGAAAGATAGGTTTAATAGACATATGAGGATGTGTCATCTCAAAGAGAAACTCAATTTGTGACATTTCCTGTAAAGATAACTTCAGAGTACATATGGTGACGCACACATGAAACAAAATCTATTAATTGTTTAATTTGAATAAAATAATTTGTCTGCAAACATAAAGTTATTATGCAGGTAAGGAGATTACACACCAAACAGAAATCATTAAGGAAGTATTGCAAACAGTGATCTGTATTGAATGTTTAGAAATCATACCATAATTTTTTTCTAAATGGATTTGTAAATAGCAATCTATTGACATCTATCTCACATGCTTTAGGCTCTTGACATCTGCATTATCAGAATCAATTGTCTGCACATCAGGAGGAATGTCTCTATATCCTGCAGGCATCTCATTCATGCTTTCAAACATGCCACCAGTAGTTGAAATATAATACAGATGTTTGAATTTTAACAGACGAACCATTTCTTATGCCTATTCCTTATCCAAGATGCAAAACAGAGAAGGAAGCAGTCACAGCAGGCACTTTCACCTGTACATTGTGAGCATTATGGATAGGGATTTTTATTGACCTGAGCTGTGCACATTGTCACCTATGTATGCATGATCATATTTCAAGAGATAACCTAATACAACATGTTAAAATGATATTTAGAAACCACTGATGTAGGTCGTAAGAAGATCTTTCTCTCACCCGCAGCTGACGCACTAAGAAAATTAATATTGTAACATTTAATGTGAACTTAAAATTGATCATTTTAATTTTTGTTATTTGACTTTTCTCCTAGATTTGCTTCTCAATATCAACAATATCAGCATTTGTACAGAACTGATTTCACAAGCAATGCCAAAACCATGGTTGCAGCTTCATAGTGACCACCACACAAACTTTCCCTTTGCATCAATTTGTGAATGAGTTTCACCATTGTGCTACAAACAATTGGCTGGCCACCTGGCAGTGTGTCTGCAGTTGAAGAGATCTGCATCTTTCCTTGCACTCTGTTCAGCACGATGTAAGCTAGTGTCAATGTGCTCTTTGATCAATGGCATCTTGGTTCACTGCATAACAAGGAACAAACATTGATGAATAGCATGCATGTAACAATTGCAGTCTTTATTCTTATCATTGAGTAAATTAAAATGATTAAAGGCATTGTAAAATGGATTTCACCATTCTCTTTGCCAGAAAATTTCACACGATTTTGATGCTTCACTTGCCCTCTATTCCCATCTGAAGAAGTTAAGTTAAATTCAAGATGTTGGATTGGGATGATGCAAGTGGTCTTCCAGTTACTTCATATGGTTCCATTCATGTACATTGATATGTGAAGAAATTCTATGGGTGGTTGCACACTTTTGAATCACACTGACTTTGTGATCAAGTTTGGGTTTGTTTTAGAGTTACTCTGAGTGAATCAGAATGAATATATTATTTTATGCATGCTGAAGAATTCTGTAAGTTATAACATGTAATATATTTTAAAAATTTCCATTCTTGAGAAATCAACATATAATTTCACTGGTTCATGTGAACTGGCAGAACCTTAAAATTATGTTTTGTTTTATATTTTTTGCACTCTGTATGTAATATCCTGTCTTTTTGTAATACAACACTATATATGACTTTAATTTATTTTATTGTGAATACTTCAAAAGATAGATGTTGAAACAAAGTTTCAAGTATTCATCATAATGAAGAACCTTTTAAATCCCAACATTAAAGTTCCATATATTACGTGCAAATTAGGTTTCACATAAAAAAGAGAATACTTTTAATTGTTTAATTTTGAACATAGATTTTACCCATGAAGATATACATGTACATGTGAGACTTCATAGCAAAGTAAATTCAAATGGAAAAATATGTGACCTGCACACAAAAAGAAAAGTAGGCATGATACCAAAATTACCAATTTTATATTCCTATAACATTCATGTGTAGTTTCTGTATAGATATTTCAACAAAATGAATGAATACTTTCCTTGAGCCTCAGATTTATTGAATATAATTAGAACAGAGTTACACTACTTCCAATAATCTTATTGTCCCCCTCCCCTTTTGATTGTGATGGCACAACACTGTAACAATTATTCACGTTCAGAACATTTATACATACTGAAATATATGTTTTGTGCAGCAACTATACTAAATCAGGGTGGCTAATTATGCATGAATTCTATGTAAATATTGCAACTTCTGTCAATCCAAATGAATTCATACATTTACAAATGCCCAGAGGTAAGTTTTTCACAGTTCAGCTTTTATTTTTATCGAGGAAGAAAAGAAAGAAAAGCTGCATCGAAAATATAACAGAATTTTCTCTCAATACGTTTACTTCGTTAGTGCCCTTTGCAGAACAATCTGACAGAGATTATTGCAAGATATGATGAAGTTGATTGTGTAAATTTGACTTGGAAATTCTCTTACAATTAAAAAATGTTCATAGAATAGTATATTCCATAACAAGTATGACTTCTGTTTGTACATGCATTGTACATGTATTTGAAGCCTGAGTATGTGAAATGGCAAATGTAAACTCCACATCTTAAATTGAATATATTAAATAGTATATATACACCATACTGTTTTGTTGAATTAAATTAGAATATTTTGATTCAATGGAATCACACATACCCATTATTTTGTTAATATATATGTGTGTTTTTTTGTGAGCATGGTGAAAGGTGGTAATACAAAATTTTGAAATAGAGAAACCACCTGCTTGTACCCTTGAATTTATGAAAAGTTAGCCTTGAAAACTGGGAATTATACTTGAATTTTATCATGATCCTAGAGTGGTCACTCTGTATATTGATCTAGTAGAGTTCCTTTTATGAGTTTTTAACCAAGTTCTGCACCAGCAGATATTTTTTTCCAATACGCAGCTGCACTGTACCTTTTGGAATTTTCTTTTACTTGGATATTGTTCAAAAATAAATGTTCTTATCACTACATGAGGTTTGAAGTGTATCATTAGTACAGGAGTTGCTATTTATGTATCCGGAATAACAAACAAAAAAAAATATGTATAATTGAAAATGATTTTATTGTTTTTCAAAATATTCTCCATGATCATCGATGCACTTTTGCATACGTTTGAACCAATTCTCGTAGCACTTTGTCCATTTCGATTGACATATCTCAAAAACATGCATTTTGAACGCATCAACCGCTTCTTCTGGCATCGAAAATCGTTGACCACATAGCTTATTCTTCACGGACGGGAACAAAAAGGAATCATTGAGTGCTAAATCAGGGCTATATGGCAGATGACCCATCAATTCAATGTTTTCACCAGTCAAATACTGAGTTGTTTGAACCGATGTGTGAGAACTTGCATTGTCATGGTGAAGAATGATCCTGCATCGCTGGTTGTTTTTTCTGATTCCCCCAAAGACTTCTGGCAAACAAATGGTTGTAAGTACATATATTTTGCCGATTCTAAGCCATACTTGGTACGAGGCCTATTGTTTATTAATTTAACCACAATGGTAAACCTATTTTTGATGATATTTTCTGTATACTATTGCAAATCTCTGATTTTTCACCTCACACTTGGTACGAGGCCTATTGTTTTTATTAATTTAACCACAGTGGTAAACCTACACTATCTACCAAAAAGTAATTGGGCACGTGTACAAAATGGTTGTCTGGTGGTGCGAACCCTGTTAGAACCTCGTGGAGACACCTTTTGCTGCTATAACAGCAGCCACTCTCTCAGGCATGCTCTCGACTAGTTTGTGGAGGACGTCCATTGGAATGTGTCGCCATTCCTCTTGCAAGATGTCACTCAGTTGAACAATGGAATTTGGCCGCATCTCCCGAGATCTCACCCGCCAGTCCAATGCCTCCCAAAGGTGTTCTATGGGATGGAGATGAGGACTCTGTGCAAGCCAGACCAATCGGTGAACATTGTTGTCGGCATACCACTGCATAGTAGCTTCCGAAACATACCACCTAACATTGTCATCCTGGAAGTAACAGGGGTTCATTCCGTAAAAACGCCACAAGGTTGGGAGCATTTCATTGTCTAGTATTGTACAGTATGCCTGCAAGTTCATTGTGCCACGAACAACCACCAGTGGTCCCACTAAATGATACTAAATGATTCAAATTAGATACTAAATTAACCACCATCATAGATACCCAATTACTTTTTGGTAGATAATGTATTTTGACGATGTTTTTTGTTGATTTTATACTATTGCAAATCTGTGATTTTTTTATCTCTTACTTGGTACGAGTGGGGGTTCTAAGCCATACTTGGTACGAGGCCTATTGTTTTATTAATTTAACTACAATGGTAAACCTATTTTTGATGATGTTTTTGTTGATTTTATACTATTGCAAATCTGTGTTTTTTCACCTCATACTTGGTACGAGGCCTATTGTTTTTATTAATTTAACCACAGTGGTAAACCTATTTTGATGATGTTTTTGTCGATTTTCTACTATTGGAAATCTGTGATTTTTCATCTCGTACTTGGTATGAGTGTCATAATTTCTTTCGAGTTAAAGTACGTAACATTACATAATATTGTGATGCCCTCATATAAAGCTTCCTTTATTGTATTTTTATAAGGGTAAACTATTGCATCATGCTTAGGCAACAGGCTATTACATAACATTATGCAACATTACAATGGCACAGAAGTTAACTTGTTGCATCATGTTTATGCAAACAGGTTATTACGTAATATTATAATGACTTGTATTTGACATGGTGTCTTCTGTTTTTCAACATGGTTTTGCGCTTAGACTACTTAAAGAGTTTTCGCATTACAGATTAGTCAGTATTGTGAGAGTAGTTGAAGAGTACGGAGGTGTTGTTGCAGTGCTCCTTAGCTAAGTTTTTTATCTTATTTTAAAGCTACATACTATTTATTATTTCAAGTTTAAAGGTGTTTCAAGTGATTTTTTCATAGTAATTTCGATCAGATTGAGTTTTGATGTGATCAGATGTTACTTGTTGTCTTCGGAAATTCTGTATAAATAACATAGCTGAAAATTTTATTGTAATAGCTACAATTATTTTATTTTGAAGGTGGTTCAAGTCGTTTTTTCACACAGATTGAATTTGTATAAATTTGTATTTGTATTGAATTTTGTATTTTTTCCCGAGAAAATTTATATATAAATACCAGAGCTGAAAAAATATTATAATTATAACTATTGTCTTTTAAGTTACATTCTATCAATTATCGTAAGTTTAAAAGTGTTTTTATCTAGTAAATAGAATCTTATTGAATTTTGACTTGATTGTGCGTTTTGTATTTTTCCCTGAGAAAATTTATATATAAATACCGAGAAATTTCTATTTAAATAATACCTCGTGAAAATGACACTTTGTATAACCGACTTACCACTTGAACTGTTGCACAAGATTTTTGCGTACACATTTGACGGAGGTGAGGATGCCGCGAGGTTCGTTGAGTTAAGCAAAATAGCGCCTGAATTTCGTCCACCGTGCGAGATGATTTTTATGGACAATCTTCGCAAAATAAGCGGTATTAAAAACTTGCAGAATCCCGATTCTCTTTTTCGGGCTACAGGCAAAAAGTTGGCCGATAGGATGGATGAGCTTCATGAGGCGAGGGAAGGAAGGAGACGATATACATACGATTGGTATGAGTCAAGCGTGGAAACAGACAGCATTATCACACAACACATCGCATTGGTTGAGGCACGAACTTTCTTCCTAACCTCGCATGATATATAAAGAAAATAATATCACTATGAAACCCAAAGGTGTCGTCTATCAGGTACCATAGGCGGACCTCAAATCTCTTTGAGATTCAAATTCTGTTAGGTTAAACAGCATAGAAATTTCACAGCAAGAATTCTCATATGGACTGACGATTTTTTTTTAAGAGACTTAATAATGAGTTATAACCTGTGATGTGATACCACTATAAACTGTATAGAAAATATGCAGTCCCTGGAATGAGATGGACGAGGCTTATGAACCTTGACCTATACAGGTGTACAATCTGGCAATGAATGAATGTTTCTTTTTATTAAGCATAGCAGTGTGTTTTCCCTTATTTTAATATCAGGCAACAATGTTAGAAAGTGTGTGCATGGCCCCAAGAATACAATTTAAAATCACTAATGTAATATGAATTTTTTTCACTTGTGTGTATTTGAATATGAAAGTGAGGTATTTTGAATAATTAAGGAGAACAATCACAAATAAGCTTGCAACGGTATTGGGAGGGACCACGAGTTCAAACTTCAGATGATTTCTGTTAATCTGCTAATGCCCAGGGTGTATGGATATCAGTACGAAAATTTGTAAAAAAGAAGAGGCAATTTTGGCTAATGGCAACGATGAGGATGAATAATGATAATTATGATGAAATTGATGTATGGCACTTAGAAAACAAAACTTCAAAGTGTATTGCACCAACAGCTAAAATTGTCCCCCCTGCCCCCAACACAAGGCAGTTAACAGAGGTGTACTTTTGTTGGTTTACGACTATGAGGGCTTAAGTTACTATGTTCACCTATAGCTGTACATATTAAAAAAAGAAATGACCTGAGCAATAAAATATAACAATACTGATCCTGATCTTTGTCGGATTACGTAGTGCTAACGTTGTTGGAATCACACTTCTGATGGTGTATAAACTTAAATGTTTTGCATAACATGAAATACTGTTAATGGAAATGTGTTGTTTTTAATATTCTATATAGAAAGCAGATAACAAGAAAAAGAAGAAAATAAATGTTGCAGGCAGATACGAAGCTTCAACCCAAACACATATATAATCAGACAGGATGTTAACGATGCGTTTATAACTAACATGTGATTATAATTCAAAATTCAAATAGTGCAGTGGGAAACAACTAACTAACTAACTCTCTAGACTTCTTAAACCCGAAGAGAGCAAATACAAGCACAAGCGTAAATAATTAAATAAATTACAAGGGGCTGAGACATGGTTCGAATTTTTTGATCTAGGTATGGATGCAAACGGGTACTAAATTTTGTGTGTGGACACACTTGATAATGGAAAAATCCCCTTCAACACAATAACATAGTGGTAATGTTGGTCTTGCCTTGTTCCCATCGATAACATAGTGGTTACACGAAAGAAAGAAATAAAAAAATTAAAACACCCTCCTCTATTAAGAAATACTTCTAGAAATTATTCAACCACTTTTTTTCTCTTCCTAGTTTAGTTATCTTCGTAACTAAAAAAATGTTTTGTCAAATGTTTGGATGACTATGGATGTAATAATAAAACGTTGTTGCATTGTAATCAAATGAATTTATTGAATATGTAGAATATGGTAGGATATATCTTAAAATTTTAGAAGCTATTTGTTATGGTATTTTCTCTCTCTCTCTTTCTTTCTTTCTACCCTTTCTTAAATTCTCATCCTCATAGCTAAAATTAATCCAAGAGAAAAATTAATATTTGTGTTGACATGGGAAACATGCAATAAAAATGCATGATTAATAGTTAAGGTCAAAAGCTGAATAAATAGTGAGGGTGATACACGCAACCTTCCAGGCATGTGATTTCCACAGAATTAAATACAAAATTGAGATATGGAAGATTTTTGTTGCTAAACCTTCAGGTTTAAGAAGGCAAGAGAATTAGTTGGTTAATACGGAGCTAATTAGAAACTGCCATCCTCGAGGCTTCATGATGCAAGCTTTACCTTCTACAAGTTTATTTTCGACATGATTCTTGCTCTTGTTATGCTTTTTACAGGTAACATCAAAAGCTGTGACATGCGATTTTCTGGCTCTTCTATTTACAACATGGACACTCATGTTTCTTTTTACATTGCAACGATGAGGATAGTTAGTATTATATGGCTTTTGTTGAGTCTCAGACCTCTAGGAAAAATAAACTCCTGTAGCCCTCATAGTCATAAACCAACAAAAGTACACCTCTGTTAACTGCCTTATGTTGGGGGTAGGGGGGACAATTGTAGCTGTTGGTGCAATACACTTTGAAGTTTTGTTTTCTAAGTGCCACACATCAATTTCATCATAATTATCATTATTCATTCTCATCGTTGCCATTAGCCAAAATTGCCTCTTCTTTTTTACAAATTTTCGTACTGATATCCATACACCCTGGGCCTTAGCAGATTAACAGAAATCATCTGAAGTTTCAACTCGTGGCCCCTCCCAATACCGTTGCAAGCTTATTTGTGATTGTTCTCCTCAATTATTCAAAATACCTCACTTTCATATTCAAATACACACAAGTGAAGGGGGTTCATATCACATTAGTGATTTTAAATTGTATTCTTGGGGCCATGCACACACTTTCTAACATTGTTGCCTGATATTAAAATAAGCGAAAACACACTGCTATGCTTAATAAAAAAACATTAATTCATTGCCAGATTGTACACCTGTATAGGTCGAGGTTCACAAACCTCTTTGTGATTGTTCTCCTCAATTATTCAAAATACCTCACTTTCATATTCAAATACACACAAGTGAAAAAAAATTCATATTACATTAGTGATTTTAATTGTATTCTTCGGGCCATGCACACACTTTCTAACATTGTTACCTGATATTAAAATAAGCGAAAACACACTGCTATGCTTAATAAAAAGAAACATTCATTCATTGCCAGATTGTACAACTGTATAGGTAGAGGTTCATAAGCCTCGTCCATCTCATTCCAGGGACTGCATATTTTGTATACAGTTTATAGTGGTATCACAACACAGGTTATAACTCATTATTAAGTCTGTTAAAAAAAATCGTCAGTCCATATGAGAATTCTTGCTGTGAAATTTTTATGCTGTTTAACCTAACAGAATTCGAATCTCAGAGAGATTTGAGGTCTGCCTATGGTACCTGATAGACGACACCTTTGGGTTTCATAGTGATAGTATTTTATTTCTATATATCATGCGAGGTTAGGAAGAAAGTTCGTGCCTCAACCAATGCGATGTGTTGTGTGATAATGCTGTCTGTTTCCACGCTTGACTCATACCAATCGTACGTATATCGTCTCCTTCCTTCCCTCGCCTCATGAAGATCGTCCATCCTATCGGCCAACTTTTTGCCTGTAGCCCGAAAAAGAGAATCGGGATTCTGCAAGTTTTTAATACCGCTTATTTTGCGAAGATTGTCCATAAAAATCATCTCGCACGGTGGACGAAATTCAGGCGCTATTTTGCTTAACTCAACGAACCTCGCGGCATCCTCACCTCCGTCAAATGTGTACGCAAAAATCTTGTGCAACAGTTCAAGTGGTAAGTCGGTTATACAAAGTGTCATTTTCACGAGGTATTATTTAAATAGAAGTTTCTCGGTATTTATATATAAATTTTCTCAGGGAAAAATACAAAACGCACAATCAAGTCAAAATTCAATAAGATTCTATTTACTAGATAAAAACACTTTTAAACTTACGATAATTGATAGAATGTAACTTAAAAGACAATAGTTATAATTATAATATTTTTTCAGCTCTGGTATTTATATATAAATTTTCTCGGGAAAAAATACAAAATTCAATACAAATACAAATTTATACAAATTCAATCTGTGTGAAAAAACGACTTGAACCACCTTCAAAATAAAATAATTGTAGCTATTACAATAAAATTTTCAGCTATGTTATTTATACAGAATTTCCGAAGACAACAAGTAACATCTGATCACATCAAAACTCAATCTGATCGAAATTACTATGAAAAAATCACTTGAAACACCTTTAAACTTGAAATAATAAATAGTATGTAGCTTTAAAATAAGTTAAAAACTTAGCTAAGGAGCACTGCAACAACACCTCCGTACTCTTCAACTACTCTCACAATACTGACTAATCTGTAATGCGAAAACTCTTTAAGTAGTCTAAGCGCAAAACCATGTTGAAAAACAGAAGACACCATGTCAAATACAAGTCATTATAATATTACGTAATAACCTGTTTGCATAAACATGATGCAACAAGTTAACTTCTGTGCCATTGTAATGTTGCATAATGTTATGTAATAGCCTGTTGCCTAAGCATGATGCAATAGTTTACCCTTTAAAAATACAATAAAGGAAGCTTTATATGAGGGCATCACAATATTATGTAATGTTACGTACTTTAACTCGAAAGAAATTATGACACTCATACCAAGTACGAGATGAAAAATCACAGATTTCCAATAGTATAAAATCGACAAAAACATCATCAAAATAGGTTTACCACTGTGGTTAAATTAATAAAAACAATAGGCCTCGTACCAAGTATGAGGTGAAAAAACACAGATTTGCAATAGTATAAAATCAACAAAAACATCATCAAAAATAGGTTTACCATTGTAGTTAAATTAATAAAACAATAGGCCTCGTACCAAGTATGGCTTAGAACCCCCACTCGTACCAAGTAAGAGATAAAAAAATCACAGATTTGCAATAGTATAAAATCAACAAAAACATCGTCAAAATAGGTTTACCACTGTGGTTAAATTAATAAAAACAATAGGCCTCCTACCAAGTATGAGGTGAAAAATCACAGATTTGCAATAGTATACAGAAAACATCTTCAAAAATAGGTTTACCATTGTGGTTAAATTAATAAACAATAGGCCTCATACCAAGTATGGCTTAGAATCGGCAAAATATATGTACTGTTGTATACCATTCAGAATTGACGGTTCTACGATTCTCTAGTGGCACTGTAGCCACATGCCCATCCCCTACAAAAAAAAAAAAAAAACGCGACCATTTGCTTCGGAGTGCTTCTTGCAGTAACAACTTTTGTTGGGTTTGGCTCATCTTGGAACACCCACACCGTCGACTGCTGTTTGCTTACAGGCCCATATGCATAGATCCAAGATTCGTCACCTGTGTAGATGTTATACATGGCTTTTGAAGCACCACGATTGTATTTTGTGAGTATTTGTTTGCACCAATCGACACGAGCCTTTTTTTGAGCGATTGTCAAATTATGCGGGATCCAAAGCAAACAAATCTGCTTCACGGCTAAATGTTCATGCAATATCTTATGTATGCTAGTCATACTAATGCCCAGGGATGCCTCAATCTCACGATATGTCACATGACGATCTTGCATTATCAGTTCTCGCACAGCATCAATGTTTTCTGGCACAGCAACCTTCTTTAGATTCATCCGTGAGCAAACGACGGCCACGATTGAATTCACTAAACCAGTTATATACAGTGCTTTTAAATGGTGCTTCATCGCCAAAAGTCAAAGTGAGTTGATCGATGCACTGTTGTTGAGATAATCCACGTCGAAAGTCGTATAAAATCATTGCTCAAAAATGTTTGAGTTAATTCCACTGTTGGCCTCCGATGAAATTTTCAAGTCCCTGGAACAAACAAAACTAGCATTCATATGCACAACGTTCTGGGTACATATACCATAGAAATGTCCAACTTTACAATGGATATATTAGATGTTACCTAGCAACATTAGTGTTGCCCCTTCCGGATACATAAATAGCAGCAACCCTCGTATTAATGAATAGTAGTTTTTATCTGCGTATATTGTGAAGGGGTGAGTCCCATATGAGAAGATTACTTTTTTCCTTACTATATAGATGAGGAGGTAAATGGAAGGAGACAATTGGGTGGTGGAAAAAGTGAATCTCACATGGAAAGAAGTGAAGAAAACTCTTAAGAGAATGAAGAAAGGTAGAGCACCTGAAGTAGAAGTGCCAGTGGAAATGATACTAGGGAGCAGGAGTGATTGGTGTGCAGTAGTTGTACAAAGTGTTGAAAACAGTGTGGCAACAGAGAGAAGTGCCAAGTGATTGGACAAAGGGACTAATAGCTCCCATATTCAAGATGGTTGACAGCAAGGAATGTCAAAACTACATAGAAATAACATTAATCAGCCACTCTGCAAAGGTGTATGACAAAAATATTAGAGGAAAGAATAAGGGAAGTAACAGAGCTGAACATGAGAGAGGAACAGTATGGATTTAGAAGAGGCAGATCAACAATTTCTAAGAGAGGGGAGTCAAGGAAGAGAGGGAGTGTAGAGTGCAGAACTCACACAAGGCCAACCAGAGCTGTGTGAAGACACCAGTGGGAAGAACGTAGTGGTTCAGTATAACTAATGGACTAAAACAGAGAAGTGCTCTTTTCCCACTGATCTTTATAATTACAATGGATGCAATTAATGAAGAGGTGGAGATGGGATGAAGGCCCTGTTGTTTGCTGATGACTTAGTAATATGGGTAGACAGGGAAGAAGTAGTACAGACAGCTTGATATTTGGAATGAGGAAATTAGATGAGCAGGAATGAAATTCAGTGCAGAAAAGAGTGAGGTGCTAATAACAAGAAACAGAGCCAGAAATGTACCAAGAATAAAGATGGACACAGAAGAGTTGAGGGTAGTGGAATCGTAATTGAGAGAAGTGGAAGAATAGATGAGGAGGTAAACAGAGGAGGACAAATGGATGGTGGACTATATTAAAGCATTCTAAGATTGATATGGAACAGAGATATACCTATGAAATCCAAGAAGATAATTTATAACATATACTATGTGCCAATATTTACGTATGGAGCAGAGACTTGAACAATGACATAGAGAGACAAAAGAAAGATGCCGGCAGTGGAGATGAAATTTTTAAGGACTATATTTGGGAAGACTAGAAGGGATAGAACAAGGAATGAGGAGATCCAACAGACAGTGGGTGTGGTGAAGCTTCAGGACAGCATAGATCAGGCACATATGAGATGGTTCAGACATATGGAGAGGGTGGATGCAGAAAGACTACCAGTAAGAGCTTACAATGCAGAAGGAGTGGGAATAAGACCAAGAGGGAGACCAAGATGATGGTGGAAAGAGCAGATAGTGGAGAGTGTTAGGAGAAGAGGATGAAATTGGAACACTGTGGAAAGAAAGGAGTGGTGGAAGACCAGGAAAAAATGGAAAGGCTTGACTTCTATGCTGACCCAGCCAGATGCAGGAAACAGCAAAGAATGATGATGACAGGAATTCAGTATCTTCCAAGGAAGATCGACTATGGTGGTGTATTAAATGAAGTCAGAATTTCTTTAACCAAAGAATGTAGTTGAAAAATACTGAAAATATCATGAGGTTCACTTTACACAAAAAATCCTACAGGAGTTTATTTTTCCTAGAGGTCTGAGACTCACCAAAACCCATATAATACTAACTATCCTCATCTTTGCAATGTAAAAAGAAACATGAGTGTCGGTGTTGTAAGTAGAAGAGCCAGAAAATCGCATGTCACAGCTTTTGATGTTATCTGTGAAAAGCATAACAAGAGCAAGAATCATGTCAAAAATAAACTTGTAGAAGGCAAAGCTTGCATCATGAAGCCTCGAGGATGGCAGTTTCTAATTAGCTCCGTATTAACCTCTCTTGCCTTCTTAAACCTGAAGGTTTAGCAACAAAAGTCTTCCATCTCTCAATTTTGTATTTAATTTTGTGCAAATCACATGCCTGGAAGGTTGCGTGTATCACCCTCACCTTAATTGTAGATTTTCTACATCATTTTTAAGAGAAAAGAACCATGATGGTCCACTCAGTAGGATGTCTAACTGTTATGTAGGATACCTGTTTATCAGAATATGTGATATGTGGAGGGAATTTTCGATCTGTCTTAAGCCCCATCACAGGTAAGGTTTGGAGCAGGTTTTATGTATTAATCCATTCTAGAACAGTGCTCAGCATCTCCCATGCCTGTCTTGCAGCTCAACTACATTCTGTGTGCACGTTAGGGTCTATATATGTGAAAATTTGCTGCAAAATTCACCTCCTTCTCTTCTTGACCTGTTGAGTTATGTCAACTTTGGTCACATGTACTGAATCACTAGATTGTTTTCACTTTTTATGTCACACTCCACATGGTTTTCCCCAACTGTGGTTTGATTGCTTTACGTATTTTTAAAAGCATATATTTAAATGATTATTTTGCATATCCTG
Organism: Lepisma saccharinum; assembly: GCF_977018435.1. Taxonomy (NCBI): domain Eukaryota; kingdom Metazoa; phylum Arthropoda; class Insecta; order Zygentoma; family Lepismatidae; genus Lepisma; species Lepisma saccharinum. The sequence goes on along the minus strand of NC_139243.1, from coordinate 65,007,542 downwards.
GCATATCCATATAGTATCCACATTATATCTAATGGCAGTTCTGATAATAATGTGATGATAGAAGTTGGGAATTGGACATGGCACTTTCTTAGCACATTGTATAGTAGTGATTGCTGTTGCTTGAATTCAGGATATTGGAAAAATAAATGATTAGTAAAGTAGGGGACCCAAATATCGTCCCCTAGTCACTTTTGCTTACCTGGAGACCATATTAAATAACGTAAGAGCTCCAAAATTTTATATTACCTTTGTCAACTATCTCTCTACCTAAAAACAAAGACAAAGTGCCTGTATAATCAATTGTTAGTACCAACAAAAAATTTCAAAAGTACTCACATATTGCAAAACCAAAGAAAGCGTGCCTAATTTAGTCCCCAAAACAAGTTCGGGAAAAGATAGTAATAATGATTTGCCAAGATATTCATGTTACTTACAAAATGTCATTGCACAAGTGAACATAATTAGTTGAACGTGGCAAACTCAAAACAAATTTAGAACTACTTAGAAACAATATTATGTTTACTTGAAAAAATAAAACCAAAAATGCAAAAATAAAACAATAAATGTAAGTTATTTCTTGTTTGCAAGAACTTTTAGCCTTTGAAGCATCACAAAAAATTGCACAGTTTTTGGCACTGGAGCAGGTTTTGTGGAACCATATGGAACATTTGTGCAGTGGATCCTGTGGACAAAGTTAGGAACATGACTGGAGACGAAATTAGGAACAAGCCTCAAACTAACACTCGATACTGCATAAATAGGAAAGTAAACTTAAGGAGTAACAACTTAATTGTAACAACCAAGACCTTAACTACAGGGTGCACACAGGGTTGAATGTTAGTGCCAGAACTTTGGAACAAATCTAGAATCAGCCGTGGAAAATGACAATCATCCCAGAGGTTGATAGAGTTGGTGTTTTAAGTCCAGTTTATGCACAGGAAGACTAATCGGGACTGGAATTACAGTTTAAAGTGGGATCCGAACCACTATGTCCCTCCATAGGATATCGAACCTGGGATCCCTTGATTACAATGCGGCGTCGGGCAGAAGTGAAAAAAACAGTTTCATACGTAGACGATGTAATTATATTGGTTGTAGCAAATTCTAGAAGGCAAATTGAAGAAAAAGCAACGACCACTTTAAACTCTTTCGCTGAATGGTGTGAGTCTGCAAAATTACAAATCACAGCAAATAAGACATCGTAATCCTAAAGGGAAAATTGAATGAAAACAAAACACCTCAAATCAAATTAAAAGGGGAAAAAATACAATACCACCTACCAAATAAAATCTAAACACTGGGAAACACTGAAAACACTAGCAGATGAAGAATCAACAGTTGATCTGAAAATAATCAGCGAGGAACCTGCCCAACAACTACCAGAATACATACAACAGAGCACATAGGCCTCCTTGCAAAGTGTCTTGGTCGAAACAGTCAAATTGGTCTCACTTTGAAACTCTTCTGCAATCTAATGCATCAGACAGGTCCTGTTTTTCCGAATCTCCCTCTTCAGCACTCTCCTGTCCCAGTCGTCCAATCTCTTGGGTCTTCCACTGCATGATGCATTGCTGCAGTGTCACCTTTCCTTCCACTTCTTCATGACAAAGGCTACAGTCAGCGAATGATCCGAGCAGCCCCCTGATGCCGTATATATACCAGTCTGTACTCTCTTTTCCATGATTAGTTCGTTTCAGAGTTGAAACCGGGGAATCCAATGACTTTCTTCAACATAGTGTAAGAGACAAATCAATAATATAATATTTACCATTTAGTATAGTTTGCTTTAACATTTACTTACTTATCTCCTAATTATATAAATATTTATATGCTTTTAATATATTGCATCATTTTTTTTTTTCATTTATTCCTTCTCTCACACTACATCAAACATTCCATCTTGAACCTCGAAAATAAAGATAACAATAAATGCAGAGTATCCTAATTACTCATCTTATCATGCAATTTGTAGACAAATAGTCGCAGCATAATTAAATCTGACTAAACAGATTCAGCTTCCAAATTCAAATTCATTTCATTGTAATTAATGCTTCCTCACCAATCTATTTATCTTTTCTTTTCCATATTATTCTTGTACCACCCAATTAATAATAAAAATATACAAATTACTATGAAAACCAAACTCTGTCCTGGAAACTACAACAAACTTGGTCAAAAATTATGTTCTACTATTATTGTATTACTATTGTAATTAAATTATTTTGAAACAAAGTTTACAAAAATAAAATATACAGGGGAAAAGTCTTTCAATGGAAATGACATCTTGGTTTATTTTAAAGGCACCAGGACATAAACACCTGCCCCTGAAAGTAGGCAGGCTTCCTTTGGTGGTTCCCCCTTTATTTCCTCACCTCTATGTAAATATTAAACCCATAAATCATTTGTAATGCATAGAATTACTCCATCCGCTAATGTGCCTTCATGGCATGGTGCTCTTTGCATGGGGAACTTTACCTTTTTTTTTTAAATAAGAATGCATAAAAATGTATTGTTCTTTATCAATTCGATAAATACCTTTTGAGACCATCGACACACATATCTGTCTTGCATCTATCCAAAATGAAGACAAATCACATAGTGGTTTGGATTCCACTTTGAACTGTCCAGTCCCAATTAGCCTTACTGTGCATAAAGTGGATTTAAAACACAAACTCAATCAATAGATTAAACATGAAATTTCCATCTCAAGCTTATAACTAGCCTTATCAGTAATTAATCAAGGTTCCAATATTTTAGAATACCTGGTACTGATTTTCATGAATCAGACCACTGTTTAGCAATCATTCATCCTCATAGTCATGATTGGTCCAGTGTGAAAGGGCATGTGCAATAAAAAAATTGAGCCCCACGTGACCTTATATATGTGTGTGTGTACACACGAATTTGCCCATAATTGCTGCTCCTACAACTCCTACACACAAAGGTAGTGCAATGTGTCAGATTATGGCAATAAGGGTCCTTTATTTCCAGATGTGCATCCATCAGTAACTTTCTCACCGCCTTAAGTATATGATCATTCCAGATGTAAAAAATTTCTTAAATCTCATCTATTTTTAGCACATAGGAATACTGTACAATGTAAATTTTCAACCTCAATGAGGAAGTAAATAATATTGTGCGTAATATCTCATTTTTATTTATTTAACCTTCAAACGGTAAAGTGCGGGTCGGATCCGACCCAAGCGGAAGTTGCTTGGTCACTGTTTCCCCCTCCTGTATTTGCTGGTGACATAGCTTCAGGTAACCTTCACCTTACTCATAAGGAAAGCGTCTGAGCGACTGCACGTCCTAGGTACGTCACTGTCCGGTTTTATTCTTATTTATAGGCCTATTCCAAATGCAGACAGGCAGGGGGTGTCAGGGTGATGTCACAGATATCCATGAAACTGAAATATATTATTCTAGATACAAAATTATGAGACACATATTTTTTTGTTTTGCAATAAAAAAAATTTTGGCCGTCTTAGGCTGCTTCAAAGTTTGGGGCCAAATTTTCACAAGTTTTGGTGCCAAAAATTGTAAACGGCTGTTTCTCAGGAACTATTAAACATATTTGGATTCTGTTTTTTTTATCTGAAAGTTTATTGAAAGCCTTTTCAAATGCATATACAACGAACTTTATATGCAGCTTTTGGGGTGTGCTATGAATGAAATTTCAAAAAATTAGCCCCCTTTTGGACCCCCAAAATCTCGAAAAAGCCACCCTAAAAATTTTCAAAATTTCAGGGCAGTTAACAGCAATACCTCAAGTTGAACATATATAAATTTCACAGGGTGTATATGCCTGGTTGTAGTTTTACACAATATTTTAATAAGCACATTGACAAGCTGAAAACTTAAACGTAAGACATTCTTTATGCAAGCTAGGCGATGTGAACTCCCAGTACCGGCATTGCATATGTTAGTTCTGTTCATGAAAGCTTTTTCTACACAGGCAGTTTCAGTATTAGAGATGGCATGCAGTCTTCCAGATTGTCCAAGGGGGTGTGGTGGAGAAAGAACTTGCAGAATATTTTGCAAAGGTATCACGTACTGATGTTAGTGTTGCCTAATTCTATCAGGAAAATTATAGCCCTTTGCAGGTCCATGTGGCAGCATGAAATTTACATGCACTTCCTGCATCTCGAAGTACACTTTAGTTGCTTCTTCAACCCACCAGCAGTCATCATACATAACAGCCAAAAACGTTCTCACTTTGATGTCGTGAATTTTACAAATGGAAACTACAATATCATTTCCAGTTCCCTCTGCATGCCACACATGACTTTTATGAATCATTCGCACTGCCTGCACATGTTCCCACTCTTTGTGTTTCATATCACGGAATGTTTGAATCTCTGCAGATGGAATGTAATTCAGTGTAACACCTGATGTATATGTCAGAACAACAGTCTGAAATTCTTCTGCAGTCTGAATACACTTAATATGCCCTGCTGATAAATTGTGCCGTGTAGCAAGGTGCTTAACTGTGTAACGACCCTGCGTGAACATATGTTCAAGTTGTCTGAACTTCCAACTCTTGCTTTGATATACACATTTTTTATGCCTGTTCTCAAACCAGGTCACTTTATTCTTTTCTCAGAAAACACTGCTTTTCCACTTGTAAACATCTTCCTAATGACTCAAAACTCAAGCTCAGAAGGAATTAACAGCAATTTGTCTCAACCGAAAAGAAACAAATGAACATGTGAATATTAAAAACAAATGACTTCTAGTATGTTCTATAAATAAGAAATGTTGAATATGATCAGCAATATCATGATATATACCAATTACATGAATTATTTGGTTATGGACTCTTATGATTTGTATATTGTTTACCAATAATAGCCTGATGAAATAAGGTTTGTCTCCTTCAATATTACGATTGTGTTTAAGTTTTCAGCTTGTCAATGTGCTTATTAAAATATTGTGTAAAATTACAACCAGGCATATACACCCCGTGAAATTTATATATGTTCAACTTGAGGTATTGCTGTTAACTGCCCTGAAATTTTGAAATTTTTTTAGGGTGGCTTTTTCGAGATTTTGGGGGTCCAAAAGGGGGCTAATTTTTTAAAATTTCATTCATAGCACACCCCAAAAGCTGCATATAAAGTTTGTTGTATATGCATTTGAAAAGGCTTTCAATAAACTTTCAGATAAAAAAAAACAGAATCCAAATATCTTTAATAGTTCCTGAGAAACAGCCGTTTACAATTTTTGGCACCAAAACTTGTGAAAATTTGGCCCCAAACTTTAAAGCAGCCTAAGACGGCCAAAAATTTTTTTATTGCAAAACAAAAAAAATATGTGTCTCATAATTTTGTATCTAGAATAATATATTTCAGTTTCATGGATATCTGTGACATCACCCTGACAGATTTTCTCAAATCTGCCTGAATTGAAATGGATTTGCCCTATATGCCTTTTATTAGCCCTTGTCGCTGTGTGGGTCGGATCCGACCCCACCTTACCATTCACGGTAGACATTGTCTCTGTAATTTCACTTCTTTTCTTTCAGTTTGTCCCAATTGTTGTGCACCATGGCGTTCAGGGAGTTTATCTGCACTGTGGATGAGATTAGAGCTGAGTTGCAAAGACAAGAAGAGGACTCCGAAGGATACTGGGATGATGAAATAAGTGAAGACATCTCCGAGTCAGAAGATGAAACATTAGCGAACAGTGACGATTGTGAAGATGTGTTTGATTGTGTTGGTGGGGACGTTTCAGACTGGGAGGATCGTGATTCTCAAGTTGCAGTGGTAGGAAATGGTGATAGACTATTTGGCTAGGTAAAGATGGCGAAACAGTTTGGACCAACAAGCCGCTGCGTTCAAAATTTTCAAAGACACCACCTTTGAATATCATCACTCATTTGCCTGGACCCAAAGGAAATGCACGTGGAATTACTGATGAATTAAAATTATTTTCCTTATTTATTAATGATGAAATCATCGAAACAATTGTATGCCATACTAATGAAGAAATAGAAATGTCCAAACTCAAGTACAATTCAAGTCAGTGGTTTATATCTCCTACTGATCCGATGGAAATCAGAGCTCTGATCTGACTGTTGTACATGAGTGCTCTACTAAAAAATACTGGTTTGAGACTTAGTGACATGTTTTCTCCCATATATGGCCCTTCAGTATTCCGCTGCACAATGTCCCAAAAGAGATTTGCCTTCCTTCTGCAAAATTTAAGATTTGATGACAAGGCCTCCAGGAATACACGAAAATCTACGGACAAATTTGCTGCGTTCAGAGAAGTGTGAAATGCTATTGAAAATAATTGTGGAAAGCATTACAGTCCTTCTGAGTACGTCACAGTGGATGAGACTTTGCTAAGTTTCCGGGGCAGATGTCCTTTCAGGATGTATATTCCATCGAAGCCTGATAAATATGGCCTGAAAATCATCTCCCTCTGTGATGCGAGAACCTTTTATTTTCTTGGAGGCATTCCATACATCGATAAAGAGCAAGCAAAGGAGAATATGGATTTTCCTCTGCCAGCACAGTATGTTCTACGACTAACAGAATCACTGAAAGGGAGCAACAGAAATGTGACTACTGACAACTAGTTTTCCTCATATGAGCTGACTGAAGCACTTCTTGAAAGGCAACTAACCTTTGTGGGCACTTTGCGTAAAAATAAAGTACAAATTCCTCCTTCAATGTTATCTCCAGCTCCAGTTGGGTCTTCTGGATTCATGTATCAAGATAACAAAATGTTGGTTTCTTACACTCCAAAGAAGAACAAAAGTGTGCTACTAATTTCTTCAATGCACTTCGCTGGAACCATAAATGATGAATCGAAAAAATCCGAAGTAACGGAATTCTACAACATGACTAAGGGGGGCGTTGACGTCTTAGACAAGCTGTGCCATGACAAAAGCACTAAGAGAAAAAGCAGAAGATGGCCAATGAGGTACTTTTATGGAATTCTAGATATTGCAGCAGTAAACAGTTTTGTGCTTTACAAATGCAATGTAAACAAGGATTCTCACCCTAATGATGCACGCTCCACCTTCCTAAAGCGACTTGCATTTGCCTTGACTACACCTCTGATGAAGAAAAGAAAAGAAAACCAACATCTTCCGAAGGAGCTTCGCAGCACAATCGTTCAGTTGATGGGAAAAGAGCATGAAAGCGACAAGGAAGCAAGAAAATCAACAGTACCAGAAGCCCAATTCCCAAAGAAAAGAAGAAGGTGTGAATTCTGCAATTCTTCAAAAGACAGAATAGGGAACGAGTTCTGTAGGATGTGCCATCGTTGCTTGTGTGGTGAGCATAAAGTAGTATTGTGCCCTTCTTGTGCTAATGACTGTAGTGATGAAGAAACCAAAATGTGTTAAGTTTGTTTTACAAACTGTGTTAATGACTACTTTTCCACCACTAATGTATTCATTCGTAGTGATAACTGTTTGTAGTTTGAAAAGAAAGAAATCTAGACTACACTACACTTTACCTGTTCAAATGCTGAAACTACAATTTCGTGTTCTTTTTATATGGATGTAGTTTTACTAATTTTGCATTTAGTTTTTCAAGATTTTTATATGCATTTGTTATTTATTTTTTTAGACAATCTCGTTTCACTTTACAGTTGTTTTGAATCCGATCATTCTGTAAATGAGATAAAGAAAAGTTGCTAGTTTTGGAAATCAGTGGGAATCAGTGGACGTGGGAAGGCAAATACTTTTGTTTTTTAGAAAATTTTGTAATCAAATAGTATTAAAGGTCTTATGACTAAAGTAATTTTAAATCTAAACAAGTTATCATGCTTTACCTTCCTATTTTTGAACATCAAATTGACAAAATTTCAGATGGGTCGGATGCGACCCAACCTTACCGTTTATGTTCTGAGAATTCACCTTACCTACGAAGTGTTAAAATAAAACAGAGAAAGTGTTTTTTGCCCACAATGTACATTTTACAAACATGGTTTACATAACACATTACAAGCTCATTAGTGTGCATGCAAATCAGATCTGATAAAATTAGATCAATGCAACATGATTAATTACTATTACAAGCAATACAAAAACTGAAAAACATTAGAAGACTTCAGAAACAAATTTCCCTGTTTTTCATAATTCTCCTTGATTGCAAATCCCAGACCATCTACATTTGGTCAAATTACATAGAACAATTAACCTTTAGGGAAAAATAAAAATAGTGTTCTAGAACAGAGTTGATTCAGTTTATCTATCTAGGTAGTATTATTTAAAATTAAAAATAAGAGTACATTTGTACTGCCAGCCCCCCATGGCAGTGTGGTGAGCACATCATGCTACAACACCAGGGGGGGCAGGTTCAAAACCTGGCCTGGGGATGGATATTTGTGGGTGTCCATTAATTTCATCATATCATCACTCATCCTCATCTTTGCAAAGTAGCCAAAAGTGGTACAAAAAGCGAAGTAAAATAAACAAAATCAATGAACCAACAAAATTTATACTGTGTAATGTACATCGGAGTGTTAGTATGTTGATTCTAATATCCTGTATTTTTCTTTTCAGATGTTTTCACAAACTGTCCATTGATATGGCAAGATAAATCTGATGTCACGATGTAAAGAAATTCTTTGTTTATTGAGAACAGAAACATAGTGCAATGGAGATGAACAAGATGTTTGCTCTGGATAAGAAATAAAGAGGCAGAGAAAGGGTGAGTCCCTTATTGAAAATTGGAGAGGAATTCTGCAAAAATGCCAGACTTCAGAAAGCACCGAGGGTGCTTGTGGAAGTGAAAAAGCATGAGGAAGGTAAAGGATCAAATAAGCATGAGGCAACAAATGAAAATGTTCATGCAAGATCTAAAAATAAAAGAATAAATAACATGACATCTCGGAAAGATGATGCTTGGGACAAGAAGATGTGAGTGCTGATGACATTTCCATTTCGCAGAAAAGCCATAAAAAGAATGATGACAAATCACTAAATTAACCAAGGATACGCTTCTTGAAGCTCATTTACAAAGAAACACTTAGTGAAGAAAATGAAAAAACTCAAATTTGGTCCACCCTATGAGGATGAAATCTCATCACAGTGAGACTGATAATCCGGTACATGACAAAACATGGCAAGCATGCACAAGAGAAAGAAACATATTGTATAATCAAAACGACTGCCAAAATTAACTGCCCCACCATTATAACATGTCTTGGGCTTCTAGTTAAGGGTAATTTTTCGATTTATAACTAATTGAACATTTTAAATCAGAACAAATTCTTGAACATATTTAGTTTTGTTTTTAAGTTGCATAATTAGCATTTTATTTTTTTTAGGATATATTTACATAATGTGTGTCTGACCATGATAAGGTGGTCAGTTTTACCACTACTGCTGGTTTGTTAGAAATGAAATGACAATACAATGGATAGCACTTACTTCTTTACATCAGCAACAATCAAGTATACCTGAAGCTGGAAAATAAATAAACCTACAGCCCTAACTAAAGCCAAGGAAAAGTGATCAACTGATTCTGATTCATGTTATAGACACATGGCATCAAACAAGAAATTCAATTTTTACATTTTGTAAGTTACAAACACAGTTCTCAAAATATGGCTTTTTCCTGCAAGCCTTTGTCTTCGTGAGTATGTAGTCTGTCCATGGCACTTACTTCACAAAACTTCCTGCAGTTCCTCATAATCACTTCATCTTTGCCTGGAAAAGCCTCTTCGGATACTCTTGACATGGTTATCCAAAAACTGTCTCTCTGCTGCACACTTCCAAGTAATATCAATGGAAACATCTACCTTCTGAAAATATTAAAGTTTGAGTTGGTGTTTTAAGTCCCCTTTATGCACAGGAAGGCTAATCGGGACTGGACCTACAGTTTAAAGTGGGATCTGAACCACTTGAGCCTCCACCGGGTATCGAACCCGGGACCGCTTGATTACAAGGCGGCGATGCTACCACTGCGCCATCGGGGAGGCCTGAAAATATTAAAGAAAGTGCATTAAGTTACTGAAACAGTAGCAATATTTTTTTTTAATTTTTGCAAAAAGAACAAAATTAAAATTTTTACAATGTGCTGTTAAATCTCTGTATTTTATTGACATTGAACTGTTAACTGCATCCTGGCAACTAGTAACTAATTTTAAAATTCCCAAGTTCAAGTACTGTGGATAATTTTATTTGAAAAAAATCCAGTTGGAGAAAGTTTTCCATAAAATACATTTTCTTATGAGAGGAAGGTTTGATAAAAAGAGTACATTTTTTTGATAGCACATAGGCCATTACCCAGGGGAGGGGCACTGGAGGTCAGGCCCATCGAACTATGGAATATTTAAATGTCAACCTATAGAGCTACGAATTTAACATCAACGAATTTTCAAATTTAATAAATGTGTTTGTTGTGTAGAGGTAGGCTCCAGAAATCTGCAGTCTGCCATATTTAGGAGTTCTATTTATTTATTTAATTGAAACACATCAGGTGCATGCCCAATTACAGTGTTCAATATTGGATGCCACCATTATATTATGAATATCATAATAGAGAGTTCACCATATGAATGATGTAATATACAATTTGCATTAAATAACAATTGCACAAAGAATTTAATTATTAGATCATAGACACAAAAAACACAGGTAATACAATATTAATGAAACTAAATTGTCAGATAAAACCTTACAAGCTAATTGAAAACAAATTCTCTGAATAGAACAAAATATATAAAAATTCAAATATTAGATCTAAAGTTCAAATTACATTTACAAGCTAATTGAAAACAAATTATCTGAATAGAACAAAATATATAAAAATTCAAAGATTAGATCTAAAGTTCAAATTACATTTACAAACTAATTGAAAACAAATTCTCTGAATAGAACAAAATATATAAAAATTCAAAGATTAGATCTAAAGTTAAAATTACATTTAAATAAGTATACGCTTGTGTTATTCTGAAAAAATGAGTTAAATAACTTTTTCATGGGTTCAGCTTCGGTCATTTTGATCCTTCCGAGGGGGATTTGGAAGAGGTCAGTTCTGGTCCTTAGCACATGAGAAGAATCTATTTTACCATTAATAAGTTTGGAAAAGAAAATTGATTGACTTATTTGCCTTCTTTCTACAAGTGATGAGATGTTAAAGATTAAAAGATTTCACATAATATGTTACGGAGTGAGTTTTGGATATGTACCATCAAGTTTAAATTAGTAAATATCTGATTTTAAAGTTTCTCTTAATTTTTCGATATCTTTGAATTGTGGGTTCCAAACAAGAGGCATATTCAAGTTTAGATCTGACAACCTTATAAATACAGAAATATAATGTTTCCTTTCATCTAAATTGATTACCCATTCTCATAAATCCCAAATTTGCGAGCTTCACTTAGAATGCAGGCAAAGTGTGGTTGGAACTTTTGGTCGAAAGTGACCCCTAAGTCACTAACGATATTCTCACTTTGTACTAACACATTAGAAATAGTATATGAATATTTAGTAGGGTGTTTGTTCTGGGTGAATGATACATGTTTACATTTCTTTAAGTTCAGGCTGACTTTATTGATTTCACACCACTGAAGCAAGTTATCCAGCTTTTTTTGAAACATTGTACAGTCATAATTTAAAATATTATTATATATTTTAACATTGTCAGCAAAGATTCATGTTTCAGATTTTGTGAGTAGCTCTGGCAAATTATTTATAAAAAATAAATATAGCAAGGGACCAAATTTCGACCCCTGTGGGACTCCTGAACTGAACATGTATTAAGTTGATCTGCAGCCATGATACATGACATTGCTGACAGTTCTGCAGGTACGAAGAGAGAAGGGTTATAAGTGGAGGACATAAGCTGTTTGCTAATTTCTGTATTAATATATGGTGATGAACAGTGTCTAATGCCTTTGAAAAGTCTGTATATAAAACGTCAACTTGTCCTTTATTATCTATACTGGATGCAATATAGCTTGTCTGACAAGATTAGTTATGGTTGAGGGCTATTGACAAATCCATGCTGATTAGGGGATAAAATGGGTTTAATATGGGAATATACCGTGTGTTCATTTCCATCTTCAGCCGAGAGATTGGGAGAAGCGTGGCAGGCGGCGCTGACGGAGATGCCAACATTTGCAGTCTGTAATGCCCGCTTATTTTTATGGACATATGCAGACATTTATATAAATATTGCAAAAAACGAGCACTAACCTGTGTTATAACATGCAAAAGTTATTCTGTAATTCATCCAAGTTCTGCTCTTATATACACAAATAAATACGCTTTAGAAACAATGTTAAGAGCCACAGATAATAAAACATTTTAATCATAGTTTTGACCAGTAACGTCCTGCTTAAGTTTATATCCTTGAAAGAGTTTTGCGTCGATGGGAATCGTTTGTAGGTTTCGAATGTGCAACACTGTATCAAGATTACGCTGCAGACGAAACCGTTAGAAGTCAATGGTTTTCGTGAGGTTCCTTGCATTCCGAAATCTCCGAGCTCACGTTTTTTGTTCCTTGGCGACTAGATGAAGACAGAGCTGTGAATATTGTGGTGAGTAGATGTAAACAAAGAGCATTTATTTATTTATTTATTTATTGATAGAGCTCAACAGGCCGAGCCCAATTATGGTGCTCTAATTACATAATATTACTACAATAAATTCAGCGTTCTAGTAATACTATTTTTTAAATTGTATAAACTCATTGCAAAAATATCCATTGTGTTATTTACACATGAAATTGTGTTGAAAGAGTTGCACGCTCTCCACACCGGAGAGGCAGAAAGAATTGAAGTTTTCGCTCTCTGGCAATGAAAGATTTTGTGCTTGGGACGTGTCTTGGAACTGGGAACATTAAATGATATGGCTGATAATAAGTTGGAATCGTCTATTATACCGTTAATTACTTTATACAGAAAGAGCAGGTCATTTACTTGTCGTCGGAGTGCTAGTTTGTTGAAGTTGGTCTCTGAGACTAGATTATCGTATGAATCGAATGCTGGATATTCTCCACAGGCTTTGAATTTGAGATATCTAAGAAACTTTGACTGAATACGTTCTAGTCTATGAATTAAATTTATTTGAGTGGGATTCCAGATTACTGACGCATATTCTAGTTTTGACCGTACGAGGGAATAGTAAAGTATTTTCACTGGTTCTATTTTCGTGAAGTCATGGCTTGATCGGATTATAAAACCTAAGTTTCTGAAAGCGTCGTTAGTAACAGTTTCAATATCCTTATTAAATTTGAGCTTGGTGTCGAAGGTCACTCCGAGATCTTTTATTTTATTTTTTTACGCGTGATTTGTACATTTTTAATACGGTATGGAAACACACAAGATGCTTTGCGTTTTGTGTAAGTGACTACGCTGCATTTTGTTGGGTTAAGATCCAACTTGTTACTTTCACACCAAGAGATCACTCTGTCTACATCTTCCTGCAGTTTTAAACAGTCTTCAGAGGTAGTTATTTCGTAGAAAAGCTTAAGATCGTCGGCGAAAAGCAACTTTTGAGAATTTTGTATGCAATTGGGTAAGTCGTTGATAAGTAATAAAAACAAAAGCGGTCCAAGGTTGGACCCTTGGGGAACACCAGAATATGGTGTGAAGGGGCGACTTTTGATTTTCCTGTATATTACAGTTTGCGTTCGATCGGCTAAATATGAAGCAAAGAAATTTAAAGTATTAAGTGAAATATTGAATGAAGCAATTTTCTGTAATAATATATCATGATCAATTTTGTCAAATGCCTTAGTAAAATCGGTGTATATTGCATCGACTTGTCCTGTATTATCTAGTACATTGCATGCGTAATGGGTAAAGTTAGCTAAGTTTGTTACGGTAGACCTCTTTGGAGTAAATCCATGCTGATAAGGAGAGATAACTGGATTGACGTGTGCTAACATCCTCTTGTAAATAATTTGTTCAAATATTTTAGCAAGACTAGAAAGGATTGCTATCGGTCTATAATTTTCTAGGCTTGATCTTTGGTGAGACTTGGGGATAGGACAGACGGACGATGTTTTCCATCTTGAAGGAAAAGTATTGGTATCCAGGGAAAGGTTAAAAATTTGCAGCAAGGGATATTTTAAAATATCGCAACATCCTTTAACTATATATGGTGGTATGTTGTCAGGGCCGGTCGTTGATTTGGATTTCAAATTCTTGATGGCAGCTTCTACTTCGCTTACGCGGATGTTGCTCAAAGTGAAAATATCAAGTTGTTCGTTAGCAATTTTTATTTTCAGATTATTTACGTCATATTTAGCTCTTTCGGCTGCGTACACAGAATGAAAGTAAATTGCAAAGGCATCCGCGATGTCATTTTCGTCTGAGTGATATTCTTGGTTACTTGTCGTTACTTGTTTGTGTTATTGCAGTGTGTATGTGTGTTGTGTCAGTGAGAAGATAGGAATGCCAGCTGCAAGGTTCACGTTAGAACAAAGAATTCTTATGTATGACACTTACATGAAAACAGACTCGTGTCGAGACGTGTGTAGGCAATTTGTACAGAAATTCCCAGGCGTTTCAACTCCGCATAGAGATGCGGTTCGACATCTTTTCCTTAAATTACGAGAAACTGGATCGTTAAATTTTAAAACACCTAAGCAAAAACGACGGATTCTAACTGAAGCAAAACTCGATGAAATTGGTGCAGCGTTAGAACGTTCTCCAAACAAACCTCTACGCCGTGTTTCACAGGAGATGGGCATGTCAAAATCATTAGCACATACAGCCACTAAGCTACCAAAATTAAAACCTACTCTTATAACACAGGTTAGTGCTCGTTTTGCAATATTTACATAAATGTCTGCATATGTCCATAAAAATAAGCGGGCATTACAGGCCTCAAATGTCGGCATCGGCCCGACCCTGTGGCCGAGTGGTTAGCACATCGCGCTGCGACGCCAAGGGTCCCGGGTTCGAATCCCGTCGGGCTTGGTTGTTCGTGAATGTCCATTCATCAATTTCATCATTTCATCACTCATCCCCATCTTCGCAAATTAGCCAAGAGGCACAAAACGCGAAGTAAAATAAACTAAATCAATCAATCAATCAAATGTCGGAATCTCTGTCAGCACTGCCCGCCACGCTTCTCCCGATTTCTCGGCTCAAGATCGAAATGAACGCACGGTATATGGTTGTATATTATCTACTACAAGAGTTTTGCTGGTACTGACATTTTTGCAATAGGCCTGTAGTTACATATGTAAGCCTTATCAGCAACAGCTTTGGGAATGTGACAGATTTCAGTTGAGTTTTCCACATTGCTGGAAATCTCCAAGTTCTAATAGTGTCGTGAGCAAGATTAATTTTGGAAATTTTAAGGTAGTTTTTGTAAGCTTTACTGATATCCCATTTTAATTAAGTTCTTAAAGTTTTGTACTTAATTTCATGATGTATTAAATTCCCCACTTTTTGCTTCTACTTTTTTGTGGTGTTTTGTGTGTTTTCAGGTTTCTAATAATTTCCCGCAAGAACCAACATGGGTAAGATTTTTTTTTACACAAGAGCGTGTGCATGGAATGCATTCATTAAAGACAGTTTTAATTATTTCATAGAATTTATCAACAGCAATATCTAAATTTTTGCATTCTTTTAGCTGATCTAAGTCAGCTAAATCGAGTTTCTGATACACATTAAGAAAATCTGCTCTCGTGAATTTATATTAGTTTCATGTTTGCGTTTAACCTTTTGCCGCCCAAGGCCTTTTTCACATGTAAGCCTCTCTGTCCCGAGCCGATTTTGAGCAAAATGCAGAGTTTCAATTAAATGAGTGTAGATCGGAGGCTAATTGCCCTAGAGAGATGAGTGATATACCGTTGTACGCGGAATGAACCAGAGATTCAGACTATATGAAATGTTTGCAAATTCGGCGTATATGTGGCAAGGGGGAGGGGCTAAATCTCAAAATTCCAAAATTTCGGGAAAAAATTTGTTCCCCCACCCTCCCCTCAAGCAAAATGTACATGACAGTGTCGACATGCACATGGAAATGATTGGTAACATGTAAGGAACACAAAAATATTTGCATTATTATCATATGACCAATGTAACTTGAGTTATACCCCCAAAAGGAATTGTCGGCACGCCACTGATTCACGCTTCAAAACGCAGCGGTACCTTGAAATGACTTTAGCTCAGAGACTATTTGCCCTGGAGATATGAACGATATGCCGTTGTACGCAGAATCAATCACAGATTCAGAAGATATATAATTTATGCACATTCGGCGTATATATGGAGGGGGAAAGATGAGAAATGCCCTGAAAATAGTTTTTTTTTTTAAAAATGGGGTTTCTCCCCCCGCCCCCCCCAAAAAAAAAGGATATGAAAAGTTCAAAATGCACATAGAAATTATCCCTGACATGTAAGGAACACAAAAATATTTGCATTATTATCATATGACCAATGTAACTTGAGTTGTACCCCCAACTCAATAGCCTCTGATTCAAGCTTCAAAATGCAGCGGTACCTTGAAATGGCTTTAGCTCAGAGACTATTTACCCTGGAGGTATGAACGATACACCGTTGTACGCAGAATGAATCACAGATTCAGAAGATATGTAATTTATGCACATTCGGCGTATATATGGAGGGGGAAAGGGGGGAAATGCCCGGAAAATACTTTTTTTTAAAAAATGGTGTTTCTCCCCCTCAAAAAAAAAAAGGATATGAAAAGTTCAAAATTCACATAGAAATTATCGCTGACATGTAAGGAACACAAAAATATTTGCATTATTATCGTATGACCAATGTAACTTGAGTTGTACCTCCAAAAGGAATGGTCGCCACGCCACTGATTCAAGCTTCAAAATGCAGAGTTACATTGAAATGACTATAGCTCAGAAACTAAATGCCCTAGAGATATGAAAAATATACCATTGTACGCAGAATGAATCACAGATTCAGACGATATATAATTTATGCACATTCGGCGTACATATGGAAGGGGAAAGGGGGAAATCCTCTCAAAAATACTTTTCTTTATAAAAATGGTGTTTACCCCCGCCCCCCCGAAAAAATGTCAAAATGCAAAATTTATGCAAATTTGGCGTATGTATGGAGGGGGAAGGGAGAAAAACCCCAAAAATCCAAAAATTATTTTAAAAAATTGTCACCACCCAAAAAAATGTCCTTGCACTTGGGCACAAAACGACACCTACGCACAAGATTCACGGACGAAAAGCTAAAACGTAGTGAAAAATGAGCGCCAATTCTTATAACTGCTTGAAATTCTATTTTTAGACAATGCTGGGTAACCCCTGTTGCCACTTGTGGACACTTGTGCTAAAAAAAAACAAAGGTTTCCTTCAGCGCACTTCGAAATTCCATTCTCACAACGCAGATTCAACAACCAGTCTTCCATTTCCCCCTCCCTCACCCCATGCTTGCGCCCTCACGGAAAACTTTCATGTTGACATCGGATACTGATAAACAAGCTTCCTTCGAATGCACTTAGCAGGAGGAAGTGAAAAGCATTGCTTCAGAACAACAAAGCCGGTCTTCCTTTGTCGGCAAAAATTTGAAGTTGAAAAGAGCCCTAAAAGAGAAGTACCTTTTCCTGCCTTTTCCCCTCCATTTTCATGAAGACAAAAAAAATGCAAAAAACCATTTCTGTTAAACACATGAGTTAGGAACAATATAAAAAAATAAAATCGAAATTCTAGCCAAAAATAGAAAAGTTATAACGTAAAAACTATGACCTTGACACAGCGTCTCAATCGAGACACTTGGGACAGTGAGGGTTACATTTGGGTATCTCGTTCGAGACACTTGGGTCGCAAAAGGTTAAAGGTTTTAGTTTAGGCGCAGTTTGCATTAAAGTTATTCCTAGAGCAGGATGATTTTTATCTTCATTTACTAGTGACTTTTGATAAAATATTTTAGTATTTTCGATATTTGTTAAAACTAGGTCAAGTATTCTACTATTGGAGTTCTGGATGGAATTTTTGCTATTCAGGTCATTGAATTCAAGAAGTGTTTCAGTTCGCGACAGTGTTAGAATTTTTAATTTCAAGGATATTGAAATCACCGACAATGACCAATGGGCTCCCCCGAGGACAATGTGCAGTTGCATGCGCATATGTAACAATCACAAGCAGGTTCTGTTCTAAATTTTACAATTAGAGTATCACCGTTAGTTTTATAACCTTTGATACAGGGCTACGAGACGTACTGATTCACAGATTTAGTCCTGACTCTTTTCGAACTACAGTTGTAATGAGAAAATGCCCCCCTTTTTTTTGTTAACTCACATTTAGCCATGTTCTTTATTATAATAATAACTAATATGCATCATTTAATTTATAAATATATATTTTTTTCAAACACAGAATTATTATGAATGTTCAATTGTACCCGTAAAAGAAAATTTAAACCCTTGTTAATTTGTGCAACGCAGAACTATTTGAATACCTCATAATTGAATGTAATCAATAAGATTACATTACGTGCAACACATTTGTTTGTAAGAGACTGTGTTGCTCATTGCTGTGCCTTGGGTGGAGTGTTATCGGTGAGTTGAATTTTTTTCCTGTTACTTTGCACCATAATTATTGCAACTCTACAATTGTATGTTTATCTTTAGCTGTAATACTGAGCATCCATTTCCTTGCGAGGCCGAGAGATCGGGAGATGTGTGGCAGGGGGGGCTAGCAATTCAGACCTTTTCGACCAGTAACGTCACACTTAAGTTTACTCTCAAAAGCCATTTGCTTCGCTCTGAATCGTTTGGAGGTTTCAAATGTGCAACACTGTATCAAGATTACTTTGCAAACTAAACTCTTAAAAGTCTATGGTTTTCGTGAGCATTGCTGGCAATATGAAAGCTCAGAGCTTGATTTGTTCTTTCCTTCGCAACTGCAGGTGCCCTGGACAGAGCTGCAAATGGAGTGAGAAACAGACCTTGAACCATGAGTGTGTTGATTTCATACTGCAAGAGTGTTAATTGGATATTTGCTCTTTGTGCAGTGTGTGTGTGTGTGTGTGTGTGTGTGTGTTGTGTCTAAGTGTGATGATTGAAATGCCAGCCACAAAATTCACGTTACAAGAAAATTTTTATGTATGACATTTACGTGAAAACAGACGTGTGTAGGCAATTTGACAAATTGCCGGGCAGTTCACCTCCAGGTAGAAAGACTGTTAAGACATCTTGTCCATAAATTACAAGAAATTTAATCATTAAATTTTAGAACCCTAAGCAAAAGCTGCTGACTTTTGCATGTGAATCAAAATTTCATCAAACGCTGCCAGGAATTTGTGAATGTAGGTGGACATCACTTTGAACAGCTAGTTTTGCAATATTAATATGCATATCTGCATGCTAAAGATATGTCCATAAAAAAAAGCGGGATGTTACTGGTCGAAAATGTTTGCATCTCCACTTGCGCCGCCAGCCACACTTATCCAGATCTCTCAGCCTTGCAAGCAAATGGGCACAGTATTATCGCATCATTGATGGTCACATCTAATACTCCAAGACCATTTCTGACAATCGTGGCCCTGCACGCTACGATGCCAAGGCATCTGGGTTTGAATCCATCTGGGCATAGGTGTTTTCTGCGAGTGTGATCCTCCATTAATTACATCATGTCATCGAAGTGATCAAAAAAACTTGGAAAAGAGCAACACAAAATAACATAATTCAATCAACCTCAAAGCATTTCTTTCAGATGTCTGTTCTTTGATCTAGCACCTTAAAAAAAATTAGGTACAGGCCATATTGCAACATACAAAATAAAACACAAATGTAAGACTAACATATGAAATCATCTTGTTCATTTCTAACAGAAACTAAATCTTCCTCGATAAAAGTAAAAACTTAGTGACAAAATGCCTCAGGTTGTGTAGATTCAATTGGATTTGGATTGATAAAAGTTGCAAATTTTCAAGTCTATGGAAACGAATTCACACAGAATTCACAAATCATTCCCGGAATTATGAACTACGGGTGAGTAGCCACCCTGCATTTATACCAAGATCCAAAGACCTACACAGAAGGCAAAGTAGAGCCTTTGAACTGATACTTTTGATCTAAATTCTGAAATCATATTGTAATTATTATTTTGATATTTCTTGCTCCTCATGGCAACAATAATAATGTATAGTACCTAGCAATGTAAGGCTCTGTGCACTTTTGGTGTTAGAAACTCCGGTTCTGGTCGAAAATGTTTGCATCTCCACTTGCGCCGCCAGCCACACTTATCCAGATCTCTCAGCCTTGCAAGCAAATGGGCACAGTATTATCGCATCATTGATGGTCACATCTAATACTCCAAGACCATTTCTGACAATCGTGGCCCTGCACGCTACGATGCCAAGGCATCTGGGTTTGAATCCATCTGGGCATAGGTGTTTTCTGCGAGTGTGATCCTCCATTAATTACATCATGTCATCGAAGTGATCAAAAAAACTTGGAAAAGAGCAACACAAAATAACATAATTCAATCAACCTCAAAGCATTTCTTTCAGATGTCTGTTCTTTGATCTAGCACCTTAAAAAAAATTAGGTACAGGCCATATTGCAACATACAAAATAAAACACAAATGTAAGACTAACATATGAAATCATCTTGTTCATTTCTAACAGAAACTAAATCTTCCTCGATAAAAGTAAAAACTTAGTGACAAAATGCCTCAGGTTGTGTAGATTCAATTGGATTTGGATTGATAAAAGTTGCAAATTTTCAAGTCTATGGAAACGAATTCACACAGAATTCACAAATCATTCCCGGAATTATGAACTACGGGTGAGTAGCCACCCTGCATTTATACCAAGATCCAAAGACCTACACAGAAGGCAAAGTAGAGCCTTTGAACTGATACTTTTGATCTAAATTCTGAAATCATATTGTAATTATTATTTTGATATTTCTTGCTCCTCATGGCAACAATAATAATGTATAGTACCTAGCAATGTAAGGCTCTGTGCACTTTTGGTGTTAGAAACTCCGGAAAAACTGAAGTCATATGCCACCGTAAAGCAATAAAAAATCACTACCCAAATAAAATATGTAGCATTATTATGTAATGCAACACTGGTTATGCAAACTTTTCACTAGAATAGCAATATTCTCATGTACATTACTTTGGATTGCAATATTACTTCCACTACTCAAAGTATATCCACCCACCTGAAGTTCGCAGATATGACCATCTAGAAGCTTCATAATGTCTGCTATATGATCTGTAATCCGTTGGAACAACACTAGACTCAGTTCTTTAGATTTTCCTCTGTATCCGAACCAACACAATTCCTTACAGAATGAGGTGATCCTCTTATCGAACTATGTTTACAGAATGTGGAGAATTCACAAAATTAGCTGAAGCACTAGTTTCAATACCAGTAGTGTCATCTGCATTCATGAGAGTACAGTTTCTTCTTCTGTTTGCTGTAGCTGTCACAAATTTTTGTTTGTACCAACTGGCTGGAAATTATCATCTACCCTAAACATGTTCCCCTCTTCCTCTTCCTTCTGGTGAATGTACTTTTGCATAAATTCCTTAGCAGTCATCCTGATTATACAATTTATGTTTCTTTCTCTTATGCATGCTCGCCATTTGTGTCATGTACCGAATTATCATAGTCACACTGTGATGACATTTCACTCTCATAGTGTGGACCAAATTTGAGTTTCCATTTTCTGATATTTCTTCACTAACTGTTTCTTTCTAAATGAGCTTCAAGAAACATATGCTTGATTAATGGCTCATTAGTGATTTGTCTTCATTCTTTTTTATGGCTTTTCTGTGAAATGGAAATGCCATCAGCACTCACATCTTCTTGTCCCAAGCATCATCTTTCCGAGAAGTCATGTTGTTTATTCTTTTACTTTTAGAACTTGCATGAACATTTTCATTAGTTACCTCATGCTTATTTGATCCTTTACTTTCCTCATGCTTTTTCATTTCCACAAGCACCCTCGGTGCTTGCTGAAGTCTGGCATTTTCGCAAAATTCCTCTCCAATTTTCAATAAGGGACTCACCCTTTCTCTACTTTTTTATTTCTTATCCAGAGCAAACATCTTGTTCATCTCCATTACACTATGTTTCTGTTCTCAAACAAAGAATTTTTGTCATGTACCAGATTGCAGGAAAATGTGAAAATGCCAAACTACAGAAAGCAGTGAGGGTGAAGATGTGGAAGTGAGAAAGCCTGAGGAAAGTATCACTTAAGCACAAAGCGACTAATGAATTTCGAAACAAGTTCTAAACATTCAAGAGTAAACTAAATGCCTTTTCGGAAAGATGATGCTCAGCAACAAGATGATGTGAGTGGTGATGGGAGGTTTCATTTCACCTTAGCAAATGAAGAATTTCCCTGCACCAGGTTTTTCTTGCCATATCAATAGACAGTTTTTGAAAACATCTGAAAAGAAAAATACAAGATATTAGAATCAACATACTAACTCTCACATGTATATTTTACAGTACAAATTTTCTTCCACTCTTTCAATGAAAAATATATTACTTTTTGAAAATAAAATAAAAAATTAATGATACTCTATAAATATCAAAAGTGAACCAACTCTGTTCTACAACACTGCCTTTCTTATTTTTCCTTAAATGAAAGTTAATTGTTCTCCATAAAGTAAGCAACTGTAGCAGGGTGGCCACTCTAGGACCATTATACAATTCAAGTTTATTTTCCAGTTTTCAAGGTGAAATTTTATTATTTAATCTAAGTCCTAGAGTTTACATTTGCCATTTCATATACTCACTCGAAATGCATCTACAAAAAGTCACAAATATTACGGAATATACTAATCTACGAAAAATCGTTATTTATACAAAAATTTCAAACTCTAATTTACCCTATTAAAATTCACAATCTCAATAAATGTCCTTCTGTCTGATTGTTTTGTAAAGGGCACCAACAAAGTAAACCGACTGAGAGAATTCAGTTTTTATTTTCCATGCAGCTTTCTTTTCATTCCTTCAATTCTACGGAGAAAAATTGAGCAGATTTCATGCATAACTCCCAAAGCCAAAAATCCACATATAATTCCCGAAATTCACCCAGTGTAGTCTTTATCTGAGAAGTTCATACCAATTCATATCTTAAATTGTAATTATAAAAAAAGAAATAATATTGTGGTTTTAAAAATTAACAAAGTAAAGAATTGTCCCCTCTGGAATATATAGACAGGCCCTATACCATTGTTAGTTCTAGATCTGGCCACAGCCACTGAGCATTTAGTTATTGAACATATAGTACAGTTGTGTTTATACTTTCTTTTTACCTATTCACATAATAATAATAATACAGTATTAAGTAATTATGCATTATGAATAGACCAATAAATTATGTTAACGTTTTAATTGAATGTATAACATTCAATCAAAAATCTGGCCATTTTCCCAACAACAGTACATGTATCTATAAGTAATTTTGAGCTCTAATCCTTCTTCTAAACTGCTCAGTCAACACTTCGTGCTTTGTTCATATGCAGTTTACTGCATCTTCGTTTGTGTATTATGTACGGATTATTTGGTTTTGCATTCAGTATGATTGACATTGAGGAGCAGCATCCTATGTGTGGTACAATAGCAGGTGGAAGTGATGGTGGTGTAGGTGACTGACAAACTGACAATAAAAAACAAAGTAAGGTAAATATTGGAAACTTTTAAAAGTTTTTCAGAAATCTTGCATCTAATGAAGAAGCAAGGCAGAACAGCAACTTTGCACAAGTACAAAAACTGACTGCGGAAGCTTGTGGGATTTCTGAAAAGTCTGTACAACATATCAGCAGTAGAGTTGAAAGTGGTCTGAAAAAAAAAAAAAACTTTTTTCAGTGCTCTTTTTGCTTGTGCTTTTTTTAAAAATTTCCAGTACAGCAGAAGATATTTAAAGCAGAAAGAAACAACAGTAAAGCAGTACACTAAGCCAAGCGTCAGGTTAACCTTGCAGCAGGTTTTCGCATATGTAGATCCAAATGTGTGCGCAGAATATAGTTCCACTGAGATGGGTTATATTCCGACACAACTTCATACTTGCAAGAAAACAGTTATTTAATTTGTAAAATACAGACAAAATAATACATCCATTAGCAGGTGTGGACTTGATCGGTTGCAATCACTGTGCAGACGAACTTGTATCCACAGATTCGACAACTGGAGTTTGTATTGCGCTGAGGAATCGCTGAAGCCCAACTGCGAGTCGAGTGAGGCTGAATACATTGCAGAGTGCGTGGAATCCGTGATACCAGTGTTGCACATCCCACTATTTTAACGTTATGTTTATTGTGATTAATAATCGTGCTATACAGCGGCGAGAATGGCTGAATGGAGGTACCCTGTTCAGCGAGTGTTATTATGGGCTTCATCCGAAGGGAAAAGCTCTTCAAATCAAGCAAGTTGTTTAAAATGCATAATCCTCCTTACGAAAACAAGATCAAAGTAAAACAGGGCGTGAGGTGATTTGCCGTCAATGTGCGCACGAACTTTATCCCGCGTGTTGAATGATTTGCGGTTTAAGTTTAGGGAGGGGAAATGATTGTTTGCTGTTTGACGACAAAAGAATGTCCACGGTATTAAAAGATAACTCCGTGACAAGAAACATGTTTATTATTTGGAACGGACGTGCTTTAACTTGGTGAGGGGAGGTGCGGGGGCGTACATGGAATTTTTTTTATATAGCACCATGCACAACTACCGCCAGGGCTGAAGAAACCAACGAGAAAGGGTGAGGGGAAGGGGGAGGCTTATTGTTTCACCCACTGGCAGCAATGAAGACTTTGTTGAATGCGCATATTTACTGTTCCATGCAAAGAAAGGGAAGGATGATTAGCAAGAAATGGACAGAACAAGATTTGAATCCTGGTTTAGTGAAGTGATTCATAAATTGAAACCAGAGTAATAGCAGCACACAATGAACATGATTGTATATATCACCAATAACAAATCATGCTTTTTTTTGCTGGTATAACTTGAAGTGCGTGTGTCTTACAGTAACCAAGTTTTTCATAAATGTATTTTTTTATAAACCAAAAACAATAATTTGTCATTAAATATAAGAGGGCCTATCGTTGTTTACTTATATATATATATATATATCTTTGTTTATTTTTATCTTTGCGTGCTCGAAATATACACACATGCTCATGGGCGGCAAGGAGCAAGGGGGCCGTGGCCCCCCTGGAAAATGAAAGTCAACCAAAAATTATGTATTTCACACACATAATTTCATCTTAGCCACAATAATATGTGTTAATTATTGCATTAACACAATAAGTTCAAATTTAAGCAATTTTTTTTTAGGAAACTACACTCTTTTGGGGGAAAATGTGACTTGTTTGCGCCCCTGGAAAAAAATACCTTCCTTGTCCCTCCCTGAAAAAAATCCATGCACATGCTCTCATGTTTCGAAGATATTTTGCATTTATATTAAGTAATGACACATTTTTTAAATAATTTATGTGCCGAAAGTTCTTCTAAAATGTTATGTTTTAGGAGACAAAAAGAAACCAAAATGCATTTCGCTTGACATGCATGCGGGTTTTGATGTGTTCTGCGGTTGGCAATACTGTGGATTTTCTCAGTGTCTGCGATGTAAGCAGCTCGGCGGTTGAGGCAAGACTGGCACGGAAGATTCTGAGCTCAGTTCTCGTGCGGATTGATACATAAAACCTGCTGCAAACTTAGCCTGATGCGCGGCTTAGTGTTACAGTAGAATAGACAAGACAAGAAACTCCTCGCGGCCTCACGCCCAAAGCATACGTAGCGGAGGGACGCACAGAAGCAGGGTTGGCAGTGCATACGGGCTAAACTGTCTACGCAGAACGAGAAGAAAAGTAAGCAAGAAATTGAAGTTCATCAAAAAATATGTTTTTACAGAAAGAAAAATACACAAGACGTGAGATGTTAAGATAGTGAATTAAGATAGAGCATACCTGCACTATAAAGTTTAGTCGCTATCGGTTATGTCTTCCATGCCACTCACTTCATCCTCGTTTGATGGGACGATCTTCCAAGGAGCTATCATCTTCCAAGGTACTATCATCGTCAGAATCACTGTCGTCGGCAATATTGATAATGAGTCTCTCTGTTGCACTATCGATTAACGGTTCTGCCTTGAGATATTCATTCTCAATTTTTTAACGTGATTTGACACTTTTTTTCCATGCTGGAAGTGGTAACGTGGCTACAAATTCTGTGCACAAATTAGTAGCTGATTCCACAGTAAACTTCACGTTCTTTTTCGAAATGTATTGTTTCATGTCTGCCCATATTAGTTCTATCGGGTTAAGATCTGGGTGGTATGGCGGTAAACGTACAACAGAATGACCGTGTTCTGCTAAGATGGAATCAATTTTGAACATCTTCAAACGGGGTTTGTTAAGTTTCACCAACGAATACAATTCTGGTTTGAACATGTGTGCGTCAAAGGGGGTGTTTTGAAATAGCCACTGAATCATAGTATCTTTTCGGGAGGAGGAAGAAGGTGCAGGATTTATTTGTACATTATGGTATGAGGCATTGTCAACAACAACCACACTGTTTGGTGTCAAATTTGGGATCAACTTCTCTCGTAGCCACTTCAAAATTTTGGGCATTCATATCATGGTGGTAATCGCCAGAAGACTTTCCAGATTTGAGTGTTAACAGTGCACCAGGAACAAAACCCTCATACCGAGGCGACAAACCACAAGTGTTGCTTGGAAGCGAGCACTCCGTAATCAATGCAGCCTTTCGAACCGTAGGGACACAAGCTCTGACTGCACAGTTTCCTCAAGGAGATTTTACACCAAAGCGACACGCGACAAACGATACGAGGATTTCACACCAAAGCGACACAGGTCCTTCGGTCCAAGGCAACTTTCACACCGAAGCGACACATGTTGCTTGGAAACGAGACAATCAAGAGCAACATTTCACATCGTAGCGGCATGACGGGAAGCACAGGCCAGCGTTCGGTTGGTGAAATCCTCAAGCAACAAGTGTTGCGTGCCCCTTGTCGCTTTGGTACTTAATCTCCATAAAGCAAGACACTCATTGCATCACGCATGCGCGAACAACAAACCACGGCAACATGTTGCAAGCTATTGAGGAAATGGCTCAGTTTGAGCGACAAAGAGACACGTGTGACTTATCGTGTCGCCTAGATCTGTTGTTGTAATGTGCGGTTTGTCGTGTCACCTATCTGTTGTTCGCACAATTAGCAGCGAACGCTTGCCAATAGACTGAAGGCTGTCGCTTGTCACTTAGTTGGGAACTCCCCCTGTAGCGTGTCGCTTCGGTCTTAGCACCCTTCCTTTAAGGAACTTTCCGACTGAAGTAACAAGTAGAACGCGAATACGCCATATGAACCTGTCGTTTGCTGTTTGGACCCTCATGTGCAATGAATGCTATTTTACAGTCTGGAAATGTGTGTCACTAGTGTGACAGTGTGAACATCCCGTGTCGCTTGTCCCATTGGTTTGAAAGTTTCCTTACACTCATGTCGATGGCACTAAGAAAGTTTTGTGGGGTTCCCCTTATCGTTTCATTGCATCATCATTATCATCATAGCCGCGATTAGTTTAAAGCAGAAGAAAACAGACAGTGAATATCCAAAATACAAATGCTTCAGTGTGGATATCTTTAAAAGAAATGATGATGATGATAATAACAATGAACCTAATTCATACACAAAAATTTAATTGCCAAGAGCATTCCACGCGTATTATTTCTCCCGTATTATTAACAAAAGTATGACGATAACAGGACGTGGTTGACTGTCTAGAATGTTTGTTAATATCTTAGTGACCACTGTACCAATATCATAGCAATTATCACATTCATAGAAATGCTTCATGTAAAAGAATCAGACGTTGCAGCGAAAACTCCATTTACTTCCATTATAAGCAGACGGTATGGGTACTATTATCGTATGAGGGAAACACCTATATATCATATATTTCGGACTTCTTTACATTGCTAACATGTTATTTTCGAATGTGGAACATTTCCTAAAGTAAAATAATGCATATCAATGTCTATTTCTTAGATTTACGAGTACTTACTGTTACTTGTTGTTTCGAATCTGTAACACATTATGGCCGTGAAAGCGTACTGGTATAGAGAGCCTTCTGAGTGTGTTTTGTCGATTTATGCAGTATTGCAACCTCGTTCACCGGAAAATATCTACTTTCGTGCCCGGACTTGAAATTATGCTAATACGTCGCAAACCATTTATGTTAGCCCCACAAACACCATTCACGTTAGCCCCAAAAACAATTTTTCGTAAGGCTAGGTTAGGTTAAGTTAGGTTACGCAAGCATAGTTAAAGAAAAAATTAAAAATACTCGACACGTCATGTTCTAGTGAAAACACAGCGAGGCTGAAACACTGGCTATGGAGTTGCATCATCTTAACAGACGGAACATTGCACTCTCGTGCAGAAAGCAAATGGCGGGAGCAGAAACAGCGTGTCGGACAGAGATTTACGCAGAAAACAACACACATTCACATTAAAATAGATCAAATCTACATTCAGGAACTTCCACAAAGCTAAAGAAAATGATTTCCGTAAGTACTTTCTCCTGTAAATCTGAAGGAATCCGTTTCCCTCATACGATAATGTTACCAAGCAGACGAATACCAAGCACCGGGTTCAACACCAGCGCCTCTAGCGGATCATTTTCGAGTGGAACCAGGCAGAGCGCGCAGAACTGTGCCGTTTTCCACACTACGTTATTCAAGGCGCTGTACTTTGAGGTACGATGAACGTAAACTTCTTATTTCGTCCTTTTCTATAAGCAGTTGTCTATTATTTTCTGCTTTTTTCTACATAAACCCTAGGTCACGTATTATCTTGCGCACACACAAGACACTGCCTTGGAAATCTATTCTTTGTTTCAAAACCCTTCGGATACCTTCTAACGTTGGCCTTTCCCCGTTCGTAATGTGAAATTCGTGCACAACACGACTAACAACACACTTATCGAACTCGTCTATATCACTCTTGACTTTTCGGTGAGGTCGTGTTTTATGGGGCGTACGAAAGTGCTTCTTCAACGTAGTGCATGCTTTACTTTCGATTACAATTAGAGATGAGTCGTTCGCGAACGAACGAATCTTTTTGAACGAATCTTTTCAACGAACGACTGATCCGGTTCACTGATTCTCTTCGAAACGGCTCAGTCGCGAACGAATACCGAAACCGCTCCGCGCTCGCATAGGAAAGACTGAAAGACGCCTCGAGCGCTCGGGGGAAACAGTTGGTCCCTTTGTTCACACTCCGCGCCTGCGATTGAAAACAAAATTCCAGCAAGTCACATGATACCCGAACCAACCCCCTCCCTCCTCCGCTTCACCGGTCTTCAAAGGAAATTTCCTCGTCAGAGGAAAAAAAAAGCGGAAGTGGCTAGAACCAGGGAGGGACAAGACGGGCACTTGTCACCCCCCTTGGAAAAAGATAGTGCTGTTCATTTGGTGCACTGTTCTTTTTACCTTGGAAAGTAAAATAAATATAAATGTTATTTATTCCCTTACTAATTAATTCAAAATAAAGCATCGCCATAAGTACGGGTACATATTCTTTGTCCCCCTGGAAAATAGTTTTGATTTATCCCCCTCTGGGGATAAAAAGTCTCGACACGCGTATGGTTAGAATTATTTGGCAAATTTGTCGTTCATCCGAAAGAAAGGAAATTGCGAGAGGTATTTCGATCTAGGGATGTCCCGATTGATTGATTGAATTGGTGTGTTTTTACGTCCACTTTATGCACAGTAAGGCTAATCGGGACTGGACCTACAGTTTAAAGTGGGATCCGAACCACTATGTGCATCCACCGAGTATCGACCCCGGGGGCCCTTATGTTAGCAAGGCGACGACGCTACCACTGTGCCATCGGGGAGGCCACATGTTGGTTCGGATATCGCTTTAAACTGTACATCCGGACTCACAAACTTTGAGAATTTTTTTGATAAGGAAAGATCTCGAAATACAAACATTTAAAACAAGAAAACCTCCATGAAGACATAAGTTTGTACATTAAAGAGCATAGATTCTTTGTTATATTCTAATACGTCTTACAGTAAAGCAACTTCGATTTCGCCGAAATCGTCGACGTACCACTGAAGGTCTGGGTTCGAAAACTTACATGCGCATCGTTATTGCATACCTTATGAGAGTCTCTTCATGATATACAGTAATCATCATTCACCTTCGTCGTAGCAATTAGCCAAAAATGGCAGAATCGACACACAAAATAAGGAAAATAATTTTAAATTAAGACTCTCCAATATTTAAGTTTCGATCTCGATTTTACATTCCCCGACGTTCTTGACCTCGTCTTAACAAGTCTCGATGATGCTTATCTCTTCTTTACCTACGCAGGATGACATTTTCCTTATCACTAAAGTACCATCTTATGAAAAACAACAGGGCGATAAAGAGAATCAATGTATACTTACCTTTGCTAGCGATTGCATATTTCTTTTTTCATACACTTATCCACAAAGGAAAAATACGCCCACATACAGAGGGGAGGGAGTTACAAGCGTTGCAGTTACAAGGGAGTCATCACTTAGTCTATTTTGCACCCGTCACATGATACGGGGTCCAACATAGGTAATAATACAACTGTAATGCCGTATAACTAAAATCTTAAGATATTCTGGCTTCAGTTAAAAGCTGAGGCTGTAGAAGGGCACTCAGCAGAAACAAGGGCGGCGAAACACAAGGAAACACACACAGAGTCCTACGAAGATTATACTGGCCGTAGGTCCCGACGCCAGAGCCTCGTTAGCCTGCAAAATACAGTCCAGGTTGTACTACGTGGAAGTGAAGTTGGAAATTGAATGTACTACGTGGAAGGGTCACATCTTACGCCACATGCAACAGATGAATTCCAAGGACAAATAAGAATGTTATGAAAAATAACTATAAAATAAACAGGAAGGAGTAAAACAAATCTTTGCAGAGAAAATAAGTTTATTTTTAGTGGTTTATATCCACTACTATTTCACACATCCTGAAATATGTGACAGCTGGTAAACATTTCTGAGGCATTGTTCTCATGTCATAGGAGGAGGAAAGTGCATTTTCAATGTTACAGTTTCTTTTTCGGACAGAAGTTGCCATTATTTAAAAGTTCGTTGTATTGCAAGCTCATGTTAATGGTCACTTGCAGGGATATTTACCGTAAGTTCTACTAGATGAACAAATTAACCTATATTTTTCATATCCGGAAAATATTATAAAATTTAAAATTATAATATTTTGTGCAAGTTCTTTCCATGAAGAATTCGCAGTTATTGACACATTGTTAAAATGTTGCTTTTTAAACATGTCAGTTACTTATAATAATTAGAATAGAGAAATATATTTTCTAGCTATTCCCTACTTTACCATGGATATTTCAGAGTTCGTATCTCTATCTGGGTATCCTTTCATCAATTTAATCTAACCACTATTTATCCTCATCGTCTAGATTAGACAAAAGTGGAAGGAGA